>NW_006400027.1:996092-1133045 GCF_000299155.1 Elephantulus edwardii
AACAGATTTGTCCTGGAAAGGGTTAAACCGGGTGGCTCCTTGGAGGCAAGGATTCTGAGGCTCTGTCTAACATACTTTGGACATGTTGTGAGGAGTAACCGGTCCTTAGAGAGGGACATCATGCTTGGGAGGGTGGAGGGACAGCGCAGGAGAGGAAGGCCCTCCATGAGGTGGATTGATTCAGTGACTGGGATAATTGGGATGGGAGTGTCAGAGACAGTGCCATTGGCACAGGACAGAGCGGAGTTTAGGGCTGTTGTACATAGGGTCGCTATGAGTCGCAGGCGACTCGACGGCACATAACAACAACAACAACATGATCAGCTCCATATTTTTAAAGTAGGTGATGTGGTCTGTAGGAAGCTAATAGTAAAGTGGCACCTCTCTAATAGTTTTAATCCACCAGTGGTTCCATGGGAAAATGACAGGCAATCTCCTCCTGTGAAGTTTATAGCCCCCAAAACTCCACTGAGGTCCTGCTGAGTTCTGACCCCATGGCAATGACTTTAACTTGACTGAGTCATGGAGGTTAGAAACTGGCCATCCAGGGTCCTTTTGGCCAACTCACCACAATAAGCGAACTTCAGGGACAGCACACAGCTCTCGTGGAGATGCAGTTGGTACTTGTCGGGCTTATTGACGTGCAGAACCTCCACGTTGCTGCTCTCCATGCCTACGGCCAGCCACTCTCCAGTGGGGCAGTATCCAAGGGAGAAGATCTGCAGACACCAAGGAGGTGCACCAATTATACCAGCCGACAAAATCAGGACGAGAAAGAATAGAAAGGGGAGAAAATAAGACAGGAGCAATGCTGCTAGCAAAATTCAACTGTGACTCCACTCAGAAAAACCAACAATAAAAAACGTGAACACTTACAACTTATGACATTAAAGAATTGTGCTTCAAAATAATGGTTATCTTGAGAGGAAAGGAGGTTTGAGGGTCCTTCTTCTTTAAAGATCCTAGTGGAAATACTTATGGATGACATGGCTTAAAGTTTCTGACTCACGTTAAAATAAACTGGTGTTTATGGGTAAAAGCAGTCACACAGATGCAAAATTGAGCCATGTGTTCACAGCTGAAGTGGGGTACAAGGGGTTTACTGCACAATTCTCTACTACACTTTCAGAAATGTTTATATGCTTCTAAGTACATCTGAACATTTCCATGTTTATTAAAAAAACCACACTATTATCCCATTTATGCTGGAAAAGGAGTAGAATAGGTAAAACTGTAAGAAAAGTCAACAAAAACACGAGTAAGATACAGAAGTTAGCTGTAGAAATATTTTCTGGTTTCTTTTTTCCTCCTACTACATTTGCTATAAAAAAATGCACATGAACACAAAGTAAGGATCAAAAGAAAAATTCTATCATAAGACAATATCATAGGCAAGCATTGCTGTTCCCAAAGGAGGTCTGGATTCAGGCACTTGACATTGACATAATTTTCAAAATCAAAGTTGCAACATTTATATAATTTATAAAAGCCATGATTCTAGTCAGCCATGACTCCACCTCGTTAAGAAATAAATGATAAAATGGGTTTAAATTGAAACTTCCATATTTTTTTTAGCTCTTGACACAAGGGAAATGAATTACTAACTTTAAGAGTAGTTATGATTTTTTCTCCATTCCTAGGGACAACCCTGCATATTTTTCAAGCTCTATTTACATGTGAATCAAATAATTCTGTCATGCTCACATTAGATGACAGAGTACATACAATAGATCATGCACTACTGAAAGAAGATGTATAATCTTCACCACTCAAATTCCCTCAACAAACTCACATGTAAACAGAACAGCTAACATGTCTTAATTGAGAGGATTTTGAAAACCGTACTAACAGCTTCAGTGTTTTTACCACCAGCCTTGCTATGCTGTGGGGTGGGGAAGATAGAAGACAGTGCAACCGAGACTAGCTAGGGTGGGGACACCGGTCACATGGAATGTGAAGTCATGCTGCTGTGCTGTGGGGCGGGCAGGGCAGGAAGACCCTCACATAGGGTGGGGACACCAGTCACCTGGGACGTGAAGTCATGCTGCTGCAGCTGCCGCCCCTCACGCAGGTCCCAAGACCTGACCGTGTTGTCCAGTCCTCCCGTCCACAGCTTCGTGCCATCATTGGAAATGTCGATACAGCTGGCTCCGTCTGTGTGGCCCTGGAACTGCCTGATAAAACAAATCAGATTTAACAGTGATTGCCTATCAGAGCTCAAGGAAACACTGTTGTGTTACTAATTTTGGACTTGTGTGTGTGTCTCTATCTTTCTCATTTCTTCAGTGTCTGCTAGCTCGCATGATCAAAGCCACTCTGCCCCGAGGAAGCTATGAAGCAGCACCTGCAAGTTGTTCTTTCCTCAGGATTCAAGTATCAAAGTCATAGACGTCACTGTAGTTGTTCTAAACAGAAGTTAAATATGCTTTCACGCTTTTCTTAAGATTCACTTAGAATGTAGATTTCCTCCCAGGTCTGTCAAAGTGTTAAAAAAAGGAGAAAGGAGAAAACATAGAGGAAATCCCAAATGTATTCCTTAAAAATAAAGGTTTGCATTATAATTGTGAAAAAGAGGTGGGCAGGTTACAATGTGTGACTCCACATTGCCTCCACTACCAGGAGTGAGATAACAGTAATGTGGTGTCCTTCTGGCCAGCAGAACCTGAGGCCATGTGTTTCTCCGGGCTTGCAGGTTGTGTCAGAAAGAGGAAACCCGAATCGCTGGAGTCAAGGCATCATCGCAGCCCCTTGACTGCATGGATGTTGACCAGAGACCAAGCTAATCACTGAGGCACCTCAGCAGACCTATTCTAAACCAAGTGTAAAGCTGTTTTCCTAAAGCCAAACTTATTTAATAAAAAACCTTCCAGCAGAAACAGCCTCCTAAAAGATGCAAGGAACCCAGGCACTCCTAGGAGCATGCATGTGTGACCAAAGGGCAGGCAGCATGCGCAGAACAGGAAAACTCAGCTTTGCAAATTGCAGGAGAGCTGGTGGGAAGATGATGAGAACAGACGAGAAGGTGTGTGGGTCCCACCCACCTTCACGGCCTACCTACTGAGGTGAGCCACTTCAACACTGAGAAGGGTTTTTTACCTCTTATCCCCATCTTCACCTCCACACCTGTTCCTAGAAGTCTAAACTTTTAAGCTAAGCCGAGAATTTAAAAAGAGTGTGAGAGAAGGAGTTTGTGGGAGATTAAAACCATTAACATACTTAGCTATTAGCCAAAAACTTAGGTGACTTTGAAAAACTACTTACCAACTATCAGTCTTGTAAAAGCTTTATGGACATAGTTCTACTCTGATTGATATGGGGTTCTCCCTCTAAACTCTTACACAGAACATTATGCTGAGTGAAATATCTGTCACAAAATGGCAAATATTGCATAGGGCCACTACTGTAAAACAGGACTGACACTGGGTTTGAGGGAAGACAGAGAAGAAGGGGAGGAATGATGTATAGTGCATTGCAACAGATGAGGGAAAGAACTGTTTAAAAGGGATATATGAGTAGGTATTATTGTCATGACAGGAGTCCAGAATGATGGCTGAACAAGTACAGTGGACGTGGGGGGAGGGACTGCATAGCAATGAAAGAGTTATTCTCTTACTTATCAAGGAGAAAAGTGAATGGGGGGAGAGGGTGGTCAGTGCAACAATGAATGACTGGAAACCCTAAATCTCTGTAAACTTTAATTTTTTTTTAAAAAAAAAAAGAGGGAAAGCTTCACTGCTGCCCAGAATCTTAAGACGCAGACATCACTTCAAATGCTCTTCCTCCTGATGCCATCCGAACTTCACACCTTAGGATTTCCTTCTAGCCCTCTAGAAGGAGGTGTGTGGCCTCCATGAAATCTCTCAGGTCCACCAGTCTACATCCCCTTTTGAAATGTCATTTTTCTCTCTTCGAAATAACCCTTGAAATCCAGCTACTTCTTCACTTCACCCTCTGACTTCTTTTTGCAGACATTTACTATCTCATTAAATGTGTTCTCTCTGGTTAAAAATACTGATTTTTTTTCTGACTTACGGGGCTGGGTGGGTGATCCCTCAGCCCGCTACATTGCATCACATATCTCTGGCTCCCAAAAGGTAATCTTCTAGCTCATGATAGACAAATGAGTATGCCACAGACTGCTGCCCTGTCTTCTAATGCAGCCACCATCTAGACTTGAACACTGAAAATGTAGGTAGTGCAAATAGGGAAAGGCTTGGAAAGTGCAACTGTCATTTGGGCAAAAATGACCCACATTAGTCTATGAGAGCTGGTCCCACAGCTGGGAGTGCTGCCCACTGGTCAGTGCTCATTTCAGCTCCACAGCATCTGCCTGTGTGACAGGAACCAGGTTAAGTGTGGCCTGCGTGCCTCAGTTTCCCCATCTGTAAAATGGGGAAACAGCTGCACTGATGTAATTAGGAGTGACATTTTAAAAGCACCATAAATATCTCAGAAGTGCAACTTAGTAAATTTACTTTTAAAAATAAAAAAAAAGAATCTTCTAATTACCAGGAAAAGGGTCGCGATTTTCTGCCTATGTCCACTCGCTTTGAGCCGCACAGGAAATGAAAGAGAAAATCTGGCTGCCACGACTCACAGGGACGGGGCCTGGCTGGGTGGCTCAGACTTTACTTCTACAGAAGAGCTTTGGAGGGCACTGCTGTTGAGACCATTTCTACGGCCTCTCCTCTTTGGCCCATGAACCCAAAGGCATTCAATTCAACTCAACTAATTGCTGTTGGGTCAGGACCAACTCAGAGATAACTCAGCTAACTCAGAGAAGGTTTTCAAAGGCTGTAAATCACAGGAGAGGAAACTAACCATCTCTCTCCCTCAGGGACGCTGATGGCTTTGAAGCCCAGGCAGGTGCCACCTGTGAGCGAACAGTGCAACACCTTATGGACTAGGCCACCAGAGCTCCCTACAGCCATCAGATGGCCGGCCAAGCCGGCTAGAGTTCCTGGGTGGTGAAAGCAGTTCACCAACCTGGCTGTTGGCCCAAAGTTTGGCAGTTCAGTGAGCACTCAGAGACCTTTGGGAGAAAGGCCTGGCGACCTACTTCCAAACAGCAGTCATTGAAAACTCAAGTAGCTGAGAACTGAGAACAGTTCTACTTGAGACACAGGAGGCAGAACAGACCTGAAGGCAGCTGATTTTTTTACAAGAAGCCCTAACAAAGGTTGAGTTTGCATCCAGGTGAGAATGTGCTGATTTTACTTCTGAAGTTTAGTTGGTGCTTACGTTCAAAAGAACATCTGGTTAGTGTGTGCGGTGTAAGGTAGTGGCCGTGAGGTGGGGAGAGGATGGTGGCGACCCAGCTCCAGGGGGCTCAGACTGCCCTAGCCCAACAGGCTCAGGCCAAACTGTGCTCAGTGACTGGAGAAACACAGATACTTCAGAAGTATTTGCAGGTAAAACTGGTAGACTCTCTTTTTCAAACACCTTTCTGTTGACCTTCTGTTATCCTTTCACAACAGGATCTTGTTTGAATAAACAAAATTTGTGAAAACCAAAGCACCTAATCTTGAGGACTTTCTGTACCTCCATGTAATCCAGGTTCAGGCTGGCAAAAAGCAGTAAGTTGTTTTGGTTGGTTTTTTTTTTACGTCAGTTCATTAGCTATGGAATGTTAAGCAAAGATTATGGACATTACCAGGTGCTGTGGAGCTGGTTTCTTCTTCAGGTGACCCCAGAAAAGCTGTGTGACAAAGTTTCCTAAGGCTGGTTTCTCAGAGGTAGGTCACCAAACCTGTCTCTGAGATACTTCTAGGTGGACTTGTACTGCCAACCTTTCAGTAAGCAGGTGACAGAGTTAATTATTTTCACCACACAGGGATTCCAGTAAGCAGGCCAAACAGTCTTGAGGGCAGTCTGAGTTTCACGTGGTAACTCTTGGGATAGTACACCAAGACTGAACACCTGCAAGAGGAGGGATGCTTTTGTCCTGCCTCCTGCTTTGGAAAACCACCTTTGCTCACCTCACCAGCGTCTGGTTGTGCAGGTCCCACACGGCAATGTTGCCATCACTGCAGCAGGAGAAGCAGACCTTGGAGTCAGGGCTGATGGCCAGGGCGTAGCAGGCAGGGGCGGAGGACGTCAGCTCTGCTTTGATCCGGGGAGTGGGAGCCGCTAGGTCCCAGATGGACAGAGTGCTGGCTTCCCCTCCGACAATTAGGGTGCAGCCATCAGGGAGCAATTTACAGGAACGGATATAGTTATCCCTGTTCTATGAAAGAGACATAATTCAATTGCCATCATGCATTATCAAGCAAGCAATAGCTAAAGCAGAGTTCTCCAATGGTTGTCTTGGTTGTTGATGTAAACAGCTGTATTTCATGGACATGCTAACAAGACAAGAGTTCTGTGGTCAACACTGGGATCTTTCAGAATAGTAAACATCATAATCTCATAGGCGTGCTGAGGCATGCATGAAAACTTTGATGGCTATGCCTGATATTTCATTGCCTGCTTAATAGACAACACTGGAATTATCAGTGGATGCAGACATATTTCCCTAGAAAGAAACAACTTTTCAAAGCCAGTTTATAAATCTTCTAACCAGTCAATCTCCACTACTATTTGTAAACTGCCAATCCACTGTCTAAGCTTTCAATTTCATTCCTCTGCAGAGTCCACCTAATGTTTCCACAGTGTCTTCATTAGTCAGATGGAGCTTTATCCGAAACTTTAACCAAGCTGCTTTTTCTTTTTCACACAATCATGTCTAAGCTTTTCAACCTATCAGCCAAAGAAGTTGTTAAAAGATGGCATTTTATCTTACTTGGATCCATAATCAACACCTGTGGTACCAGAAGTCAAGAAATTAAAGGATGAGATGTACTGGTCAAGGACCTTTGCAAAGTGTTGATGAGAAATGATGTCAGTTTACAAGACTAAGGTGTACCTGATTCAAACCTTGGTCTTTTCAATTACTTATCTGAAAATTGGACAATGACTAAGAATGACAGATCAATGAGTTATGGTATTGAGAAGAGTACTGACTATCCCATAGACTTTCAAAGAATAAATATGTCTTAGGAAAAGGGTAGCCAGAGAGCTCCTTGGAGGCAAGGTTATTAGCAAAAGCCAATCCTTGGAAAAAGACATTATACTGGGAAAAGTGGAGTGAGCACATGAGAGGAAGATTCAACAGATGGACTGACACAGGGATTGTAACAATGGGCTCCAGTGTACCAGAGATGCTGACTATTGCACAAGATGGGACAGGGTTCAGATCTGTTGATCACCGAGTCGTAGACAACTGAAGAGCACTTAACTACTCCACCAAACATTTAAATAAAAAGATCTTTTTTAAAAGACATTTTTTAACACGCTTTCATAATGAAAAGATAAATTTTCAAAGTTAAGAGAAATTTGAAGCACTTACCTTCAGAAAAGAAACTGAGCATCACAGAACACAACTACTACGCTACAAAAAGGGAACACTGGGGAAGGAGTTGTACTGCCAACTCAATGGCTGGTAGTTAGAATACACCAGCTACTCCAAGGGAGATTGATGGGCAACCTCTGATGTGATTTATAGCTTCTAAGAACCCACTGGAGGGTCAGCTAGGAGTCGTTCTGATAGGACAGCAGAGACACACCACAGAATGACAGACTATGTTTAGGCCCCAAGTTTCCTAAACAGGTATTTTGTAAATTAGTAAAAGAGAATAAAGCAGCAACTTTTCAAAATAAAGTATCTTTGTGTCTCTCCACCGCCACTCTTCATTTTGGAGACAGTCTCTCAGGAATCTGAACAACTGTGCAGGCAGACAGCACTCCGAGGGCAGGATGGAGCCGGAGCCTCCAGCGTGCGGCAGGTAAAGAATAGGGTTAGAGCTTAGAGCATGCTTAGGGATGTGCCATGTATAGGAAGGGTTTTTCTAATCTCTGAAGAGGATGAGGTTAAATGCCTTTGGAGAGTGTTCTCACCATGCCAGCTGAATGAGGCCATCCTTGATCTTTAGCTCACCTGGAGCCCTGTGCAGTGTGATCCATTAACCCTTCCTAAGCCAGGACTACTGAAAGGATCAAAACCTCCCAGGCCTCACCGAGTGCATGAACCCTTTCAGGTGTTTTATGCTATTCCATCAGATGGTTACCATTTGGAATTTATCTCAAGGCCTCAGGAATACTACAGTTAGGTGAACTCCAGGGACCAGATTGAGGCTGGCTTGGCCTTTCACCCATCAAATAGGAAAGACTCTTACAATCCACATCCAAAAAGGGACAGCTGCCTGTTGATGTTAGGTACCTGAACATATGTAAAATAAAATTCATCAACTCTGAGATGTAACCACTGAAATGCCAACAAGCAATCTCCACATTTGAGGAAGCCAAGTTGGGAAAGCTAAATAGCTAACACAGGAAACGGAATGGGCTTCCATTTCCTCACAATACAAATAAAATCTGGACTCAAGACAGTATTTCCTTATTGCGCCTCTAGGGGAAAGTGCCCCCAAGCCCCAATTCCTGTTCACTCACCAGACAGTCGAGCTGAGACACTGGGCTCTTGTTGCCAGGCTGGCTGATGTCCCAGACCTTGACGCAGCCCTTCCCGCCCGTGTACACGTGCCGCGTGGGGTTACTGATGGTCACGGCGCACACCACCTCCCCATGGTTCAGGGTGTTGATCTGGCGAGCGTGTCGGGGGATTCCGGGTCCAATGAGGGCATCGGGCGGGAAGGGGACAGGCTGCATCTGACCATCTGCAGTGACGTGGAAGGAGTATGCACTGTTGGAGAGGGGAGACCAGGAGAGCGGGGGGGGGGGGTGGTCAAAGACAGGAGAGAAGACAGAAAAGACATGGGTCATAATGAAACTTGCCATTCCCTCAGCACTGCTCTGAGAAACAGAGAATGAGAGATTCTCAACTGCTTTTATGTTATGACTTCCTTTTGAAGGCAACACAAGTTGAAGTGTTTATTGACAGAACAAAGTTAAAATGAACAATAACAGAAATCTTAAAGAGAGGGAGTACCAACAGACACATGTACTGAACTGTTTTGCCAAATTAGGATCATCTATCTCATAGAGCAATTTTCAAATCTTATATATAAGGCATGCAATGTGTTTCCAAATTAACATAAAATACCTCCTCCTGTGTGCCTTACATAGCTGTATGATCTTACAACAATTTATAATGATTATTTCTGATATTTAACATTAAACACCAAAACTCATAATAATTATGCATAGTAAACAGTGTGATTCAACACAAGTAAAAACAAAACCTGCTTTCTAGGCATACACAATTGCAAGCCATGGACCTAAAGTCCTTTGTATTCAATCAAAAGAAAATAAGGCACTTCTCTTTCATCAAACGACTCTGTAAAAGAAATGTTAAGTTTCTTCCTCTACAGTCACCTTTCCTTGGTCAATGGCGTCTCAACTGAACCTATGGCAACTACCGATAGTTAACACCATGTGTTGTAATGTGCTGTAGAGTCACCTGTGACTCACAGCGACCTTATGTACAGCAACTTTGTACCCTGCCCTGTTCTGAGCCAGTCTCACTGACTCAGACACACCTACCCCCCACTGCTCCAGTTACTGTATCAATCCATCTCATCTGGGGTCTTTCTCTCATGCGCTGTCCCTTCACCTTCCTGAGCATGATGTCTTTCTCTGAGGACCTGGCTATGTGCCCAAAGTATGTGAGATGGAGTTATGATCCTCAACATAATGTCACCCTCCTTTGGGTTGTAAATGCTAACTTCTACAACGTCAATGAAGAAAGATTGGAGGCAGTTCTGTAAAGACAGGATCAGCCATATCTAATTAAAGGAGCTCTGGTAGCACAGTGTACAGGGAGTTGTGCTATCACAGAGGGTGGGTGTGGGCTGCTCTCTTGGCAGTTTGAGTCCACCACCTGCTCCTCGAGAGGAAGGTGGGTACATTCCTTGCTGTGACAATGTACAGCCTTGGAAGCCTGATGGAGCTCTGTGTATCTGATTAAGGAAAAGTCTTCCCAGAGGTATGACCTGCACTGTATGTCTGCACTCTGTCTGGACTCTGGCTAAAAGCTAGGCGGCTTTCTGTCTGATCTATCTCTGGCTCTCTCCCTTGTGTCCTCTAGACCCGAACTAGTGGCCTGCTATACTTGCTAACTTTGGACTTCTTAGACTTTGAAGCCCACAGTTTCCAAAGTCAGAAGCCTGAGACTCTGCTCATTAGTCTCCCCAGACACCTCTCTCTTGAGGTCTGACCTGCAACTTACCAGCCTCTACAAGAAGTGAGCATTTCCTTTGAGGCAATCACTCCAAGCCACTCCCATATATAAATGTGTATATGCTTCAATGATTTTGCTTCTCTGCAGAATCCAGCCTCACAGAGCAGCGAAGCTCCCAAGTTAAAACATATCTCTAATTCAACTCAAACTCACTGCTGCTGAGTTGGAATGGACCCTCCACAGGGTTTTCTGGGGCTGTAAATCACACAGGAGACTATCCTCTTTCTGCCAAGGAGATTCAAGGTAGATTCAAACTATCAGAGGGCAACAGCACAGCTCCCTACTTATTGTGCCGGGTAACATAGTATTTAATGTGGGAATTAACAGCTAAGGAAGGCAGACCAGAAAGACAGGATGCTGCTCTGGTAACACTGCCCTAAGCTGCCTTCAGCTCTTCAACTTCTACCTTATTTAAGCAACAAGCAAACCTAATCCTTGTAGACAGATAAAAAAAAAAATCCTTGAAGTATTATTTTTCTTCCCTTCCCATAATCTAGTTACTTAAAACTCTAAGTACCGTTATGCATACTCTAAGACGCACAAAAAGATATTTTAAAGAATAGAAGAACCAGAAGTGCTAATATAATCACCCCACAACTGCAGAGCCCACTTTGGAGAACACTACTTTTCCTTGCTTTTTATCTAAGGTACCATAGGCTATCTGGAAGCTGAATACCACATCTCCTCTTCATGTCTGCGTGGAGTGCTGATAGATAGCCTTTCTTTCTTCCTATAACTTTCTGGGATAAGTCTGGGTTCCTTCTGTAAGTTATCACTGGCACCTTGAAGTCAATTTATAGCACCCTATTTACTAACACAGAGTTTACATTTTCATTTTAATGCTAACTCAATTTTATCAAATATCTTAGCAAGTCATACAGTTCCTTAGCTTGGAAATAAAATATTTGCTATGATTTTTCTGTCTTTAAGTGCAAAATGTAAAATAAGTAAAAACTTTTCCTCATTTATTGTTTCTTGTTAAATAAATCCTGCTCCCTAAAACCAGAAGAACCAATTATAAGATGATTTGCTATCTCCTGGCAAACTGGTTCCAAGAACGAATGTTAAATGCCAAATTCTTAATATTACCCTTACTTTGAATAATTAGACACACCTAACCAATACCAGGCAGTGCCCTATGTGATAAACAGACATCTAAAAACAAGTATAGCCCAACACATTCATATTGCCAAGCATGAGGTCTCCTAGCTTTTGTACAACAGGATCCTTGGGTGTCCTTAATAAATTGTCAAGTCTACATGGCATTTCAAAACATGTACAATATTAGCTGAACAAAAGTCATCCTGCTTATCATGAGATTTTAGGTGATGAATTCATTTTATGGCTCTTGAGGAGGACACGTAAACGACAAGGGTTTAAGACTATTCATGTCCAAGGAGATTTCTACACGTTTATCAGGAGCAGCAGTTCTGTAGTCGAATTCTCATCTTCCCTGTGGGACCTGGGTTTGATTCTCAGTCAGTCCTCCTGAAGCACAGTAACAAGCTCTTAAGTATAAGTCCTGGTGTAAGTATAAGTCCAGTATAAATGCTGGGATGATTATCCTAAGTCAGTGGGCTGAATCTACAGTGATCCACGAGAAAAAGACACGGCAGCCTGCTTCCATAAAGACTTACAGTTTTGCAAACCCTAATAGGCAGTTTCTCCTCTGACTTACAGACTTGCTATGAGTTGGAATCTGCTCAAGGGCAGTGGGCTTTGGCTGTATGCCAAAACAGACCATCACATTGCAATGATGCTAAACAGGATTCAACAGATTCCACATAGACAGACTAGGAAGAAAAACTAGTTCCAAAACCTCAGCCAGTTAAAAGCCGTAATGGTCCATAGTGCATGGGATCACCACTGCTCCGGGTCAATACCACAGTAGCTGAAAACAAGCAGGTTAAGTATCCCAGATATCTGGAGTCACGATCTGGACCCTACAACAATGTTTAGATCAGTGAAACTGGAGAAATGTCTCATTTTCACAAAAGGAAACAATAAAATTGAGTGTATTTTCTAAGAACAGTTAAGGCATCAAGACAACATCTCCATATAAGCTTAAGAGGAGGGATCCATATGAACATTACTTTTTCTTTCTTTGCCATAAATCAAGGTGAGCATCTCCAGAGAGCCCCCCCCCCATTTTCTATCAAGTACCCTTATAATGCTTGCAAACTTAAAAGGAGAAGAAATTTTCTTTTGCTTCAGTGGGTACTCTGCTTATTATAGAGTTAAATGTTCCAGATTAAAATAGATCCAGAGAGCCCATATGGGAGATCTGTATGTTCATCTCTGGAAACCAACTCCTCCTGTCCTAGTCTTTAAACTGCACAGGAGAGTTATGATCTGCAGGAGCTGCAGATGTTGATGTATTAAGAAATATAAATGGTATTGAGTAAGTGTGGCAGAATTTGGTTGGAAAAATAAAGTTAAGTTTTAGCCAATAAGAATATGTTAAGTGTTAGTTATAAACTAATGGGAATATTGGGTTAATAGCCAATAGCAATAGTTAAGTTAATAGAGTAAGAGTCAATAGGAATTAGTATAAAAGTTATCCAGGTAAAAGGTATATAAGGGGCTGGGAGGAGGAAGTGCAGCCATTACCAAAATAAAGAAGTATCAAGCTGCAGCGAATCCCAGTGTCGTGTTGTGTTTTCCCTTTATCCCGCGGGCGGGGCTGGAAAGCGACATATCAGCTATCTCCCCTGGGGATCGCATAGCACAATTATTGGTGCTGACTAGCCACCATCTACAGTACCCCTCCACAGGGGACAGAAGGGAAGGAGATCTTGGGTCCACAGGCCAAACATCCACGTGGCTATCTTTAGATATGGGATCTCGACCAGCTGTAACTTTGAAAATAAATGGCAAGAATATATCAGGATTACTGGACTCTGGGGCAGACAAAAGTATCATAGCTACAAAAGATTGGCCACGAAAATGGCCTACGCAAGTTTCCAATCAACTGCTTCAAGGCTTAGGATATTCTAAGTCTCCTAGTATTAGCTCTCAAATCCTGACTTGGGTAGATCCTGAGGGCGTATCAGGGGAATTTCAGCCATATGTGCTTGAGGTGCCTATTTCCCTATGGGGAAGAGAAGTCATGGAGCAAATGGGTCTCAAATTAACTAATGAGGGTAATTACTCCAAGGAAGCCAGAAACATGATGACTAATATGAATTATACCCCTGGAAAAGGTTTGGGAAGGGGACAGACTGGCAGGAGATCACCAGTGCCAGAAAAAGGCCAACCGAATCGACATGGGCTGGGTTTTTCTTAGGGGCCACTGGGATGCTAAGGATTAAATGGATATCTAAAAAACCAGTGTGGGTGTCTCAGTGGCCCTTACCCAAAGAAAAACTTTTAGCTGCGAGAGAGCTAGTGCAAGAACAATTAAAGGCTGGTCACATCAAACCTTCCACATCTCCATGGAACACCCCCATTTTTATTATTAAGAAAAAATCAGGAAAATGGAGACTGCTCCATGATCTTTGAGCAGTGAATGCATGTATGGAGCCTATGGGCTCCATACAGTGGGGTTTGCCCCTGTTATCTACTTTGCCAAAGAATTGGCCCACTATAATAATTGACATTAAAGATTGCTTTTTCAGCATTCCTCTGCATCCTGAAGATACTGCACATTTTGCATTTACTCTTCCATCTATCAATCATGAGGAGCCAGATCAAAGGTATGAATGGGTCATGCTCCCACAAGGCATGAGTAATTCAGCCGTTATGTGTCAGGCATATGTAGCACAAGCTCTAGAAGGGATACGGAGCCAATTCCCAGAGCTCAGGTGTATTCATTATATGGATGATGTATTATTAGCTGCTCCTAGCATGGAAGAAGTAGAACATGCTTATGTTTTAGTAGCTCAATCCTTAATGAATACTAGATTACAAATTGCAACTGAAAAAGTACAAAAAACTGAGGTGAAAGAATATTTAGGATCAAAATTTGATGCAAAGTTCATTTATCCACAAAAAATCCAAATTAGGAAAGACCAACTCAAAACACTCAATGATTTTCAAAAGTTATTAGGAGATATCAATTGGATTCGCCCTTTTCTTAAAATCAATAATGAACAACTCAAACCTCTATTTGAACTGCTCCGAGGGGATTCAGATTTGAATTCTCCTAGAACCCTTACTCCTGAAGCTCGCAAGGCGCTACTTGTTGTTGAAGAAAGCATTAGTAAGGCAAAATTGCAAAGAATGGATTTATCTCTTCCTATCTTGCTACGCATACTTGATACCAAAGAGCAACCCACAGCGGTGCTATGGCAAACTGGACCCCTACTATGGATCCATCCTCATTTTTCACCAGCAAAAATAATAGAATGGTATCTTCAAGCTGTGGCAGCACTAGCATTACAAGGCATTGAATCCTGCATTCAATATTTTGGAAAATCCCCAGACAGTTTAATCACACCTTACTCAACAGCGGAATGTCTTGGCTGCTACAGATGATGACTGGGCAATATTACATACCATATATTCAGGTAAAATAGATAACCACTACCCCTCACATCCCATACTTCAATTCTGCATCCGTCATCCAATTATATTCCCTAATATACAACAGAAACAACCTATTGCTAATGCCTTTAATGTTTTCACTGATGGCTCTAAAGCTGGAGTTGGGGTTGTCTATGTACAAAATAAAGAGCCTATGACTTTTCTGTTTCCAGTGGCCTCCCCTCAAGTTACTGAATTGCAAGCAGTCATCCAAGCTTTTAGGATGTTTCCTGACCCGATTAATATCATTTCCGACAGTCTTTATGTTGTCGGAGTAGTTACTCATCTAGAGGCCGCAGGGAGACTTCACTACCACTCTACTATTTATTCTCTCTTACTGGAGCTTAAGGAACTACTTCAACAAAGAGATGCACCTTTTTATATTACTCATGTAAGATCGCATTCTTTATTACCAGGTCCAATTTTTGAAGGCAATAATCAGATTTTGCCACAAAATCTCTTTTTATATTTTCTGCTATAGAACAGGCAGTTGCATTTCATCAGTTGTATCACGTCAATTCCCAAACTTTGAGGAAAAGATTTGCCCTCACTAAAGATAAAGCACGGAAGATAGTTCTAGATTGTGCCACTTGTAGCCAATATATCCCCTCACAGCCTGTCGGAATCAATCCTAGAGGATTGAAGCCTTTGTCAATTTGGCAGATGGATGTTACACACCTCCTCGAAGGGGGCAGGTTGAAATACCTTCATGTGTCGGTGGACACATGTTCGGGTACTGTTTTTGCTTCTTTACATACAGGAGAAAGTACAACACAAGTCATGTCACATTGTTTATTAGCTTGGAGCCAATGGGGAAAACCGGCTACGTTAAAAACAGATAATGCCCCGGGATATACTTCCAAAAAATGTGAATCCTTTTGTACCCAGATGGGTGTGAGTATTAAACATGGTATACCTTATAATCCCCAAGGACAGGGTATTGTGGAAAGAATGCACCAAACTATAAAACGTTTTCTTGAAAAACAAAAAGGGGGAATAGGGAATAGTTTCCCTTTAAAGGATAGGATTTCCCTAGCTTTATTTACTATTAATTTTTTAAATTTAGATAATGATGGAAAAACAGCTGCTGAACGACATGCCTACCCTGTATCCCATAAAGCCATTAGAGCAAAATGGAAAGATATATGTTCAGGTATATGGAGAGGTCCAGATCCAGTATTAACATGGTCAAGAGGAGCAGTTTGTATCTTTCCACAGAACGAGGAAGTACCAATCTGGGTGCCGGAAAGACTAGTGCAATTCGTCCAAAGGGAAACTGAAGATGTGGACAAAGACGTGGACAGTCCTGACAATACTGGTAACACCAATATGGTGGAAGCAGGTAAGTAGTACTCCTGATTCCCAGTGGGCTATAATCAGAAACTATCCTACATTAATAGCTGTTACTTGGGATGCCCCCTTTTTATCATCATTACTAACTAGTAATATGTCTCTAGGTCTCCCCGCTGTGCCACCTCAATGGGATATGGCGAATGTCACTATAAATTTTAATCTTACCAAAGCTGTTTGTTTTTCTAGTGTATATATGAATTCACCAGAATGTGTTCAGCTGAAAAAATATTCCATATTAGATGTTGATTTGGATTACGATGGTGTTATGGGAGTACAAAATGTGTGGTACCCATTTGTTCCTACTCGGAACTCTGCTACAGATAAATATACTAGAATGCCTTGTTTGTCTACTAAAGTAGCTCCTTATCCCCCGGCATGGGCCCATTGTAGGTCTACATACTACTGTTATAAAATTAATAACCATGTATGCCTTTCTGGACCTAAACCTAATGATGCATTGCCATCCCATGAATGGACTCAGGTTCTATACTCCTCTGACGTCTATTTAAATACTGAGTTACTAGGGAGTGCACCTAGTTTATGTGGAAGGAAAGCTTGTCTCGATATCACACCATTAATTCTTAGTACTGGAAATCTGATTTATGGTAAAAAAATGGAAGCTATCGTGGCTGGTGCCCCCCCTGCACCTGGCATTAACGGAGGTGGAGATCCTCCAGGTAAGGGAATTCTATACTCAGGTGAGGTCAGTTTTCATACCACGGTAAACTTTACCTTGAAGAATCCCTTTTGTTTGCAGCCACCTTTCTTTTTTGTTTCTACTAATCAATCTATTATGAATTTATCTTTTTTAAACTGTAGTGAAGTATCATGCAAATTATCATCTTGCATTTTGAATTTTACCTTAATGGTTATAGTTCGCATCCCTGCCGCTATCACCTTTCCGGTCAGTCAAGTTGCCGATTCCCCAGTAATACTCCATACTCGACATAAGCAGGACTTCGGTGTTACCGCTGCAGTGGTGACTGCTATTGCTACATCTGTTGCAGCGGCAGCAGCGGCAGGAATTGCAATGGCATCTCAAACTTCTACTGCCGCCATAGTCGATAAGTTGGCAGGTGAAGTTGCTGATGCCCTTTCTTTACAGAATGAACTTAATAATCATGTCAGAGTGGGAATGTTGAATCTAAATATGCAGACTGCTTTATTACAGGAACAGGTGGATCTTTTGTGGATGCTACAATCAATACCTTGCAGCCCAACTTATCCTAATATTTGTGTCACTAACGGTCATGTAAAGAATATGTCTTCCAGCCTACGAGAACTAAAATGGTATATAACCAGAGGATGGGATATAGAATTCCAGCAACTTATGCAGAACCTGACCTTCCAGATATTACAAGTCAATGAAACCAGAGTGTCACCTGTCACCGGAGATGAACTGTTGAAATCATGAATGACTATGTTTCAAACATGGAGTGGAGTAGGAGCTTTAGTCATACTCTTTGTTCTTGTTTTTTGTTTGGGCATATGCTGTTTATGTAAAATAATGAGACAGGAAGCCAGACGTGCTTTTGTAGTACGTCAACTTTGTGCAGATAAGGAAGACTCAGTTAAGGAAATATGGCTTAGTATGTTAAAATGAAGATAATTGTTAGGATAAAGATAAGTCTGTATTGGATGATAATTATAATTTTGAGTGAGTAAATTTTATGTTTGTATATATTTAAGATGTTTGTTAAGATTGAGGAATTTTATTCTGCCATTGTTGAGACTTTAGTTGGATGGTTCTCTTACAAATGTCCTCTGCAGTATGGCTCAGTAGGCTTGACAAGCAGTAAACCCCTCAAGCTGATAAGACCCAGACAGCCACCGTATTCAGAAAATAATAAGCAATATTGGTCTGCGCCAGAGACGAATGTAGCCTGGGTATACCGTTCCCCCGGACGATGGACTGCACAACTGAGGGAATAAGTGAACGGATAGGCAAGTCCGGGCGCATTTAACAGGCAATGGCCATGGCCCCCCATGATGCTCCCTTGACGGTCCTTGCAGCTCCCCATAGTGTGGAGCGCGAACATCTAGCGTTCTGCAAAATGGAGGCTTGATGTACGAAAGCTCGGACCGGGTCAAGAGTATAATGGACAGAGAGCCTAAAAGAAGAACAGAAGACGCTGTCGCTCATGGGCTTTAAAACAAAAAAAGGGGGAACTGCAGGAGCTGCAGATGTTGATGTATTAAGAAATATAAATGGTATTGAGTAAGTGTGGCAGAATTTGGTTGGATAAATAAAGTTAAGTTTTAGCCAATAAGAATATGTTAAGTGTTAGTTATAAACTAATGGGAATATTGGGTTAATAGCCAATAGCAATAGTTAAGTTAATAGAGTAAGAGCCAATAGGAATTAGTATAAAAGTTATCCAGGTAAAAGGTATATAAGGGGCTGGGAGGAGGAAGTGCAGCCGCCATTACCAAAATAAAGAAGTATCAAGCTGCAGCGAATCCCAGTGTCGTGTTGTGTTTTCCCTTTATCCCGCGGGCGGGGCTGGAAAGCGACAATGATCAGCACACTGAAGCAATGTGAAATTGAATTACAGTGCAGTCAACTGCTGCCAAAATCTGTGAATACCGGCCCATTCTGAGAGAAAACACACATGCTAATACGGCAGACACAGGGGACCATGAGGAGGCTGGGGCTGCAGAAAAGTCCAATCATATCAACAAGGAGCACTCCAGTAAGGACAGTTCAAAGGACTGAGGGGTCTCAACTAGGAGAAGCCCCAAGAGCAAGAAAAGGCTTCAGACTAATGGTTACTCAGCTGACAGGAACTTCCCCAGGAAATGGCACAGATGGCTCATCAGAGCAATAGGAAATACCCCAGAAACCTCCCTTCTCTCCTGATGGAGGAACAGGGAAAAGAGAATTAACCCAGAAAGTCTGTAAACAGGCAGAATTCAGAAAGAGGGCAGAAACAAAATAATATATATGCTATGACTCTACTGTAGAAGTTTAAAAACGGGCAAAACTGCTACAGAGTATTAGAACACAAGATATGGTTATCTATGTGCAGAGGTGGAAAGATGCACAAGACGGGTTCCTGGGATAATGATGGAGCTGCATTCCCTGACCTAGGGCTGTGAACTTCGTGGTGTTCTGAGTTATCTACAGCTCTGTGTGTCTTAAACCTCAATTTAAAAACTCTAGATCTGTCTATTTCTTCACAGCAAAGTAGAGCACCTGCTTCTGGTTTTTGAAGTATCTCCACTGGTAATCCATCAACTGTCAGCACATTAATTGGGTCCATTGCTAAGTCTAGAGCACAGAGTTTGGTGTCCTGGCTCACCAGTCCCACCAACTGTGTAGGATCTACACCTTCTATTGTGGCCATTTTTTGGTCAGTAAAATAGAAAGGATAGCAAAATGCAAGTTGGTTTTGTTTTGTTTGTTTTTCTTTGGGGGGCAGGATTGAGAAAGCAACCAGCAAAGCCCTTCACACATGGTGTATAAGTGAGCCTTTAGTCTTTACAGTTGCCTCTAAGCTGACTGATCCATGGAGACTCCATGTGTGTCAGAGTGGAACTGTGCCCCAGAGGGTTTTTGTAAGTAGATTGCTGGCCTTTCTTCTGGGACATACCTGGGTGGACTTGAACCTCTAGCTTTATGGTTAGTTGCTGAGCACATGATCTATGAGTACTACCCAGGAAATGTTAGGACAATGGCTGTGGCTGCTGTGTGCCACTGAGTCAATTCCAATTTACAGAAATCCTGTTGGACAAAACAGAACTGCCCCCCAAGGTTTCCCAGGCTGCGCACAATATTTATAGGAATCTATTTCAACTGTGGAATGGCTGGTGTGTTCACTAAGCAGCCAAATGCCTCTTTAGGACAATGACCAGGATAGAAGAAAATAATAAAAATGTATACATTATAAAAGGATGGGAACATAACATTTTGCAAAGTCTGGAGCAGATGCCCATGGAGGAGAGGACACGTGCATAGGATTAGGGCAGAAAGAAGTCTGATGGGTTCTCATCTGATCAGCTTCAGAGAACTGAGTCCAACACCCCACCTGCACCCCCCCCCCAGCTTTCTAAATAAATCAGCTGTAGGTCAGGAAAGCATGGCATCTAATTCTGAAAGCTGGTTGTAAAATTAAAAAAAATAAAGTCCACTAAATTTAAACAATTTGAAAGCAGAATGAAATAAAAACCAGTTAGGGGCAAGGGACTTTTCATTTACTGGGCACATGGCAGTAGGTACAGGAACGGAAACAAAGAGCCTCCACTGGGATTTCTTGAAGTGGCCTAAACTGGAAACCCTAAACTGGAAACAAGGCTGTGTTCCAGGGAAGCAGTTTATTTTTTCTTAGCAGACTGGCTACTGTTAATAAAGCTGTGATGTGTTCTGTGGTCAAAGGAAAACAGGTGTTTACAGAGTTGTTGGCTTGCTGGAAATAGATAGAAGTGTAGCACAGAATCAAGTAAACAGTAATGAAGAACCACAGACCCTGGGATAATGGTGTGGTGAAAGCCTGGTGGGAGGACACGGACTTCCTGATGTGAAATTTCTTGCTGCATTAACAGATATCAAAACTCTAGTCAGGTCAAAAGCTGTCACTTGCTGTCCAAGCTCTTGAGGGCACACACGTCCCTTCACAATTTAGCATCAATAACCCACATTTCATGTGACAGTCCTTAGTCCTGAACCCCTGGCTGCAAGGACAAAGGGCTATCCCCTAAAATATCCCATGCTGTCACATCTGCGTCCCCTGCACCACAGCCACTCAAGCCCACCACCTGCCAGTTTGTTGTCCTGTGGAGACTTGCATGTTGTTGGGATGCTGGAAACCCTGTCACTGTCATTTCAAATACCAGAGTCACCCATGATAGACAGGTTTCAGTGGAGTGTACAGACTGAAGAAGAGTACTGGGCAACTCCTGCCAGAAAAACTGGCCACTAAAAACTTCACGGTTCAGTGAACATGGTCTGCACCACAACAAAACCGAGTCAGTAGCCCCCGGCCGAACAACAATCCTGCTAAGTGTCTATCACACCAGCCCTCCCCCAGTCGACCATGATCTCCTCAAGCAGGACAACTGTGCTCCAGGTTCTAAGCTTGTCATAAAAATCTCAATTACAGTACTCATCAGGGAGCTCTGGTGGCCTACACGGTAAGGTGTCGTGCTGCCAAACGAAAAGCATGCATTTCCAATCCAGCTGCGCCAAGAGAGAAAGATGGACAATCTCCTCCCACACAATTTACTCCCTCTGAAAACCTGCTGGAGGGTCAACTACGAGTTGTTTTCAACTTGACACAAGTCATCATAGGAGCCCTGGTGATGGTGTGCACTGAACACTTACTTGGCTGTTAAAATGAAAAGAAGGGGGGGAAAAAACCCCAAAAAAACAAACACCAACCAAACCAGCAGTTCAAACCCAGAGGCTGCTCTCGGAAACAAAGATGAAGCTGCCTGCTCCCATAGATATTCAAAGCCTCAGAAACCCTTTCACTACTTCTACTCTATTTTCTAGGTAGAACTGACTCACTGGCAGCGTGCCTGGATTGGTTTAAATAGTACTTATCACTGTGCACTATGACACATGGCTGCATTTCTGTCTTTAGGAGAGGTATAGTTCAGAGGTGTAATTCTCTCCATTCTGCAGGGGACCTGGTTTGATTCCCATCTAGTCAAATGCCCTTTGTGTACAGCCACCATCTGTCTATCATGCTTGCATGCTGTTAGGATGCTAAGCAGGTTTTTGCAGCACTGCTCAAGCTAAGGTCTTGATATGAAGGCCCGGTGACCGACTTCCATAAATCAGACAATGAAGTCACTATGGATTCAGTCTACAGCCAATCAAGAAAACAGTGGAGGATGAGTCAGGACTTGGGGTTGCTGACATGATGGCAGCTAACAGAAACAATTCTTATAAAGACATTAAAGGTCCCACTGGAAAGGAAAAAAGGTAAAACAGGAAGGTGGAGATTCTGTTAATCACATGGGTTATGCCACTTACTTTTCCCCCTCAGAATTTTAAGCGACCACACCCAAAGAGATGGTATCAACTTTTCCATGGTGGAAGAAGGCTCTAGAGAGCCTTTTGATCTAGACCAAGAAAGCAACTACAGTAATGAAGGAAAACCCTCCATCAGCTCTCCTGCAGAACCCAAGTTTCCATGAAGCACATGCAGTCATAGGTACTCTTCCCAAGGCCTGGTTCATCCAGTGCTGGGTATAGAAAAGGCCAAGAAAACCCGGCTTACATCTTCTGCTCAGTCACTAATAAGAGGGAGATGACACTTCTTATTTTTCAAAGTGCCCTGATAGGACTTTAACCCTATGACCAATACTTCTGCTACACGGCTAATGGGTAAGCACAAGATATATTCAACCTCTCATTCCTACATCACAGGAGGAACTGGGGTAAAGGGAAAAACACTGCATTTTAGAGTTCTATTTCTACCACTTACTATTTAGAAAAAAGAAACAGAGGTATAGGAGAGCGACAGTAACATGCCTCCAAGCACAGAGTAAGAAGTACAAAGACCCAATGCCAGCTACAGACTTGGGCACCTCCAACAGCTTCCACGTAAGCACTGCCTTGGACACCATCTCCTGGAGAGGCGCGCACACACACACACACACACACACACACACACTCCCTGAGGACATGAATGTGATCACTGTGGTTCAAGGTCTCTTACATTAAGAGACTTGGGGGCATGTAGCTCACTCTAAAAATAATGTAACTGATGGTTCTGGAAGGTACAGAAGTTAGTGAAAGTGGTAGCTGGGCAGACGGTGATGTGAGGTTAGATAGGGTTTGCACATCTAATCCACACATCTATACAATTCTCTACTTCTTGCAGGACTTTTCTAGCTTGGCATTTTGCCATCCTATCAAGTAATTTATGTGCAGATCAGCATACAACCCCTATCATATTAGGAAGACAGTATTTCTACATCAATAGAAAGCTTTATTAGCAATTAAATTACTAAGAGAACACTCCAAGCATTGAAAGGAGTTTATTTAATTGAACACAGTATTACTCAAATTTTTTTAAAAAATGCAAATACAAACTTCTTAAAATGGAGATAAATCAGATGGCAAAAACAAGATTCTTATAAATTGCAAAAATATGAAACAGATATGCTAGTTGATAAAGCAGAAGGCTCTCTGGTCTAATAGCTAAGACTGAGTTCTAGGCCATGCATGCTCCATCAGTTAAATTAATTCAAATTTTAAAAGTCCGAGGTAAAGCCAAGGTTCTAACGCGGGACAAAGAAAGTGAAAGATTCATAGATGTAAAGCAAGAGATTTAAAAAGACCATTTTACCCACCAAGTGCTAAAGAGCATTATGCATCTAAGAAACTCACAACACATTTTTATCCTATCAGCTGAAAGTCATGACTGACAGAAAGGACAACTGGCCTGCAGCAAAACAACTCATGTCAAAAAGGAGAACCTTTTATCAGCAGGATTTCAAGAAATTAGCAGTAAATCCCAGCTCACTGGAGGCTTAAAAAGCAAATAAATTAAAACCCACATGATGATGATCATAAGGTACAACCAAGACATGCTAGTGTAAGAGAGAGAGAGAGAGAGAGAGAGAGAGAGAGAGAGAGAGAGAGAGAGAGAGAACAAAGTTAGATTACTGTTAAATCCACTAACTAAATCAGCTGTGGAACCCCGAGACGGCTATGGGAAACCGGGACAAGGTCAGGAGGGAGAGCAGGTGGTGGGTGCCCCTTACCAAAATAAGGCTTTATTGGCCACAAGTCTCATTTCACTGCTGCAAAACATGTTTTCCTAAGAAGCAATTTTGTCCCAAATGCAGTTAAGATTTTCTTTTTCCTTTTTTGCTACAAATGCAAAAAGGTACTTTTAAGATTTATTTAAACACTAAGTAAGTGGGTGGACGATCTCTGAATTACATGTCTGGCATTAAAACACAGGGCGAGGAATCTGGACCTAACCTTAAATCTTAAGCCAAACTATTATCAGTCTGAGTTATTACTGACCTCCAGGTGCTACTTTATGAGGCAGGTGACACATAAACCAGGTATTTATAGGAAGAAAAGTCATGCTACAGGGTCAAGAAAAAAGCCTGTGGTGGGAGGAGGAAAGAAGCTATGAAACACAGTAATCAGATGGCAACCCAACTCTACAAATGCACAGGGAATTACTTCGTAAAACTGAGTTTGACTTGAGCTGATCGAACCGTACTATGGAAATTTACCCTTGAAGACTTATAAACAAAATGGGGTCGCTGTTGCTATGTGCTTTAGAGTCACCTGCGACTGACTCATAACAACCCTACGTACAACAGCTCTGAGCCCTGTGCCAATCTCACTGTCTCCGACACACCTACCCTGATTACCCCAGACACTGAATCAATCTACCTCGTAAGAGGGTCTTCCTCTCCTGCGCTGTCCCTCAACCCTTCCAAACATGATGTCCCTCTCCAAGGACTTGTCTCTCCTTGCCATGTCCAAGTATGTCAGACGAAGCTTCAGAACCCTTGCCTTCAAGGAGCAGCCTGGCTTTCACTCTCTCCAGTACAAACCTGTTCATGTTCTTAGCAATCTATGGTATATTCAATACTCTTCTCCAGCACCACAGCTCAAAGGCATCAAGTCTCGTTTTATCCTCCCTAGTCACTGTCCAGCTTTTTTTTTTTTTTTTTTGCAAGTGATTGCAAAGACCATGGCCTGTATCTGGTGCATCTTAGTCTCCAGACTGACATAGTTGCTGTTTAGCACTTTAGAGAGGTCTCTAACCGCAGACTTTCCCATCGCAATATATTTTTTAATTTCCTGGCTGCTAATGCCAAGGGTGTTGACTGTGGAACCAAGCAAACTAAAACTAAACAATCCCAATCACTTCACCATCCATCATGATGCTGCCAATCGGCCCAGTGGTGAGAATCTTTGTTTTCTTGATATTGAGCTTCAATCCATACTGAAGACTGCAGTCCCTGACCTTCCACAGAAAGTGATTCAGGTCCTCCTCAGTTTCAGCAACCAGGGTTGCGTTATCTGTATGATGCGGATTGTTAATGAGTCTTCCTCCAATCCAGATGCCACATTTTTCATAGAGCCCAGCCTCCCAGATAATCTGTTCTGCATAAAGATTGAAAAGGTATGGAAATAGGACACATCCCTGGTGTACATCCTTCCCAATTTTGAACCATGCAGTGTTTCCTTGCTCTGTTCTGATGACTGCCTCCTGGTCCAAGTATAGGTTTCGCATTAGCACAATCAAGTATTTTGGGATTCTCATTCTTCTCAGAGTCAGCCACAGTTTGTTGTGATCCACACAGTCAAACACCTTTGCATAATCAATGAAACACAGATAGACATTCTTCCGGTACTCCCTGCTTTCAGCCAAGATCCATCTAACATTTGCTACAATATCCCTACTACCACGACCCCGTCTAAAGCCTGCCTGTGCTTCTGGTAGTTCTCTGTTTATGTGCTGTTCCAGTCGTTTTTGGATAATCTTTAGCAGAATCTTGCTTGCATGTGGTATTATTTTTCGATAATTTCCACACTCTTGTGGGATCACCCTTCTTTGGAATGGGAACAAATATAGATCTCTTCCAGTCGGTTGGCCAAATGGTTGTTCTCCAGGTGGGCACATCTAGGGCAGCATCTGTTAGTTGAAATATGTCAACTGGTATTACCATCAATTCCTGGTGCCTTATTTTTAGCCAATTCTTTCAAAGCAGTTTGAAGTTCTTCCTACATCACCACAGGCTCTTGCTCATATGTTGTTTCATTAAATTTTTCTGTGTCTGCCAATTCCTTTTGGTATAATGACTCTGGATACTCTTTCGACCTTCTCTTAATACCTGCAGGATCATTTAATATTCTGCCCAAAGCATCCTTAAGTATTTCAACTTGAGGTTTGAATTTCTTCTTCAGTTCCTTGAGTTTAAGAAATTCTGATTTCGGCCCCTTTGATTTTCTGGCTCCGGCTCTTTGCACATTTCATTGTAATATTTTACTCTGTCTTACCGCACTGCCTTTTGAAATCTTCTGTTCAGCTCCTTAATATCTTGATTTCTTCCCTCTGCTTATTCAGATTCTCTTCTGACAGCCACCTCTTAGAAATCCATAGTAAGGATGGTTCAACAGAAGAAAAACAATCAAGGTGATTTAGCACATTAACAATGCAACAAATAAAAACCACATGATCTATCAATTGACGCAGAAAAAGCCTTTGACAAAATCCAACACATCTTCCTTATTAAAACACTCAACAAAATAGAAATAGAGGGGAATTTCCGCAACACAGTGAAAAGTATATATGCAAAACCAAGAGCCAACATCATACTCAATGCAGAGTAAATGCAGAGTTCTCCCCTTGAGAAAAGGATCTAGACAATGATGCCCACTATTACCATTCCTATTCAATACTGTATTGAAAGTCATAGCAAGTGCAAGAGAAGGAAAATAAGAGGCATCCAAATTAGCAAAGAGGAGGTAAAACTGTTTCTACAGATAATATGATTGTATACTTAGAAAATCCTATGTCCCAAGGCAATAAAACTGGGAAATGGTCGACCAATTTAGCAGAGTGGGAGGATACAGGATGAACATACAAAAGTGAGCTGGATTTTTCTCCAGTGATAAACAGGGCCAAAAAAAAAAACAATACCCATCACAATAGCTAATCACAAGATTAAAAACTGGGGAACAAATGTAACTAGGGATATTGTTATGTGCCATCGAGTTGCTTGCGACTCATAGCGACCGATGTACAAAAGACTTATACAAAGAAAATGACAAAATATTACTACAAGAAACAATGGGACCTAGATAAATGTATCAAGTTCATGGATAGGAAGAGTCAATATTATGAAAATGACATTTCTACCAAAAGCAATCTACAAGTTCAATGCAATCTCAATACAGATACCAATTCCATTCTTTGACAAGATGGAAAAGGCAATTTCCATTTTGTTCTGGAATGGAAAGAGACCCCCAAATAAGCAAAGCACTACTCAAAAAGAAAAATAAGGTAGGAGGCATCTCTTAATTTCAAATCCTACTACACAGCCACTGTGGTCAAGAGAATGTCCTAATACTGCAACAACAGACACACAGATCAGTGAACTAGAGTTGAGAACACAGGTATCAACTCATCTACCTATGGTCAACTGATTTTTGACAAGGAGATGAAATCAGTTAAGTGGGGAAACAACACCCCTTTAATAAATCAAAAGAACCTTGAGATATCATCTCATCCCAGCAAGAAGAGGAAAGTTCAACAGGGCAGTAAACAACAAATGCTGGCAGGGTTGTGGAGAGATTGAAACTCTTATTCACTGCTGGTGGGAACGTAAAATGGTACAACTATTATGGAAGGCCAGCTAGCACTTTTTCATGAAGTTGGAAATAGAAATACCATTTGACCCAGCAATGCCACTACCAGGAACACACCCTAAATAAACCAGAACTGTAACTCAAACGGATGTATGCACACCTTTATTTACTGCTGTGTAATTCATAGCAGCAAAGAGATGGAAGCAACCCAAGTGGCCATCAATAAATGAATGGACAGAGAACTGTAGTACACTCATACAACTGAATGTCACCCAACATTGAAAAATAATAAACTTGTAAAACACTACACATTATGAGACTAAAAGACACTATACTGAGTAAAATATCTCGGTCACAAAAGAATACTGCATACACCACTTTTATTAAATAGGACTGACATGAAGTGTTAAGGAGAAAACAGGAAAAAAGTGGCTAGATAATGAATATTTTATTGGACCCAATGAGGGGAAGAACTGTCTGAAAGGAATGTATGATTAGGTATTATATGTGTGACAACATCTGGAACAAGAGGTCCATTGCAAGGAGGACTGTGGGTGGGGGGAAGGAAGAGAAATGGGGAAAATGTGCAATAGTGAATGAATGAAAACCCAATCTTTCTGTAAACCTTCATTAAAATCACAATTAAAAAAATGCAGAAAGAAACAAAAATCCACAGTACTTTTTTAAAATACAAAGCTTAAATCTCCTTTCCAAAAAGGATTCATTAATAAGGTCTTACAGTTCAATGGGGGGGGGGGAAGATCATGGAAATATGCTGTTGTTAGGTGTCATCAAGTCAGCATGTCTCCCAGCCACCCTATGAACAACAGATATTAACACTGCCTCATCCTGTGACAGCCTCAGAATTTCCAACATGTTTGAGTCCACTGTCACACTCAGTGTCAATCTACCTTACTGAGAGTCTTCCTCTCTTTCTCTGGCTCTCCACCTTTCCCAGCGTGATGTCTTTTTCCCAAGGACTGGTGTCTCCTGACAACATGCCCAAAGTACATGAGACAAAGTGGCAGTTTATCAGTTAAAATTCTCACCTGAGTACTAGGGGGCTTAGAGTGAATGTATCAGGATGCATACCGAAAGGTCAGAGGCATCAGTCTATCAGCTGCTCTGTGAGAGAAAGATGAACAGTCTCCTCCTATAAAGATTTATGGTTCCATGGAAACCTGAGGGAGGGTCCTACACGTTTTGTCGATTAAACCTGAAGTGGGTGTGAGCTTTATTTGTTCTTTGTTGCTCCATGTGGCAGAACTTGGTCAAGGACTTTCACATGCATCCACTACCCCATCTGTCAGTTCAGCAGATGCTGAACAGGTTTCAGTGGTGCCTCAGACTCAGACAAACTAGGAAGAAAGATCTGGTAATTTACTTCTGAAAAGCAGCTAATGAAAACTTATGGATCACGTATCACAGCAGCCCAATTCAGAACCTAAAGCAGAGAGGATGCATTACTGGCCAGTGTTTCTTCCTTCTGTGCATGGGGTTGCTGTCAGTCAAGAGCCAACTGCCATTGCTGAGGATCATCAGGTCAGAACTGACCCACAGCTGACCTGCCAAAAAGTTTTCAGTAAATCACTTAACAGTGAAAAAAAGGCAGTAAATCACCGAGGGAAAATTGTCCATCCTCCCATGGAGCAGCTGATGAATTTGAACCACGTACCTCTGTGTTGGCAGAGCCCCCTGGGAAGCTATTGGACAGCAGCTAACAGCAGCAAAGACAGACTGAGTGGCCTTGATAATCTGGGAGTACCTCTTGCATATTCAATGTCCAAACATATCTTTTTTAGGTATTTATACTCAAGGAGACAAATTCTAAGGCAGAAGAAACAGAAATATGTACACATGATTATGTCCTTGTTGTTGTTATGTGCCGTCGAGTCATTTGCGACTCATAGCGACCCTATGCACAACAGCCCTAAACCCTGCTCTATCCTGCGCCAACAGCACTGCCTCTGACACACCCATTCCAATTACCCCAGTCACCGAATCAATCCATCTCATAGAGGGTCTTCCCCTCCTGCGCTGTCCCTCCACCCTCCCAAGCATGATGTCCCTCTCCAAGGACCCATCCCTCCTGGCAACATGTCCAAAGTATGTCAGACGAAGCCCCAGAATCCTTCCCTCCAAGGAGTAGCTTGGTTTAATCCTCTCCAAGATGAATCTGTTTGTTTTCCTGGCAGTCCATGGTACGTATATTCAGTACCCTTCTCCAGCACCACAGCTCAAAAGCATCCAGTCTCCTTCTGTCCTCCCTAGTCATTGTCCAACTCTCTGATGCATAACAAGCGATTGCAAAAGACCATGGCCTGTATCAGGCGCACCTTAGTCTCCAGAGAGACACTGTTGCTCCTGAGTACTTTAGAGAGTTCCCTAACAGCAGACTTTCCCATCACGATATGCTTTTTGATTTTCTGACTGTTGGTGCCAAGAGTGTTGACTGTGGAGCTGAGCAAACTGAAGCTGTGAACACTCTCAATCTCTTCGTCATCCATCCTGACGCTGCCAATTGGTCTAGTGGTGAGAATCTTTTGTCTTCTTGACATTGAGCCTCAGTCCATACTGATTATGTCCTAAGCTGTTACAATATTCATGAAGAGGCAAGGTTAACTGCAGTTGTCTCTGAAGGATTTCAAGGAAGAGGTGAAGACTCCTGAGAAGTTGCTCCAGTCACAAGGACAAGAGCTCCCAGGGAACACAGCCTCATTCCATTCGGCCTGAGCACTGAGAGTGTAAGGAAATGGACAGGAGGCTAGAACTGCAGGTTGGGATGCAGACTGGAGGGCCACATTAAGTTTACACTTGAGCCCTGAAGAGCTCGGAGAAAGAAGTGATCTGACCAGACAAGTGTTTTCTAACAAGAACAAGGTGACAATCATCCTAGTGAGGTTAGAAGCTTATTTGCCGAATCTACTGCCATTGAGTAAATGTACTCATAGAGGACTGAGTAAAACTGCCCCATCAGGTTTCCAAAGCTGCAGGGAGCTTTTCAGAAGCACGTGCTCATCTTTTTCCTATGGGACAGCTAAATGGTTCAAGCCAATGACATCGAAGCCAGCAGCCAAGTCTTTTAATCACTGTTCTACCAGGTTAGAATAGGTATGGGGAAAAAAGGTGAGAATTTCAACAAAATGTAAGGCTGGGTAAAATCAGAATTAAACATGGAAGAAAAGATGAAGTGATCTGGCCAGATGACAGATTAAAAAAAGAAAGCAAGTTTAATTTGACAGGAGTGAGGCCAAGTGAGCAGGCAGGCACACTGGGAAATCCTCTGAGACAGGAGTCCCTGTTAACACCAGAAATAAGTGGTGATGTGAGTCACCTTGTCATATTTCACTCTGAAGGAAACCATGTAGATAGACCACAGGGCCTGAACCTAGGTCTACTCCTTATTCCAGGAGTTAGTAACACAGTTTAAAAAGTACTTTTGAAGTGACGCCTCCCCAAGCCTCCCAGACCAGTTCAACTCAACAAAACTCAACTCAGTGCCTTGAATCAGAACCAGTTCACAGCTGACCCGCTACCAGGTTGTCAGAGGCTAGAAATCACCCGGAAGGAGACGGCCCATCTTTCTCCCTCAGAGCCACTGGTGGATCCAAACCGTCCACGTTTGGGTTAGCAGTGAAACTCTACAGACTATGGTATCAGCGCCCCCTTCCAGCCTCTGTTAAATGCAGCTACAAATAGTTTTCCTTTCTGTCATAGGACTTGTTTTTGTTGTCATTATGTGCCGTTGAGTCGCTTGCGACTCACTGCGACCCTATGTACAACAGCCCTAAACTCTGCTCTGTCCTGTGCCAATCGCACTGTCTCTGACACACCCATCCCAATTACCCCAGTCACTGAATCAATCCATCTCATAGAGGGCCTTCCCCTCCTGTGCTGTCCCTCCACCCTACCAAGCGTGATGTCCTTCTCCAAGGACCTCCTTACAACATGACCAAAGTATGTCAAACGAAGCCTTAGAATCCTTGCCTCCAAGGAGCAGCCTGGCTTAACCTAACTTCCCAGGATGAAATCTGTTTGTTTTCTAAGCTCCAACACCAAAGGTATCAATTCTCCTATCCTCCTCAGTCATTGTCCGGCTCTCTGATGCATAACAAGTGATTGCAAAGACCATGGCCTGTATCAGACGCACCTTAGTCTCCAGACACACCATTGCTCTTCAGTACTTTAGAGAGGTCCCTAACAGCAGACTTTCCCATCGCAATACGTTTTTTAATTTCCTGACCGCTGGTGCCAAGAGTGTTGACTGTGGAGCCAGGCAGACTAGCGCTATTTAAATTTTCCAGGTTTGTGTGATTATTTGATTAATGTCATCTCCCTGCACCTCTCTGCTCTAGCTGCAGTTAAGAGGGCAGGTGGGCAGCGACTGTGACTAGATTTTAACAGCAGATGGTATGGGAACCTGGAATCACATCCCACAAGATACGGATGAAGGAACAGGCTTATTCATCAGCCAGAAGGGAAACCTCAGGTAACAAGATGGTGATCCCCAAATATCTGAATAGCTGTCTGGTGGATGATGGATTAGCAATGCCCTGGATGGTCCTAGGGGGTCACAGAGACCTAGGATTGATGATGGCAAGTTTCAGGGAGACAGATTTCAGCTCTAGAGAGGGAGATGCTTGCACAGAAGCCACGGGAAATGGACAGGTCCAGGTGGTGGCAAGCATCTGGATTGGACGGAGTTGGGCAGAGGCAGCCAGGCCCTCAGGGAGGACACGGTGGGAGATGGACCCACCAAGGAACACTGACAATACAAGGAACAGAGGGTCTCTCCAGTCCAAGTGGACTTATCTGGCTCAAAGATTCTTGGCGTGGATCATTTCCCTCCCACAAGCATGTGTTTGAAGCATGCCACAGTGTCCCCTCTGTCTCCAACAGTCCTGCTGCTCAGCCCCTAGGATTTAGGAGACAGGTTCCAGCCATCAGCTCAATGACTTCGTCTTCAGAACAGCCTCCTCATCCTAATCGTGGTCATCTCTGCAGAGGTTTCCCCACTGTCACTGTCTTCGAGCTGATTCTAACCCATCAGCTTCTGAGGCTGACAGTCTTTACAGGAGACCAAGCTCTGTTCTCCCACTGAGCTGCCAGTGGAATAGAATCAACGGAGAAGCCTTTTGGTTAGCAGCTCAACATGTTACAGCTGCGACTTTTCCTTCTCTATCCTCACTAAAGAGTTAGCTAGAGTTAGTAGTAGTAGTAGTCATTGTTAGGTGCCATAGAGTCGAGCAAGACTTGTAACAACCCCATGAACAAACGATCAGAACCTAGTCCTGTCCTGCACCATTCTCATCACTCCTGACACACAAGAGCTTATTGTAGCAGTCATTTTATTAATCCACCTGGCTGAGGGTCTTCCTCTCCCTCACTGACCCTCCACCCTTCCCAACGTCACTTCCCTCTCCAAGGAATAGCACCTCCTTGCAATATGTCCAAAGTATGTGAGGTGAAGCCTCATCCTTCTTGCCTCCAAAGATCACTCTGGCTGCACCCTCTCCAAGATATACCTATTTGTTTTCTTGGCCATCCATAAAATATTCAGTGCTAATCTCCAACACCACAGCTCAAAGGCATGAATTCTTTTTCTGTCATCCTTACTCACTGTGCATGTGCCGGATGCATGGCGAAATCAGATGCACCTTAGTCCTCAAATTGACATCACAACTTCTCAATAATTTGGAAAGGTCCCTACCTGCAAATTTCCCCATTGCAATGTGTCTCCTTATTTCCTGACTGCTTGTTCCAAGGCTGTTAACTGTGATCCAAGCAAGATGAAGCTGCTGACAGTTCCAATCTCGTCTCCATCCATCATGCCACGACCTACTGGTCCGGTGGTCAGTATCTTTGTTTTCTGGATATTGAGATGCAATCCATACTGAAGGCTGCATTCCTTGATCTTCTGGAACAAGTGCTTCAAGTTCTCCTCACTTTCAGCAAGTAAGGTTGTATCATCTACATAACACATGTTATTGATGAGTCTCCCTCCAATCCAGATGCCACATTCCTCTTCATAGAGTCCTGCTTCTCAGATAATTTGCTCAGCATAAAGATTCAACAGGTAGGGAGATAGAGTACATCCCTGATGCACTCTCTTCCCAATTCCAAACCATGCAGTGCTCCCCCGCTCCGTTCGCACAACAGCATCCTGGTCCAGGTATAGGCTCCTCTTGAGCACAATCAAGTGCTCTGGGATTCCCATTCTTCTCAATGTCAGCCACAACCGGTCATGATCCACACAGTCAAATGCCTTTGCATAGTCAATAAAGCACATACAGACAATCTTATGGTATTCCAATCAACCAGGATCCATCTGATATCAGCAATGAGTTCCCTGGTGCCATGACCTCTCCTAAATCCCGCTTCAACTTTTGGCAATTAGGGAAGTATATGTATTTATGTATTGTTCCAGCCGTTTCTGAATGATCTTCAGCAGTATTGTGCTAGTGTGTGCTATCAATGATACTGTTTGATAATTTCACATTCAGTTGGGTCACCCTTCTTGAGAATAGAAAAAAATATGGACCTCTTCCAATCTAATCTGTTGGCCAGGTAGCTGTCCTTCAAATTTCCTGGCACAGATGGGTGAGTGAACCCAAGGCTGTATCTGTCAACTGAAACAAGTCAATTGGTATTCCATCGATTCCTGGGGCCTTATTTTTTGCCAATGCCTTCAAGGCAGCTTCCACTTCTTCTTTCATTACCACTGGCTCCTGTTCATATGGTACTTCCTGAAATTTTTCAGTGTCAATCAATTCTCTCTGGTATAGTGACTCTGCATATTCCCTCCATCTTCTTTTGATGCTTCCTGTAAGCTGATTAACTGTATCTGATCTCATTTACAATCAGGTTGGGTGGGAAGCCTCTGTGTGGGCAAATAGGATCTGTTGGGTGAGCCTTGGTATTTAAAAATCGTTCTGGTCCTGCCTGTGAATGAGCCTTTAGCTTGGTAAAGCTGGATCCAAATTCTGCAGTCTGAATTTAACCAAATTTGCAATCAGGATGTGTTAATGATAACTGGTGATTGGAATGCAAAAGTAGGAAACAATAAAGAAGGAACAGTAGTTAGAAAATATGAGGTTAGTGATAGAAATGAGGCCAGAAACAGAATGACTGAATTTTCTATTTACAATGATATATTTCAATGCAAATACTTTTTCTAAAAGACACAAAAGACGACTTTACATGTGGATTTCACCTGATGCGCTGCGTAGAAATCATACTGACTACACATTTGTGGAAGAAATCGTTGGAGAAGCTCAATATCAGCAGTCAAAACTAGGTCAGGGGCAGACTGTGGGTCAGATTATCAATTAATCATATGCAAGTTCAACTCATATGCAAGTTCAAGTTGAGGCTAAAGAAAATTAAGTCTACAGGAACCAAGAAATGATCTTATATCAATTCCATTGAAATTTCAGTATCATCTTAAGAATAGCTTTGAAGCATTGAACACCAATGATAGAAGGAAGACCAGATGAGTTGTGGGATGATATCAAGGATATAATCCATGAAAAAAGCAAAAGGTCATTACAAAAACAGAAGAAAAAGGGAAAAACCAAAATGGATGTTGGAACAGACTCTAAATTAGATTGCACTGGACCATCGAGAAGCCAAATGTAAAGGAAAATACGTTTAAGTGAAAAGGGTGAAAAGATGGTTTCAAAGGGCAGCTCAGGAGGACAAAGCAAAGTATTATAATGGAATGTGTACAGAGCTGAAATTGGAGAAATAAAAAGGGAAGAACTTGCTCTGCATTTCTCAAGCTGAAGGAACTGAAAAACAAATTTAGGCCTCCTGTTGCAATGATGAAAGATGACATGGGCAATGTATTAAATGACCAAGAAAGTATCAAAAGAAGAGTTGTTAGTAGCAGTAGTATTTTTATTTTTTTCTTACTACTTTATTTACAAAATTCTAATACAAATCCTTTCAATTTCCCTCACCCCCTCAAATTGTACAACCCAATGATTAATTCCCTCTTCCCCCTGTACATCTGTACCCTTCTGCTTCCAGCTTCTCCCACCCCTCCTGGATCCTTATCCTCATTCTACAATAACGGTCTTATACAATATTTATCCTTGTGGGACTGAGTTAGTTCAAGCAGCATAATGCTCTCCAGTCCCTCCAAAGTTAGGTAATAATTTACAAAGTTACTGCTTCTGTGTGCTGCATAGTATTTCACTGCGTAAATGTACCATAATTTCTCAATCCATTTGTTTGTGGTTGGATATTTGGGCTGTTTCCATGTTCTTGCAATGGTGAATAATACTGCTATAAACACTGGTGTACGAATCTCAGTTTGTGTCTCAGTTCTCATATTCTCAGGGTATATTCCAAGTAGTGGAATAGCTGAGTCATATGGAATTACTATGTTCAGCTTTTCTGAGGAAGAGCCAAACTGCCTTCCAGAATGGTTGCACCATTTTACAATCCCACCAACAATGTAGAAGAGTTCCTTTCTTGCTACATCCTCTCCAACATGTATTACTTGATTTGTACCTCTTATTGCCAGTGATTTGGAACATTTCTTCATGTATCTGTCTGCCATTTGAATATCTTCCTCTGTGAAAATTCTTTCCATGTCTTTTGCCCATTTTGTAATTGGGTTATCAGTCTTCTTGTGGAGGGAGGCCCACAAATATTCGGTAAACTATTGTTTTAAGACTCTTGTCTGAGATGGTATTACCAAACGTTTGCTCCCAGTCTGTAGGTTTTTTCCACTCTGCTGGAAAAAGTTTTTGATGTGCACAGAGATTTAATCTTTAGAAGGTCCCATGCATCAATTTTATTACTCTTTAGATTGTGCATTTCTGGTTGTATTTGGCAGACTCTTTATACCTTGGACTGGCTTGATCTAGTTTGTCTCTTATGAACATCACGGTTTTGGGCTTTCCTCCCAGGTCTCTGATCCACCTTGAGTTGATTTTTGTGTATGGTGTGAGATATGGCTCTTGTTTCAGTTTTCTGCAGGTGGAAGTCCAGTTTTGCCAGCACCATTTGTTACAGAGGTTATCATTTCCCCATTTGATAGCTTTGATTTCCTTGTCGAATATTAGTTAACCATAGATAGCTGGGTCTTTTTCTGGGTTCTCAATTCTGTTCCATTGGTCTATCTGCCTGTCATTGTTCCACTACCATGCTGTTTTGGTTACCACTGCTATGTAGTGGGTTTTGAGGTCAGGGAGTGCTATGCCGCCAACTTTTTTTGTTTCTCAGAAGTGTTTTGCTTATTTGGGGTCTCTTGTCTCTCCAAATAAATGTGATCATTTCCCTTTCAATCTTCTTGAAAAATGAATTTGGTATCTGGATTGGGATTGCACTGAACATGTAGACTGCCTTTGGTAAGACTGTGATTTTCACCATACTGAATCTTCCTTTCCATGAACAGGGCACATTTTTCCATTTCTTTAGGTCTTTTATTGTGTCTTTCAGAAATGGTCTGTAGTGTTCTTTGTATAGGTCTCCTGTATCTCTAGTTACATTCACTCCCAAGTCTCTCAATTTGTGGTTGGCTATTATAAATGGGTGTTGCTCTCTTTATTTCCTTCTCTGAGTTATCTTTGTTACTGTAGAGGAATCCTATTGATTTTTGGATACTGACTTATATCCTGCCACTAGCAGTATTTTTAAATAACCTTACCATGAAGGAGCCCTGGTGGCACAGTGCATAATTTATCAAGCTGCCAACCAAAAGTCCGTATGAACGAAATGGCTCCAAAGGAAGATGAGTAGATTGCTCCCATTAGGATTTATGGTCTAAAAGCCCCAATGAGGGGTGGGGTGGTCAATATGAGTTGGAATCAATTTGATGGAAGCGAGTTTGGGTTTAGTTTATTTGACTGGATCAATGAGGAATCCTGTGGGGGCAATAGCTGTTCAACATTCAGGGGCTAATTGAAAGACTGGAAATTTCACTGCATGAGAAAAGCCATGCAGATTCGTTTCCATAAAAATCGTAGCTAAGCACACCCTGTGGGGCATTTCTACTCAGTTCTACAATGTTACTATGGACACCAATAGCCAAGCTAGACTGGCACACAAACCCATAAATAACAACCACTTTCTCATGACAGTATCTGGGCAGCAGAAGGAATTTACAATCAACAACTAACCTAAAGATTAGCAATTTGAGCCCACCGGCAACACTGTAGAGGAAACAGCTTCTGTCAAGATTACAGAAAGAAAAGGGGAGGGGAGCTGAAAACACCCACACAGCACCTACAGAATGGGTCTCCAGAAAACAGTTTTTGATCTCTCCAAAGTGCTAAAAGCAAGGATATCAATTTAAAGACTAAGAAGTACCTTTCAACTTTCAATTACTTCCTATGTGTCTGAAAGTTGGATAATGAATAAGACAGACTGAAAAAGAATCCATGCCTTTGAGTTGTGCTCTGGTGAAGAGTATTGCATACAGCGTGGACTGCCAAAACAACAAGTAAATTTGTCTTGAAGGAAGTACAGCCAGAGTGCTCCTAGAGACTAGGATGGTGAAACTTTATCTCACATACTTTGGACATGTTATCAGGAGTAGCACATCCTTGGAAAAGTGGCACATCCTTGGAAAAAAGACATTATGCTAGGAAAGTTAGATAGCCAGAGATAGAGAAGATGACCCTCAAAAAAATGAGTGACACAGGGACTGGGACAATGGGCCGGAGCAAGCTGGAGACAGCAAGGCTGGTGGGTGCAAGATAGGGCAAAGATACGATCAGTTTTTCATTGGGTCGTTATGAATTGTTGCTGACTTGACGGCACCTATCAACAACACAGAACAGTTCTACTCTGTAACACAAGGAGTTGTCATGACTCAAAATCAATTTGAGAGCAAAAGGTTTGGGGTTTGTTTTTTTGGTAGTTTAGTGGGAGACCTCACAAGCAGCTGCCACTCACCCACCCAGGGAGGCAATCTGCTTTCAAAAAACAGCGAATAAAAACCCCACAAATCCACACAGCCCAATTCTGTTGTGCATGATGTCACAAGGTGGGGGCTAACCAAACAACAGGTAACAACATGCCACATCATGAGGACCCTGAGGACAGGGAACACTATCCACTTTGTTTCTCTAGCATCTCCAGCACCCAGCACAAATCCTGACACTCTCTCCACCATCCTGGAAGTCCATGAACTGTCCTATTACCTTTATCTAACCCACATGAATCTTATCTTCTGTAAAGCAGATAGATACTCTTTTAGCTCTTATTTCTCAGAGAACATTTCCAAAAGATTGACTACTTTGTGCATCTTGCTCTACATATGCTAGTTTGCCACCATTTCTTTTGCAGTTAAGGGCGACAGGCCAGTGCTATCCATGGGGGGTTGTGCAAACTGTAGTGAGTGGGCACAAGAATTAAAACAAAGGTCCTGACACTTTGAAGGGCCACTTATAAGCATCTGCTTATGATGGTGACTCTTACAATGAGAAAACTCAGCGTTTGTACACTTTGCATCTTCTTGCTCAGATTAATTTTTCTTGTATGTTATAAAAGTATCAAATGTCAACAAACAGGAAAAAAGCATTCTGTCCAGGGTAGGAAGTCAAATTCCAGTCTACCCAGAGGTGTCTCAGAAGGCAAGCTTGGGAATCTGCTTCTGAACTATCAGTCACTGAATAAGCTACAGAGCACTGTCCGTGGATGCAGACGGGGCTGGCAACAAGCAGATGGCACTGGTGGTGATGACGATGGCGGCTGGGAAACGCTCCTCAAGCAATATTCCTTTAATAAAACATAATCACAGGACATCCTCTTGTCTTGAATTAATGTGGGCAAGGGGGATGCAGCAGCCTAGATTCCGAAGATGAGTAGAATGTGCATTTTCCCCTGATATTAATTCTTTCCTCACATCCTAGGACTAAATGCAAGTCTTTTCTTTAAACAAAGAAAATCCTTGGTGAAAATTTAACTTTTAGAAAGCAGAATGAGCATTCAGATCCAGAGACCAATGGCCATATTCATCAAAGACAGAAAATCAGCTCCAAAGCAACATGAGTACTCACAACTCTGCCACTGCTGCCCACTGTCCTTTTCTTGTGGCACTTTTTAAAATTTTCTTTGTGTGTATGTGTGTGTACCACCAAACTGGATCTGACTGGTATAGGAGGAGATTGCCCTCCTTCTCCAGCAGAGCATCTGGTGGATTCAAACTGTGTACATCTGGGATTGCAGTGCAGCTTCTTTCCACTAGGCTACCAGAGCTCCCTTCTTGGGGGATGTTTTATCTGAGCTTATGTAGATACCCAAGAGGCTCACATGCCAATACATGAGCATTTTGGCTCTCACAAATACTGTGCCACAAAGATTTTGTTTGTAATAACATACTAAATGAAATCACATCTCTGTCTCTCACACACACACACTTATTCTCTCTCCACTTAGCCACCTGCTATATCCCTCCACAGTAGCAGTGTAGTCACGACCCTGCTCCTCTTCCCAGCTCGCTCGCTCTCTCTCTCACACATCACATTCAAGGTGAGGTTTTGACAGCTGGATGCATCTCCAGATCCCTAGCTCCTCAGCTGAACTTGCCTTATTTGCTTATTATTCCTCCCAAACATTGAGTTTCTTTTATCACTTTTTAATATTTATTACATTTTCCCTTTATCTGTTTGTCTATCAACAGACCACACAACAGCTACCGTTCCACTGCAAGAAACAAAAAAGCCTTGCTGGACTGGGACAAAGGAGACATCTCCACCTCGTCCATGAACACTCAATAGGAAGAGATCCACAAGCTAAGGGAGCACTGTTTCATCCTCCCTCTTTACTGGGCCTGGAGGTCATGCTGAATTCTGAAAAACTGTACTGTGCAATTCCTACAAAAAAGCCTCATTTCATCATGAATCAAACTATCGTGAAATACTTAGAAAATTCATGGCAAGTGTAGCAATGGGAACTTGCTCCTGCAAGAGTAAAGAATTTAACTTTTTCTCAGGCTGTTGATTTATCTGAGACAAGGCTCTAATCAAAACCATGCAAGGATAATCAGGTATCTGAATAAACCATGTAAAGTAATGTATATTTAGCTGAAAGCGGCAACACAAAGGTATAAAGTAAAGAAAACAAGCTGATGGGGATGTCTAGGTTATCTTAAAAACCCCAACTCATTGCAGTTAGTTGGAACTGACCCATAGCTGACCCTCCAGTGGGTTTTCAGAGGCTGTAAATGGCATGAGAGCAAAGTCTTTCTCTCAAACAAGAAATGTATTCTTTCCAGTTTAAGCAGCTGAAATATAAATTCAGATAGGTGCTAGCTTTAGGGAAGATTTTCTCTGCCAACTCTGGGGACATGTTTTCACCTTTCAGCATGTGTACACCCAAGATTCCTTGCACATTTCCATGTCTCTTGACATCAATCTTTTCCTGGCCTATGAGGTTGTCCAAGTAAAAAATCCTGGAGCCAAAGAATTCATTCACTTTCAGCTTTTCTTTCTTAACAGTCATCAGGTCCCTGGTTGTCAGTTTGCTTTTCTCTCCTTCATCTTAATAAGACAAAATGGAATGCACACCACATGCCAAAGACATTGGTCTTCTATTGGATTAGGGCTGTAACCTGAATGAGTATATTGCATCCTACTCTAACCTTCTTACAAATGACTCACTGATCACATCAGATCACAATGTGGGGGAGTCCTTCTGTCATTATGTGGCCACCACATGACATCATTCCATAAGTGTCAAACCACCAAGATGACCTAGCCAAGCCGACACATACTGCTTGGGAGCACAATTCAACCCAGGACAGGCAACATTTATCCCCGCTTAGAAAACTGACAAAATTTAAAAAGGTTTTCTGCCAAATTCTATCCAAGTGAAAGGAAGAAATATTTGCTAGGCAGTAAGATAGTCTTATTTTCATTTTGTATGAAAATTCAGAATTTTGAGAATTCACCAAAATCATTTTAGTCACTAATATTTATGGAATGCATTTCTCTAGGAAAAATTATCAAAAGGTTTCTCAAATTTCAAGTACTTGCTTCCCTTCACTTATCTTTCTTGTTTCCAAAGCTACTTCACTTATTTTTAGCCACTCACTGCTAGTTCTCCTGACAGTGAATCAACCAATGACTCCTTAAGAGAAGGATGAGAAGGATGGGCAATTTCCTTATAGCCTCAGAAACCCAATGGAAAATCAGCTCTGAGTGGGTTCCAGCTTCACAGGACAAGTTACTTCAACAAGTTGAAGTTCTGGTGGCCTAGTCCACAGGAGTTGTGCTGCTAACCCAAAGGCCAGAAGATCCATGAGCAAAAGATGGGCAATCTCCTCTCATGTGATTTATAATCTTGGAAACCACACTGGAGGGTTAGCTATGAGTCTGTTCTGATTCAACAGCAATGAGTATGAGGTTTTAAAAAAACTTTCTTCTAATACGTATATACACAATGCTATAATATTTGTTATAATTCAGACAAAGTCATTCATCAGAACTTCACTTGAGGTTCCACCTCAGAGGCTGATGTGCAATAGAACCTCTCCTCTCCACCTCCAAACCTTGCATGTTGTTGCTGTGTTAGCTGCGTAGAGTCTATAAACTGAAAGACACAAATCATGACTACACCATGCACAATGCAATTAGACTACTGTGGTCCATAAAATGACCAGAAATAGGTCAACAGGTCTTTCCTTCTAGTTCATCTCAGGCTGTCAGTGAAACTTGCCAACAGCACCATGCCAGCCTTCAATGACAGAAGGATGGGCCACAGTAGTGCATGAAATGTACTGATCAGGAATCAAAGGTGCCCTGTACTGAAAGTGAAAATTCTGCTACTGCACTATCATTGCAGCTAGAACCCATCCTTCATGCAACCCTCATTTCTGCCAAAGGAAGGAAAAACATCAGTGGACTGGATCAAAAGAATACATTTTAAATTTCCAAGAACTCAAGAGTGAATGGCTGCAAATGGCTCATCATTTGGTACTATGAGAACTTCCAGGTCACACCAAACAGCAAACCAACAAAGGTGCTTTCTGAGTGGGCCAAAGCAGGAGATACAGCCTCTCCAATACCCTCCTGCTCTCTTTAGCTCATCATCCACAGCTTCTCTCTTGAAATAACCAAGTGCATGAGATCACCAAGAAGACACAGGCATGACATCTACAAGCTGCCTATTTATAGAAAGTGTTAACACTCCCCAGAAAAGGCATTAGAAATCTCCTTGGAAACATCCAAGCCTGTACTCCCTTTAGAATTCTAGTCTGCTACTAACTATGACTGAACAGCCGCCTTTAAAACAAAAGTAAGAAGTTAAAGGTACTTACGGTTTCCCCCCAGGGATTCCTGCCAGGTTTGGAGGGATGGTTGGTACTCTCATGTGAGGGGGAGGATCAAACCCAACCTGGAAGCAAAACAGAGCATTGCAGACTCATTTCAGGCCTGGGAAGGCATTTGGTTAGCTTTAATAAAGATTTTTCATTAGAAATTCCTTTTCATTAGAAATTCCTTTCCCTTTCTTTTGCCCCAAAGCAATATAAACAAGAACAGTAATATTCTCTAGCATTTCTCAAAAGAAAATTATAATGCAAGAATTAATAGTTACTTCATAGATATAAGATATTTTGGCTCAACCAAGTAAATACAGAAAGCAGAATGTTAAGTCAGGGTTTCTCGATTTTAGCCCTGTGGATGTGGCTAGATGGCTCTTTGGGGAGGGGGCTGTTCTGTGTTCAGGTATTAGCAGTATCCCTGGTCTCTTTAAGTGCCAGGAGTAATAGCCCTTTCCCAGGTGAGATAACCAACAACATCTCCAGATATTGTCAAATGTCTCCCAGGGAGCAAAATCTTAGCCTCTCCCCAACTGAGACAAACAGAATTAATACTTCAGTCTTCTAAATTAATGCTTCAGTATTCATTTATTTAACCAGAAGCTGAAGACTTTGGGTGCTGCAAATAATTATGTACTATGGCAGCTAACTTGACCCTGGAAGTTTATGTACACCCTGAACTGCTATGGAACAAAGGCTTGGCAATCTACCTATAAAAACTGAGCTACTGAAAACTCTATGGGACATGTTCTACTCTGATACACACGGAGCTTCCATAATTGGGAGTGACTTAGGAGAGCTGGGTTTGTTGTTTTTTTATTGAATGATGGAATCTAGTTCCTAAGCTGCCCATCTTTACTTCAGGCTACTGTGCCCACTACACTGTCTTTGTTGCTAGTGAAAAAAATACGGTAAAATGTCACTATCATGGTATGGCTGCCTAAAGACAAATGAGGATAGAAATGGATATAGTCTGTTTCAAAGCCCAAATAGTGACGGCATAGGGCCTTTATCTGCTATGGCATTTATTTCCTTTTCCTATGTAGTCAACAGTTCACATCAATTTTACATCTCAAAGGTGGTCTTGAGTCCTCCTGAAATGACATGCTGTCAGAAAGCAGAGCAAGAAGAAAAAGGACCTGTGCCCCATGTCAGTCCTTGTGTTTGTACCTGGAGTACTGAAAGTACTTCCTACACAGAGGCCAGGCTGCTGGGCTCACAGACCATGGGCAGGCCTAGAAAATGCTGTGGCTTCTCAGAATTTTCGTCTAAGGTTGAAAGACACAAAAGCTCAAGAAAACTAATGCAAAGGCTTCTGTGCACTACGTGAGTCATTTCAACACCTTCAAAATAAACTCGTTCGGGAGGAGAACCAGATATTCCTGAACCACTAAAGCAGCTTCTAAATAGCTCAAAACCAGTGAAACAGAAGTGCCAGGCCAGCGATTAATAAGCCAGCACAGGGACGAGATGCCCAGGAGTGGCCGGGCTGATAAGGGCAGACAATGGCGTCTGTCTGTGTGTGTGGCCGTGCGTGGCACGGAACCCGCCCGGTGGCTGTCCTCTCTCCTGGTTCCCCGAGGGCAGCGCTAAGTGAGCCCGCAGAGGAAGGGCCATGTGAGGGGCCTACCATGGAGGAGCGGCCATAGGCCACCACGGCGGCAGCAGCAGCGGCACTCATCTGAGGCGACATGTTATGCAGACTGGCGTAGGCTGCGCCTGGGCTGGTAAGCTCGCCATTCATGCCCGCGTGTGGCACCATCCCAAATGGGCCAGGGTAGGGACCGGGCACTGCCAGGGGCGTCCGCAGGCCAGCCGCTGCAATGAAGCACAGGAGACAGGGCTCAGACATGTGCGCCAGCCCAACCCTGCATCAATCCCCACAGCTGTTCATCCCGGGAAAGGAAGGTCAGATTCCTGGAGAAAATCACCTCAGATCGGTCATAAGGCCGTTCTTGCCCAGAGCTGAATGCCCTTGCGGTGGTGGCCCGACCTCCCAGTCCCAGCCAGGCAGACTAGGCTGCCAGGGTTAAGCCGCATCATTAGACCCAATTCACAGAGAGAGCAAACCAAGGTGCACACACTAAGTGTTTACCTGACTTAATCTCAAAAGAAGATTTTCTTGATAAAATCCAAGATTTCTCCTCGAGTCCATACTTTCCATCCCTGGTACCAATTCCCTGGTACCCAATCCTGGGTTTATGTAAACCAAAGCACAGGTTTTAGGAGGAATATTCTGGTGCCTATTTTTTCTTTTTTGAGCCTTGGTGGTTACTTTTTTCCTTTCCCAGCAAAGAAGATAAAGTTGCAAGTAATGAATTTAGTCATGACCTGGATGCTCAGGAAAACCATCCCACATTCCACTAAAGGAGACAACCCCGCTGCCCCAGGGACATGGCCACAAAGCCACCAACACAGGGAGAACCAGCATACTTGGTGGCCACGACACAGCTTCCACTGAGATTAGCCAACCCCGAAACACACAGTGATGGTTTGGTAAGGAGCTTACATTTGGGATAATTGCCAGAAACTCTGCTGAAGACCCTAGCATTTGGATTATTTGGAAATAAAAGAAAAGCCAAATGTCAACAGCCAGAGACAGAGCGGAGTGCAGCTGCTAAAACCCGAGGACAAACATCTGTTTCTTATCATGGCTTTTTACAGATAGGAAGGAGGGCAGCAATAAATGCAGTTTATTGCCACGGAGAGGTGGCATCATAAGATTAGTCAGAGAAGAGTAAAGAAGGGAACTGGAAAAGCAAAACAAAGCAAAGCAAGAGGTGGCGCTTTACCGGCTTGGTTAACGAGGGGGTCCATGGCTGGAGGCTTGCCGAGGCCTGGCCGGAGGCCTGGAGTGGCATTGGTGCCCGGCGCTGGCAGGTCGCTGCGCGGAGTTGGTGTGCTGGATTTCAGGACAGGCGTGCTGGCTTTTTCATGCTGGTATCATTAAACAAATTAAATGAGTATTATTTTTAATCCAAACCATATTACACAATTTATCACAACAGCAGCTGGGACACTGGGCACCTTCTAGGACTCCCTCGGCCAATTTTCATAAATCCACACAATGTTGACAGCATTAACTTGTGAGCGAGAAATGTTGACCTTTCCTCTTCCTGCCAGAATGAAAACTCTAGCGAGGACAGAACAGGATCACACTTGTTCCTCTGTGGGTTTTATTTTAAAAGTATTTTCCATAAGGCTGGTGGATTTTGGGTCTAAGCCAAATTAGAGGAATGACCACCCAGAGCTGGGCTCCCTCCTAGTCGTGCTCCAGGCTGCCAACAAGCGTCACAGGAGATCCTTCTCCATCTAGCTTTTCAGCAACAGCTGACTGAAACCAACAGCAAGAAGCTGAGAGGAGTCATCAATTTTATAAAACACAAAGCAGGATCTCAGAAGCAAAAAGCCTAGAATTAGTTACATTTTATTAAAAAAGAAGACCCGTGGGAGCAAAGGATCACCACCAATTAGCCTCCAGAGACAGTGTAGACAGACTGAATACCCAGCCAGGGGACCTAAGAAGTCGAGTTCCTAACAGGGTTACAAAAGTTGAATTGTGTCCCTCAAAGAGACAAAACCCCAACTCCCCATCTATCAATGTGACCTTGTTCAAAAAAAAGGTCTTTGCAGATGTTATTAGTTCATTTAACCTGAGGTCATATTGGGCTTGGGGAGACCCTATGCCAATGTAACTCATGTCCTTACCCAGGAGAAGAGACACACAGTGAGGATGATTAGGCTGAAATGATGTATCTATAAACCAGAGAATGCTGGGAACTGCCAGGAACTTCCAGAAACTATAGAGAAAAATGTAGCCTACAGAACTGATAGAGAATAAATTTCTGCTTTAAACCACCCAGTTTCTGGTACATTTTTATAAAAGCCCTAGGAAATGAATGCACCAGTATCTTCCTTTGCCTCTCAAATTTAAACACTCTGAGAAGGGCCACGGTGTGCAAAAGAGTGTGGGCTAGAGTGAGCTGGCAGTTAACGGAACAAACGGGATGAGGAGGCCTTGGCAAATCACTAAGGCTAATGCCCAGTGGCCCAAGTGTTAAGTGTGACACACTGCTGGCTGCAAGAATAAGCACACAGATGTGCTCAGAGGCTCACCTTTCCTCCCTCAGTTCCAGGTCTGACTCAAGTCCATCAGCATTCTCACCAGTCTCAAAAGCACAACATGCTGTAATGCTGAGCTCAAGAAAACTAAAACTCACTGTAGTGGAGTCAAAACAGACTCGAGTTTGTTTGCCAGTGCGTCTTGGAGCTGTAGGCCACATGGGAGTAGATCACTTACTTCTCTTCCTTCCACTGCCCTGATGATGGATTTGAACCACCAGACATGGGTGGATTAGCATCTCAACAACAAACAGAAAGCTGAAGATTATGATAAATTCTCAGTATCTAAAAGGACTAAACTACTTATTTTCCAACTTGGAACTTTTGGAAGGCTTTGTGCCAGGAAGAAAATTCTCTAAGCATTATATATTTGAGTTTGCTTCCTAAAAATAAATGTTGGCAGCCCAACTCCTCTATCTGTGAATGTAAAGTGAACTCATTCAACACTGACGAATTGGAATGGACTCAGACCTCACCCTCCAGTAGGTTTTGGAAGGCTGTAAACCACAGGGAGGAGACTGACCATCTGTGGTGTTAAGGGTTTATTGTTTAAAAAGGCTTTCCTAACCACTGCTTGACTATTACCATGGGAATGGCCAGGGATAGAAGAATAGGGCATGTTGGCCTATTGATAAGAGAACCGGCTAATCTCACCAATCCAAAACAGGATTGGCTAGTCTCCCAACTAATTGAGCAGATCAGTAGCAGAAATGGAAAAACCTCACCACCAGCAAAACAGCAGCAAGAGAATGTAATGCATCCTCCAAGACCAGATATTCTTGTGCCAGCTAGATCAGGGCCAATGGGAGCAATAGCCATAGTGGCCACAGCAGCGGTCCAGAGATCTGACATGAGAGGGAGCTGACTACTATACCACTGAACCAGAGCTACAAGCCTTTTGCCCAAGTTTAAAGGAGCACTGTGAGGGGAAAGCCATAAATGGCATAATGGAGAACTTTACACTGGCCTAAGGCCACCAGGCTCAAGGCTCAGGTCCCTGAGAGCACATTCTGCAAGCTGTCCTCTGACTTCTTTAATATAGTTCTGTGTAGTCTGTGAACTACTGTATCAGATTTCGGGCCGAGTAAAGCAGAAAGATTCATGTTTGGATGAGTAGAAAGAGATGTGGGAGTGTAAGGGACATGGCTGACCTCTGGGGAATTTGTTTTGTGTTGCTGACGTTGTTGACGGGGGAAGTTCCCTTTTGTGAAGTTGGTAATCCACACACAGTCCTTGCTCTTTATATACCATCTTTCTGCCTGGAGCCATTTATGGATTCAAACCCCTGGCGAGGTGCCTTGGGTTAGCAGCACAATTCCAACTCCCTATTGATTGTGCCACCAGAGTATGCAGTATAATGCAATGTTAACCAAGTCCCAGTAGTGCAAGATTTGTCGCAGGCTCAATGATTTCTTAAGTTACTGAAAAGCAGACTGGACACAGGAGAAGACATTACAGGAGGATCACCTAAAATCAAGGAAGGCACAGGGCATCAACAAGAAATAGCAAAGACCCTAATCTGAACTATCAGGAAAGAATTCTGCTCTTTGAAAGCACCCAGGTGTGGTGTGTCCACTATAGCAATGACAGGAAAATAAGACAACTAAGAGAGCCAACAGAGCCTTTCTCCCTCTAATCACAGCGTAAGGAGCCCTGGAGGTACAGCATTTAAGTGTCTAGGTGCTAACCAAAAGATTGGTGGTTGAAATCTATCCTTTCACTCCTCATAAGAAAGACCAACTGAGCTGTTCACACAGAGAATGCGGCTCAAGAAATCCTACAAGAAGTTCTAACCTAATGACGTAAAATTGACTTGGTGGCATAGTAACAATCATATACACAGTCGAATGAGAAGTGAAAATTGTCTGGGGACAAACAGCGGAGTTTCACATAAATGCTTAAAAATAGGCCAATTCTGATCCCTAAAGGAAAATCCAGTACAAAGCAGGAAAATGTTAGTTTTCATTACATACCAAGCTCATCTCTTTGGATTTCAAAGAAGTAGAACTTCCAGAGGAGGCGGTGGAAGCGGGGCTGCTGGAAGCGTCTTTCTTTAGCAAGCGGTTTTTGTCAATGCCATTTTCCCGTGGTGAATGAGCTGGGCTTGCTCGTGGAGAAGAAGGGTCCTCAACAAACACAGCCATGGTTTTTGTGCGTTAGTATATAAAGGACAGACATTCTAGCTACATGTTCTATTTCCACATTCATTCTCTAAGTTCAGGAACAATGAAGGCGGGTGCCACAATGAAAGAACTAACAAGAGTGTTAAAATTAACAGGATGGTGTTTGTAAACCCATCCATAAAGGCACCAGGAAGTCAAGCAAGGTATCACAGACTAAAATCATCCTCTTGCTGAAAGAGTTCTGCCTAGGGAAGAAGGCAGCACCTGACACTAAATTTAAGAATCCAAAATGAGTGAGTCAGCAGATTTTTTCAAAAAAAGGCACTCATGTCTGTAAGACCATCTGGTCCAGCCATGAACACCCACTTAAGTTTTGTTTTCCCACTGAAGTTTTAATGTATAAAGATACAAGAGACTATGTACAGCATTATGCCCCTACTTCTTCCATTCATTCATTCATTCACTGTTGGGTTAAAAAAAAAAGTTACATATATATGACAGAAAACCTTACCATTTTAATCATCTCAGTGTGTAACTGAGTCACATTACTTATACTCACCATGTTGTGGAACTATCACTACAATATATGTACACAATTCTTCATTATCTCAACAGAAACTCAGTACCCACTAGGCAGTAACTCCCACTGCCCCCACCTCAGGCCATTTTAGCCATTAATCTACTCTGTCTCAATGTATGTACTGATTCTAGAAGTGAAACTGCAGAACTTTCGTCTTTCTAACTTTGGCTTATTTTACTCAAAGTGCTTTCTTCTGATTTGAAACACAGCATTCAATTCACACCGAAGACAGAGTTTGATAATAAGAATGGTTACCTCATTAGACACATCCACAACTAAATTGTCATCGCTTTTGTCACCATCACTATCCTGGGGGGGAAAAAAATATTTTCTCTTAGTAAAGAGCTGAGAAAGGTTGTGAGGTCCAATTCAATTCCTCTTTACAGCCCTAGGTGGCTAACTGGCTAAAATATTCTGAGATGTATCCACAGGCTCCCTCCCACATTCTGCCCTAGGGTATATGATATCAGCTTCCCCCTCTTCTCCCAAGACCTGGAATTACACACTGCCCCAGGCAGAGATTCTGTTGAATAACACAAATTGCATGCAGGTGACAATAATAAGGGCTCAATAAATGTGTGTTAACAGAAGCTCTCCCAAATTTTTTTTTAAAAAAAATGCATATTCCTATGATAGATATGGAATGATACAGGATCTGCAGCAATGGGCTTAAGTTTGTCAAAGATAAGAACAGCATGGGATAGAACAGGGTTGAGATAGGTTATTGATAGGATTGCTCTGAGTTTTCCTTAACTTGTTGGCACTTAACAATTTGTGAGTAATAATTTGTGAGAACTTTCCCCACTGGATTTCAAACAAATGACACCGTTTCCAATCATTCTCTTATGTGTACCATCTACAGTCAGGTGTTCATATAATCTATAATTACAAACAAACTTGTACCATGCTCTTAAAAGGGTTCTGTTGTTGTTAGGTGCTGTCCAGTTGAGTACAACTCATAGTATCACTATGAACAACAGATCTGAAACCTGTCCTATCCTGTGCCATCTTCAATCTCTGGCACACTGGAGCCCACCGCTGCAGTCAGTGTATCATCCCATTAAGGTCTTCCTTCCTCTCTTTCACTGACCATCTTTTGAAGCAAAAGGTCCTTTTACAAGGAATAGCCTCTCCTAACGTCCCAAGGAGAGATGAAGCCTTACCATCTTTGCCTCCAAAAACACTCTGGCTGTTCTTTTTCCAAGACATATCTGTTTCTTCTTTTGGAACTCTATGAGATATTCAATGCTCCTCTCCAAGACTATAGCTCAAAGGCATCAATTCTTCTTGTCATCCTTATTCACTGTGCAGTTCTCAGATATATAGTGAGTGACGGAAAGACCAGGGCCTGAATCAGATGCATCTTCAAACTGACATCCCCAGTCCTCAGTAATTTGGATAGTCTCTGACAACAGACTTGCCCAACACAGTAAGTCTCCTGATCCCAATGACTGCTGATACTAAGTGGTTTCTACATACTTCAAAAAAGAACTCAAAAGAAACAGAAAACTAAAACCAGCAAAGTTGGCTTCTGGCTCTGGAGGGATGGGAAGAATATTGGAGAATATCTGGAGAGCAAATGGAAGTCTTTAATTGTTGAAAAGATTTTAAAAAAGCTCTTTAATGTAATGATCTGATCCTCCTCCATCAAGTTCAAAGAATTCCACTTTATTATAGACTAATAAAATGAACACATACAAAAAGCAGTACACTGTAATAGGTCCAAATTCTCAAAAGAAAAGCCTTTAATATACTATTAAATTCAGTCTCTTACTGCCATTGACAATTCAAAATAGACACATAATGATTGAGACATGTTAATGTAAGTGTCCATGTTGACTCTGAAAGGTCCCTAAGTCCAACCCAGGAAGTTCAACTTCAATGTCTCAAGTGTTCTGTTCTAACAATATCTAAAGCACTATCTGTAGGAGATTGAACTTACTTCCTTCAGTAACATGTTATAAAACATAACTTTCAGTCACTGTTTTAAAAGTTTCACAAAATCCAAGCAGGCCAATTCAATAGCAACATTATAATCAATGAAGAAACTCAGATAATCCAAAATAATAGCATGAAAGAAATATCTTCATTTAACAAAGCAAAAGATGTATACCAAAGAAAGTACTAAAGAATTTTTTTTCTCTTAGGAAAGCCCACAGAGAAGCATAAGTGTTTTCTGGTTATTAAGAACCCCAGCCAACAATGGGGACAGAGGGCTGGAAGAGGGGGATGTAAAATGAAAGGAATTTATGTCAAAAGGGAAAAGTAATTACGGGAAAAATATAAAAATGGCCAAAGTATTCACTAAAGTCAACTGACAAGGGAGGTAGTCCTTGAATGTTCTTTAGTTTCAATCTCAGCTTTATGCTGGACCCTTATGCAAAAACAAGACTTCACAGCACAGTTCTTGTCAACTAAAAGATCTGAAGCCTTTGCCCCAGATTCTCTGCCAGCTTTCCCACCAGCACTCACCTATGGATTCTAGATCATCCAATAATTTAGTTATAATAAGCCTCATGGAGAATAACTAAAAATTGTACACCAGATTTTCAATTAATAACTGGTGTAACATTTGGCTGCTAAGCAAAAGGCAAGAGGGTCAAGTCTACCAAGAGGAACCTCAAAGGTGATCAACTTTCAAAAATCAGCCACTGGAAACCATGCGTAGAAAAGTTACCACTGGCCCATGTGGGGTCCTCTTGAGCCAGGGGAGACAATAGTTACCACAAACAGATCCATGCACAGGGCATTGTCTCTCTACTGCAAATAAGAGGAAGACTGTGTGTAAGAAAGCTCTACCTGGAAGTGGGAGAACCAGCATTTATTCCTGGGATGTTATTATAGTGTAAAGGGGGGAAGAACTCCTGGATCAACAGCCAGTCTTAGAACTTCAGCTCAGGGACGCATGTGAAGAACAGTGAAGATAAGCAGGGATCCTCAGGCTGCCTCAGAATCACTGAGTCAAGATGTGTGCTTTAGTGTCTTAATTCAAAACGCAGATGATACGTTATCATGGAATGGTTGGAAGTTACATGAAAAGCACAGTGTAGTACACAAAAAAATGTTGCCTATTATTACCTACAGATTCAGGCCACAGTAAAGAGCTTTCTCACAGACATCAGCCAAAGACAGACAAAGTGTTCTCCTACTGGTCCAATTTAGCATTTTACTTTTACACTGTTTCTGAGAATGTATCCATCTTAAAACAGACATTTGGGGATATTCTAAGAAACTCCAAGTCACATGTCAGCAGTAATGTTTACGACTCAGAGACCAGTGTCAATGGTCATTTGGCTTGGTCTGCTTCCCTCTGGAATGTGGTCTTAATTAGATCTGTGTCAGAGTCCTCACTCCTCCAACCAGTTGTGAGATCTCAGGCAGAGTGTGACACCAAAACGTCTACTCTGATTATTTTAGCAGAGCCAGCCACAAAATTTGAAGACCCAGGATAAAATGCAAAGGTCCTTGTTAAAAAACTGGAATTTGAAAATGATACCAATAGAACTAAGAGCAAGGACCTATACAAGTGTCCAAGTCCCGTGACCAGAAAGTTGGTTCCTCTTACATGTAAGTAAGGCAGAAAACCTACAATGTAGCGCCACCCTAAAGGGAAATAACATCTTCTGGTATAAGAAATATAAAGTCGTTACGGTATTAAAGAGAAATACATTTATTGCTGAGACAGAATTCTTCTATTTAAAAGTAAGGAAAAAGGCTGGTGGCATTTAAGTCCTTTCTTCACTTACATAGTGGCTGGAGTCCTTGTCATCCACCTTTCTTTTTTTGATGTCGCTGGAAAACTCGGGCCCATTTCTGCGTTTATCTGTGCCTCTTAGACTATCTGGTACCAAGAGGGAATTACTCTGGAAGAAAAGGGAAAAAAAAATTAATCAAAGTTTTCTCCCCAATTCTCTTTGTCTATAGGAAAACTCTTTAGAAATGTGATACTGACACAAGCTTTCATTCCATTTAATTTGTCTGATCAGAAGACTCTGATGGCAAACATTTATAGAGGTTTATGCATTTAAAAGTGGAACCCTACAAAGCCTGGTGGATCCTTCAGGCCCTATTCATTGAAAATATTCTCGTCTTCTATTTACTGTTAGAAGAATGGGACCTTGCTGTTTATAGGGATGTGTTTTTATTGTCCCCCACTGTGACTTCCTGGCCAGGAATATAAATGGCCTATGAGTAAAACTTGAGATTACGCTATTAGACATATTCTATAAACTGTATGAGAGTCACTTTGAGCCACTCTTAAAAAGCACAAAGGAAGCGAGTGGGATTAACAGCACGGCTTCCTGAAAGGCAAATCACATTTTCCACAGCGACAATGAAGGAATTCTTTTGAATTCCCTTAATTTATTGTTGAAAATAATATTTCGTGTTCTTCGCCAACAGCACTGAAATTTAAGATGCAAAGCAGGAATTTAGGCTAGAGAATCTTTAATAGAAGATACTTTCATTCGCATATACTGAGCACAAACTGTTGACCCACAGAAAACAGGCATTTTAGGTATTTTGGGGTCATATGACATGATCTGACATCCTTTCAATGCCCATCTCCCCTCAGGGTAAAGTATCAGAACATGTTACAATGAGTTCTTTTAAGTGCTTGATTAGCATATGCAAGGGGGGCAATTTGTTCAGTGATGTGTTAATGCTTTGAACAAAGCTGAGTGAGCTGTGCAAAAACCTTCCTTTCACAAAGCCCAGAACACCCCAATTCCTGAAACAGGACTGAGAACCAGAAAGGGTGTATAGGCCAAGAGAAACATAGGGTACATATCTATATCACAATTTAAAATAACAGGGAGTTGAGAAACCTCTAAATTACTAGATTGTAAGGAATGCAACTTGCAGTGCTAAGCAGGAAAAAAAAATTTTCTAGTACACTTTTAAAACTCTAGGTCTTCATGCCACATCAGCCTTACAGAACAAGTCAAGGTGACTGATTTTAAAATTTCTCCTGGGAAAATGGTGGATACCACCCTGGTGCAGTCTCAACTCATCCCATGCACATTAATCAAGTTGAGACTGACCGACTGCAACCCTACTATATCACTGACTGCCAAGAGAACAAACAGGTCTGCCCTGAAGAGGGTGGAACCAGAAGCTCCATTTCATATACTTTAGGCCATGTTGCCAGGAGGGACCAATCCTTGAAGAAGGATTAGAAGGGTGGCGGAACAGCACAGTAGAAGACCCTAGATGAGAGGGACTGACACAATGACTGGGGCAGGTGTGTCGAAAACAGTGAGACTGGATGAGAATAGGGCTAGAGTTGCTATAAATCACAGGAAACGCTTCAGAGTTTTGCTTCCAAGGCTGTCGGTCTTTACATTTAATGTAAATGCCATTTATTTCTCCCTTGGAATGGCTGGCATGTTTGAACTGCTGACTCTTCAGATAGCAGTCAAGCATTTTAACTACTGGTGCTGCATGCCCTCAAAGTTGGAACCAACCCATAGCTGACTCTCCAGTAGGTTTTCAGAGGCAGTTAACTGCAGAGGAGTGGGACTGGGCAGGGGAGATAGCCCATCTTTCTCCCACAGAGAAGCTAGTAGATTCGAACCAAGTGTCTATGGGTTGCTAGTCCAACTCTCTGCCTTTAGGCCACCAGAGCTCACTGTACTTGGACCAAAAGGGAATCTGAAGCCCTCTGTGTCCACTCTAGAGGTAGTCTCTAAATCTAACTCTTTTATTCATGACCATTTGAGCTAAACAAATGGCAGGAAGGAGGCTTACAAAAAAGACAGGAAGAAACATAGCAATTCAATATAAAACAGCTCCTTAGTAATGTGAGTAATGTCTCCACCACAGTGAGTGTTGGGAGGGGCTGAAAGGTGAGCTTGTTGGATCGTTAATTATCTTGAGAACCGTCTGCTAAACACTAAGACTTCTAATTCAAAGCCTGAGAAAGGGCACAAAGACTTAAAAAAAAAAAGGTGGTACAGTCATACAATGGAATAGTATGCAGCACTAATGAGCAAAGGTTTAGAAAAATCCTATATAACATGGGAAAACGTAGAGAGCATTATGATCAGTGAACTAATGTAGTCTCCAAAGAACAAATACTGCATATGACCATTCTTATAAAAACAGAAGAATAACTAGTTAAGAGAAGGGGCAGAGGAGCTGAGAGCGGGGAGAAGAGGAACTCATGAGGTCACAGAGTTTAGTGGGCAGGGACAGGGTGAAGGGATTAGGAAAGATTCAGTAGGGACCTGAAAAGACAGGGTAACTAACAGTGGACATAGATCACTGGTGATTAATTTTATAAAAAAAGTATGGGAATAATTCTATGAAACACAATGTGAACTAAAGAATGCACGCAAAAAAAAAGCCTTCAAGATCTAACAGGCAAGAAACTAAACCCGGACAAACCAGACTGCTCACATATATAAAAGAGTTTAAACACAACTAGCTGTTTTCATAGATGACCCTTGGTCAGGTTTCTAAGGTTGCATAGAAGGAGTCTGCCCATCTTTCTCCCAAGGAGCTTGCTCCCTAGTCTGTACACAGTATCTCTCTGGCTGTTCAAATTCACCACGCTAATTTTTAATGCCTTGTGTTTAGTGATGTCTAGTAGTGCAAATGTACAACTCTACTTCTGCTAGAAATAATGCAATTTTTAGGGCTGGAAATTGAAGATTGTTCAGTTCTGATTTTTATGTTTGAAGTTATTTTAATCGCAATTCTCTCAGGAGTAGGAAGGGCTGTTACTAGAATGGGTTTCAAAAGCTCTAAGAGTTCTTCTGGTGCCATGGTAGCTCAGTGGTAGAACTCTCACCTTCCATGTGGGGGACTTGTGTTCAATTTCTGGCCACTGTACTTGGTGCACAGCCACTACCTATGCCAGCAGAGGCTTCCTGTGCATTACTAGGATACCAGACAGATCTGACAGTTTCCAGACCAAGGGGACACAATTATGCAGAAATGAGTGGTGATCAACTTCTCAGTATTAGTCAATAAAAACAAGAAGGGTTACAATGGTCCAATAGCATTATGCATGGGCTCCCCACGAGTTGGTACCTCTAAATGTGGTTCAAAATAAATTCAACTTGTTGTTGTTGCATCAGGACAGACTCACAGTTGACCCTCCAGCGGGTTTTTGGAGCCTATAAATCACATGGAGAAGAATGCCCATTTTTTTCTCCCATGGTGAACTGAAAGCATCTGCTTTTGGGTGGGAAATGCCACTCCTTACCCACCTAGGATATCCAAACTCCCAGAGCACAAATCTGGTAAAGACCCGTAATTAACATACTTGCTTTCACCTAAAGACTATGAATCAAATGTCTCATCATATCTCTGAAGGTGTTAAATTGGTTCAAATGAAGGCTGCCAATAGTGGTCCAGAAAAGAATTAAGAAAGATCAGGAGACTGAAATTTCTGTCTAAGCCACGAGCAAGGTTTTTCATGTGAGGCAGCTCCATCAAAAATGTGCCTCATCTCTTCACTCTTCTTATTCCCATGAACCCAATGTTGCGTGGGCTTGCTCCTTATTTCCTCCAGCCCTTTAACACTGTGTCCATTGTTTTTGGTAAACAGTCTCAGCCCGACCTGCATGGGCAGCATCAGCAACTGTTACAGCTTTTTAACTGCTGCTTTGGTGACCTGAATCTCAGTGGCTTTTTCATTCCCTCGCCATAAACCCCTAATCTTAACAATATCAATGAATTTCTTGAGATACCAAAAGTATTCTTTTCTCTTGTTTTGTCCTTAAGAAACATCAAATGTTTCTGAGGACTCAGGTATAGAAACCAGTTGTTTTGATGGTCATAACAGGAGCTGATTTACATGTATTTTCAGAAGAGATTATATTTTTGAAATGACTAAAAATACATCCATCTAAGATTTAAATTTTATCCTAGATTATATGTAACTACATATTAATAACAACATAGTATTTAAGATCGTATTAAAAGAAAGAACCTATATTTCTCTTTAAAAGTTACGCATTCAAAGGGGGGAGGGGAAGGGGCAGAGGGAGGAAATTATGCAACAAGGAATGAATATTTTTTTAAAAAAGAAAATGACACCACAACAAGATAAAGGTAAATAATCCAACTGAAAAATGAGCATAGGATATGAACAGACACTTCACCAAAGAAGACATTCAGATGGCTAACAAGCATATGAAGAAATGTTCAAAATCTCTAGCTCTAAGAGAGATGTAAATCAAAACAACTATGAGATATCATCTCACCCCAGTCAGAATAGCAAAATTTAACAGAACAGCAAGCAACAAATGCTGGCGAGGTTGTGGAGAAACTGGAACCCTTATTCACTGTTGGTGGAAGTGTAAAATGGTGCAACCATTGTGCAAGGCAGTGTGGCGCTTTCTCAAAAAGTTGTAAATAGAGATACCATTTAACCCAGCAATTCCACTACTAGGAATATACCCCAAAGAGACCATAAATGACATCCAAGCAGAGATATGTACACCCATGTTTATCACGGCTTTGTTCACAATAGGAAGGATTTGGAAACAACCTAAGCGCCCATCAACAAATGAATGGCTAGAGAAGCTGTGGTATACTCACACAATGGAATACTAAACTGCACTGAAGAACGAGGAACTCATACAATATTATTCAAAATGGGTGACCCTGGAGGACATTATGCTGAGCGAAGTATCTGAGTCACAAAAGGACATATACTGCATGGTGCCTCTGTTGTAAAACAGGACTGACATCGGGGTTGGGGGGGAGACTGAGAAAGATGGGTTCAATAATGTATACTGTATTGAAACAGATGTGGGAGAAAATTGTTTAAAAGGGATATGTGATTAGGAATTTTTGTCATGACAGGAGTCCAGAGCAAAGTCTGCACAGTGGAAGAGACCTGGGGGAGGGTTTGTAAAACAATGAAAGAATTTTTCTTTTACTTTTCTAAGAGGGTAGTGTACTAGGGGGGAAGGTTGGGAGGGGAGAAAAGTGCAACAATGAATGAATGGAAATCCAAAGTCTCTGTAAATTTTCATCGAAATGAATAATAAATTTAAAGAAAACAAAAAAGAAAATGAACTGGGGGAGGAGGCAGGTAGAGGAGGGAGAAAAATGAATACAAAAATGAGGGCAATAATGAATTAATGAAAATCCAACTTTTCTGTAAACTTCTGATAAAATCACAATTAAAACGAAACTTTTTAAGATTTAAAGAAATTGGAAAATGTGCCCTGTTCATGGACAGAAAATCTCAATATTGTGAAAATTACAATCCTACCAAAAGCCAATATACATGTTCAATACAAATCCAATTTAAATACCAAATTCCTTTTTCAAGGAGATAGAAAGGAAAATTATCAAATTTGAGAGGCAAGAGACCCTGAATAAGTAAAACACAGAGAAACAAAAATAAGGTAGGAGGCATAGCACTCCCTGACCTCAAAACCTACTACATAGCAGTGGTAACCAAAACAGCATGGTACTGGTACAGTAATGACAGGCACATAGACCAATGTCAACAGAACAGAATTGAGAATCCAGAAACAGACCCAGCTATCTATGGTCAACTGATATTTCACAAGGAAATGAAAGCTATCAATTGGGGAAATGATAACCTCTTCAACAAATGGTGCTGGCAAAACTGGACTTCCACCTGCAGAAAGCTGAAACAGGATCCACATCTCACACCATACACAAAAATCAATTCAAGGTAGATTAGAGGCCTGGGAGGAAAGCCAAAAACCGTAACGTTCATAAGAAACAAACTGTGATAAAACTTAGAAGCGCTATTCCAAGGTATAAAGAGACTGCCAACTACAACCAGAAATGTACAATCTAAAGGGGATAACATTGATGCAAGGAACCTTCTAGAGATTTAATCCATGTGTGCATTAAAAACTTTTTCCAAGAGGATGAAAAGAAAGCCTACAGACTGGGAACAAACATTTGGTAATAACATCTCAGACAAGAGTCTTATAACAAAAGTTTACAGAATACTCCTGGGCCTCTACAGGAAAAAGACTGATAACCCAATTACAAAATGGGCAAAAGACATGGTAAGAATTTTCACAGAGGAAGATATTAGAATGGCAACCAGACACATGAAGAAATGTTCCAAATCACTGGCAGCAAGACAGATATACTAAGAAAGAAGAAATTTACCTATGGTAAATAAGTTCTCTTTTTATCAAAGTGCTTCCCATTCCTGAAGTCATTAAAAATGACTTTTAAACTCAATTTACGTACAGTGACTACTGGGTCCCCCGTGCTTACTGCTTGAAATCCACAATGGCTCTCTAATCTTATCATGCTTAACCCTACAATGTGACAAACTTGTGCCTAATGATGTTTCTCTGCTTTAGCTCTCCCCTGACCCCTGTCAACATTTGCTATGTGCCATCAAGTAGGCCCAAATTATAGTAAACTCTCCTTCACAATGAACAAGCCAGCACCCAATCCTGCCCTGTCCTCGTGACTGGTTGCAGAGCACACTGCTGTGGTCTATAAGGCTTTCATGAGTTGATTTTTAGAAGCCCACTGGCAGGCCTTTGTTCTGAGCCTATCTTAGCCTGGAAGTCCTGCTGAAAATTACTCCGCATCATCCCACTTGCAAGCTTCCGCAGACAGCTGAGTGGTGACTGGGCATGAGGCACCTGGTTAGCAATGAATGGTTGGTATCTCAACTGGAAGGCAAGAATTTTACCACTGAAACCCCACTGTCTCTGTTTTATATGCCTACACTACAGAAAAATGTGATAAATGTTTTACAACCTGCTCTAAAATGAGCTGAGAAGTCTTAGATTTCTTCTGTTATATTTATGAACTTTGGCATCCATAATATCCACATTTTTTCTAAACATCTACAAAGATCATTTTTCTAAACCTCTACAAAGATCAACGAGAAGTCCTGGCCCCTAAACCAGCACAGCTTTCACGTCATTCTAGCCATGATGGGTCCATGGGCCCTCTTGAACACAGACATATCTGCCCAGGGTCTCTATTTTCAATGATGAGAATATATCAACCAGCATGTATCAAGCCAAGTTCATTTTTCAAATATTTATTTGCCAAAAAACTATTTAACTATATGCATCAAGGTTTGATCATCATGAGAACTTATGTTACCACACTGACTGAATGAACTACTCAAATTTCTAGTCAAGATAACTCAAAGGTTTGATTCACCTAGCAGCTGGTAAAAATGAAATAATTGCAGAACTTTTCAAACAATGTAAACACTGGGCAGACACCTATCACAAATGTCCCAAGGCCTAGGATTTCTAGGCTGTGTATAGGTTTTCCTTTGTTTTGAAATTATGTTAGGAATTAAACAAAATCATCTTATATATCGCACATCTACAAGAAGTCAAAATAGAAGTTATATAGCCCACAGGGAATATGACAGATCTGGGCCAAGTCAAGGTCTAAAAACACACGATGTTTTCAAAATAAACTAAAATTCTCTCTTTGAACAAAGGTTGGATGATGCTGTACTACATTTCATGTATTATATACACATATGGGTATAGACCAAAATAAAAGAGTAAAAGGCAAGGCATATACAGGAGGTCAAAAGGCTCATTTCTATGCTCAAAATCACTAGTAATAAGAGAAATGCTAATCAAAACCACAGTGAGATACCATCTCACCCCAGTAGCAGTGGCAAAGTTTAACAGGATAGAAAGTAATAGAAGGATATGGCGAGATAGAACTCTTATTGTGTAATGGTACAACCACTCTGGAAGGCAGTTTGGCGCTTCCTCAAAAAGCTGAACAGAAATTCCCTATGACTCAGCTACTCCACTGCTTGGAAAATACCCGGAGAAAATGCTTATAGCAGCATTATTCACCATCACAAAAATATTGAAACAGCCCAGATGTCCAACCACAATTGAATGGATTAAGAAACTATGGTACATTTACACACAGAATACTACTCAGCACACAGGAGCAATGATTCTGTAAATTATTACCTAACTTGTGAGGGACTGGAGAGCATTATGCTGAGTGAATAATACAGTCCCACAAGGACAAAAACTGTATAAAACCATTACTGCACTATGAGTATGAGGACCCAAGGGGGGGAGGGTTGAAGCACAGGGTTGAGAATGGGTAATGGGGGATTAATTATGCCATAGTATAATTTGATGGGAAGGGGTGAGGGAAATGGGAAGGATCTGGAGTGAAAAATAATGTATTTTAATTTTGTAAATAAACTAGTATAAAAAATGTAAAACAATGTATATGAATGCTCACATGAAACACAATATAAATGAAAGCTGTATAAAAAATTGTGTATGAATGAAATATTTTGTTAAAAATGTTCATTTCTAGGGGAGCACTGGTGGCCTACTGGCAAGAAGTTGCACTTGCAATCCCAGAAGAACACGGTTCAAATCCACCAGATGCTCTGCTGGAGAAGGAGGGGCAATCAGTCGGATCTGATTTGATGGAACACACACACAAAATAATAAAAAAAAAAAATGCTCATTTCTAGAGACAAGAAACTCAATTGTCCTTGAGATGAAGTCAACTCACAGCTGAAGCTCCGGCAGGCTTCCAACAGCTATGAAGTGAACAGGAGGAGACTTCTCAACGCTCTCCAGAGAAGCAGCTCACTGTTGATTCAAACTCCCAGAGTGGCATCTCCTTTGTTAACAGCCCAATGTCCTACGGACTACACCAACACAGCTTCTTCAAGAGAGGGTTCTAAAGACCTGTTTGCCTGAAAGGCATTCTATTTAGGCGGAGATACTGACTCGAGGAGGCACAAGAACAGGGAAAACAATGGATGAGAACATTCTCAGGAAAATTTTATTTCTTTTCCTGTTGTGGGTAAAGATAGACTCATTCCTAAATCAGCGGCAGTAAGGGTGGGCGGCGGGACAGTAAGGTCAGGCTTAGGGAGCAAGAGCTTGTAACAGATCTTCTAATATCACATCATACCCTGCGTCCACTGGCTTGAGTGGTGGAACCCAGAATCACACTCCAGGCATCAGTTCAGAGGAATTAAAACCATGCTTTCTAAAAACACCAAATGGCTGAATAGAAGTGACAGAGTCACAACACAGTGATTTAATGTCACAAAATTCCACTTAAATAAAATTATGCCGTTCCAAAGTCAGACCTGTCTGTAAGAACTTTCAGCACAACCAGAAGAGTCTCCTGATATTCAAAGGGTGCAGCTTTGAGTAAAAATAAAACCTCCAGATTTGGACTTTGAATTACGTGCGTCCTCAGTGTGGACAATGAAGATTTAGAGCACTTCCATGCTCTCAATCCTGGCCAAGATGAAGGTAGCAAAATCCCAGCTGCCACAACAAAGACAAAAACCAATCGTTCAGTCTTGTGTCTAGAATTTTACTTTTCCTGAGCAAATGAACAGGAATAGTATACGAATATATTTTAGACGATGATTCCAAAAAGTATGAAAGCAAGCAAGCTTAAGGGAACATTACATTGTCAGTGCTGCTGAATGCTTGTTACAAAGTCTTCGGGTATCCTGGGACTCAAAGCCACTCTTCTGCCAACCAAGCCTAAAACCCTGAAAGCATCGGCAGCAAATCTAAAAGGAAAACCCACTCATGGATACAGCCAAAGCTAGACAGGTTTCCCTAATGTGAAAATAAAACACATTATTCAAATAGTCCCTTTCGCTGCCATGCTGATTCCTCTTGGGAACTGGCTCCTCCCTGCAGGAAAGTACGTGTGTCAGAGGTACAGACTGGAAGCTCATGACACTTCATTTATCCTCAGTTACACTCAGGCAGTGGGAACCTAATTTGCTAGCACTCTCTCTCCACTGTCAATTAACTTCTCGGCGAACATTAAAACAATTAGGCAACAACGCACCCCGTCACATCTGTGTGCCTTCCCATCCACACCTGGTGCCAATTAAGCGATCACCCTTCACTGTACTTTTTGCTGCAGTCCGATTGGTCACTCACCTGGCATCTCAGCCAACAGTTTTCTTAATCCATAACACTGCTGGGAACCTCACCTATTAACACGAAGAAAGTAAAAATGCATACACTCAGCAACAAACCACCTCACACGTCTCAAGTCCTGGCTTACAGTTCCATTGTCTAGTTTATATAGTTTACATGTAAAATTTGAAAGCCACAATGTACCCCAAATTAACCTAACAACCGGCACACCCTGCCTCACAGGTCTTTTCCCATACCAGACCATACAACATCACTGTAAATGGGTAATGCATTTGGACAGTAACAGAGTACCTCTACTTGTCAATTCAGACTAATTTAATTAGTTTCTTAACAATTTTAGTCAGTGAAAAGAGAAGTCTAACATGTAGTCATGGAAGATATACAAAGAATCTAAATCCATTATTGACTAACAGGGATGTGAGGTTAGGAGGGGCCAATGGCATCCCCAGGACTGGAGTTATCCAGAGTCGTAACTCATGACGTCAGGCTTCCCACAGAGGCCTCCTCCTGAACCGGACCATTCAGGTCCCTCAATATCGTTGTTGTTATACAACGTTGAGTTACCTGCAACTCATAGTGACTCTATGTACAACAGCCCTAAATCCTGATCTATCCTGCATCAATCTTATTGTCTCTGACACACCTATTCCCAGTACCCCAGTGACTGAATCAATCCATCTCATCGAGGGTCATCCTCTCCTGTGCTGTCTCTCCACACCCCCAAGCATGACATTCCTCTCCAAGGACTGATCCTGCCTTGCAACATGTCCAAAGTATGTCAGACGAAGCTTCAGAATACTTGCTCCAAGGAGCAGCCTGGCTCTTCTCCAGGACGAACTTGTTTGTTCTCCTAGCAGTCCATGGCATATTCAATACTCTTTTCCAACACTACAGCTCAAAGGTATCAACTCTTTCTTCTTCTATCATCCCTAACCATTGTCGAGCTTTCTTATGCATAGCAAGTAACTGCAAAGACCATGGACTGTATCAGGCACACCTAAATCTCCATACTGACATCACTGCTCTTCAGTACTTTGGAGAGGTCTCTGAGAGCAGATTTTCCCAATGCAATTTGTCTAATTTCCTGGCTGCTGGTACCAAGAGTGTTGACTGTAGAGCCAAGCAAACTGAAGCTGTCAACAATCTCAATCTCTTTACCATCTATCACAATGGTCCAACTAGCCTTTGGTATTGCTCATCATTAATTCTAATAGTAAAATAATATGTGATACATATAGTTGTATTTAATGTAGTATTTCTCATAATACATAAATATTAAGCAGAAAATTGCTTTGCAAAACTCTATTGTTAAAATGTCATCACATCTCATATGACTCATAATAGCCTTAGATCTAAATCACGTCCTATCTTGCACCATCCTCATCATCTCTGACATACTTGGTCCTAAGGCAGCAGCCATTGTGTAATCAGTCCCTCTCACTGACAGTCTTCCTCTCTGTTGTTGTCCCTCCACCTTTCCAGGTATGCTGTCCTTTTCCAAGGAATAGCCTCTCCTAACAACATGTCCAAAGTATGTAAGATGAAGGCATACTATTTATTATTAACAACATAGTGAAAGCCTTTCCCCTCTGTGCCCTTTTAATTACTACTTCATTCAAAATGATAAGTAGTTAAGAATACTGTAGCTAAAATGCCAGGAAAACTGAAAAGATAACCACTCTGAAAACACTGGCAGCAAAGAAATAAACAGTGGAAACCTGTGTCGGTGTCACTGCACTGGGCCAACAGTGGTCTGCTGACCAAAACACTCAAGAAGGTTCACCAGTATACAGCACAGAATTTCACTGATAACTGTGGGAAGGAGCTGCACTGTCAACCCAAAGGCACGTGGTTCAAATACACCAGCTGCTGAGCAGTTGGAATATGGGCAATCTCCTTCCACAGGATTAAATTGCCTCTGAAAAACCACAGGAGAGTCAGCTTCAAGTTGGATCCTTGACAGTATACAGCAATGAATAAGAAAAGGTTTCTGCTGTTATAAACCCACTGCTGTTGACTCAAAAAGCTGATTCTCCAGTGGGTTTTCAAGAGGCTGTAAAAGACAGGAGGCTGTCCCTCTTCCTCCTGGGAAACCCTGGGGTTAGCCCCGGACAATGGCACCAGAGTCCATTATAATTATAGGTTTGGGTTTTTAAAAAATTTAGTATTTCATAAAATGATTTTAAAAACGAAATTTCTGCAGAAGACCGGCACAAGTTTTATAGACAGTACTTTTCATAGACAATGCTGTCACTCCCTCTGACACCAGCACTTGCTGCCATTAAGTCAGAACCAACTCAGTTGATCCTCTAGTGAGTTTTCAGAGACTATAAATCACAAGGAAATGGCTTTTTCCTAAATATCAGTTGGTGGATTTGAACCAACTGTCTTTGGGTTGGGAGTCCCACTAGACCACCAGAGTCCCGTGCCAAGAACATAGCAATGGTCAAATGCATATGAATGCAGATGGCTGACTCAGTCACAGAGACTTCCTTGAGGAAGGAGCTTTCTAAAGCATATACCAAACCAATGATGGTCAGGAATGTACAGGGTGCCTGCACTATCCCCACTAGCCTATGTCCCTAGCATGCTCTTCACCTTCCTTCTTCAGATAAAACAAACTCTCAAGCTGGCAAAAAAATACTGAAAATAAATTTTAAATTATCTCATTGCCAAATAGAAAATCTTATAAAGAAAAATTAAATCTATACTTATATTTTTTACAATCCTGCTCTTTGATAGCTGCTTTGCTGTTACTGGACCTCACAGGTGGAGAGCCTCTGAAGATACACGCTGAGATAGAGGAGGCCTTGGCCCTGACCAGGGTGTGCTTATGGACTATCCAGATAACTTGAGGCACAGACAACCACCCAGCAGGAACAATTACCACGAGCGCTTACCTGCTAAACGAAAGGTTCAAAGTTTGAGTCTACTCAGGTGCCTGGGAACCTACTACTCCTAAAAAAGCAGCCATCAAAAGCTTTATGGAGCCGTTTTCTCCTCTTACACATGTGGGGTCACCAAGAGTCAGAATGAACTCTGGGACAACAGGCTACTGGTCATGTGAGAGATGGAGGCACAGCATTTGCTACCTATCCATGTTCCAGAAATAGTGGCAAAAAATTATGAGGTCAACAAAATAAATAATTTAATCCTGACAAATGGCGGGTAGTAGGTATTCTTAATACATACGGATGACCAAGCGAAGTCTAAAGGTTTTAGAAAGGGAAGATGTACTTAACCTGCCTGGTTTGTTTTTGTGGGTTTTTTTATCTATTTAACCCGCCTGTTTTTAAACAATGCTCATTCACCTCTGGCTGCGCCACACAAAGGTCTTTCTGGAAACACGGCATTTCTTTCTTCAGAGATTCACCATTCTCAGGCAGCAATGCCAAATTTCCAAAGAGGGTATCTATGTATCTATCTTTCTTAGCAGCTGGCCTCAGTGTTTATCAGTACTTATCCATTGTTGTTGTTGTTGCTGTGTACCATCTACTCAGAACTGATCAATAGCTGACCCTCCAGAGGGTTTTCAGAAGTGGTTAATCACATGGGAGGAGACTGCTCATCATGGATCAGCTTCTTACCACTAAGTTTCCTTTATGTCCCGAGTCAGAATGAACTCATAGTTGTCCCTCCAGCATTCAGGTTATTAGAGATTATAAATCACATGAGAGAATGCCAATCTGCAGCTCCTTACCCACTAGGCTACCAGAATTTAACTCAAATATTTAAGAGAAACACCTCTTCCTGCTCTCATGACTAATTTGAATATGATAAAATGAAGACATTTACTAATGTCTTTACTAATACGCTGAAATCAGTTCCTCAGTCTCGACATAAAAGCAGGGTGTCATAGGGTCCCCAGATCCAGAACTGCTTTCTCCATAAGGCTCATGTAACTTGTATTTTGCTGTTGTTGATTGCCTTTGAGTCAAGCACGACTCATAGCACCTCTATGAACAAAAGGCCTGAAGCCCCTCTACAACTATGGACACTTGTCAAAGTTCATCGAGTTTCCAGAAGCATGTTGTTTAGGAAGTGGATGCCACTCCTGCTTCCAACTTGTATTTTATTAGAGGGGAAATGATCATGAGGCATTGCCTAGAGTATGGCAACATTCCTGCTATGCACTATCTGACTCCTTCCAATTTCTTCACCTTCACCCGTAAGGTGCTTCATAGTCCAGTAAAGTACAAAAAAGTAGGGAAAATCTTTTTATACAGCCAGGATTTCACACCATGTCTGTCTTTGTGCAAAACTGTGTCCTCTTCACTTATTCCTCCACCTCTTTATTTTCAGAGAAATAATCCCTCTCGCTCTCTGGGACTATTTTCTAATAATACTATCTCTGCTTTTGACGTCAAAACCCAAAACAAACCAAAACTAAACTACTCATAATCCCCTACCTCACTCCCAGTCTCCGCAGCCATGGTCGTAAACAACCAATGATAGCTTTAAATGATGAAACATTTTTTTTTTAATTTTGTAGAAAGAGCAACAATAAAATATTTCCCAGTGCAAACAAACTTTGAATCCTTGCCCTCTATACACTACTGATTTGACAGAAAGGAAAGCAGTAGATGATCCTTAATACGGGTACTGGCTCCACCTCCACCATGAAACTATACTTAAGCCAGTACCCACTAACAGCAAGGTAAGAGAAATTTAAAAAAAAAAAAACAACACCAAACCCCAAAAAAAAACACCAAACCAAAAAACAACTTACATTAAATAAAAGGGAAGACTGGTAGACTTTTAAGTTCTAAACATAACAACCCAAAGCTGGTGTTTTTCTGGCTGTTAAATTAACCAGTAGTTCCAAGGAAGAAGGATGGGCAATTTCCTCATGAGATTTACACCCTCAGAAAGCCAAAAGAGGGTCAACTATGAGTCAGTTCTGACGATGGCAAGGAGTTTCAATAATTTTAGAAGTCGATTACAGGAAGTCTGCCACAATCCCTCAGAAAGCCATCATTTAAATCTTAGCCTCTTTTAATCTAGGAGCACAAGACTGATAAAAGGATGATCAGTGGTGAGTCATATGGTGTTAAAGGCAGATAAATGGTGCGGAAGCTCTCTGGCTCAGGAGCCCCTTCTGAAATTCTGACAAAAGCTACGTGTTCTCTCTGCACTTATGCACAATAGCAAGGCCCACGATGCTCCCTCTGCAACTAGTTCAGAAGGGCTCAGGGGCCAGTGAAAGCCCACACGCAAACCGTGACTAAATGCACAGACTCTGCTCTGGACTACACCAGAGAGTTTTCAGAGTCTTCCACCTTTTCCAAATGCTCTAAAGAGTGAGCTCACAGGTTAGCTATTTCAAGGACATTTACTTAAATTTAACCACTTCACTGGGACATTTAGAGATCATTGCAAAAAGGCAACAAGTATACAGAGTGCTTTAAACAGTCCTTGGGACAAAGTAAGTGTTCAGTCTAAGCATATTTTAAATGAACAGAAGTACTAAAACACAAATTCTGTCAGGTATACTTTTAAGAGCCATCTTTAAACTAATTGTTTTTATTGCTACTGAACACTCCTGAAGAAGCAGAGGCCGTTCTTTTTACATCACTCTGTATTTTAAAAACGAAAACTCTGAATATGGATTTTTATTATAAAAACGAAGAACCAAAAACCTGCCAAAAGATTTCCAGGGCTATAAATTTTACAGAAGTGGAGTACCTACCATTCTCCCTTGGAGTAGCTGACTAGCTGGTGAGTTTGAACTGCTGACCTTACAGTTAGCAGCCAGCCAAGCATTTAATTATTGGTTCCTTGGTAATTACAAAACAGTCAAATCTCAGTTTACATTTAACAGCAACATAAAAATCTAAAATGATGCTAATTTTAACATTCACCCCTTTCAGAAAGAAGGAATTTAAATAAGTGTTACTCTTTTCACATAAAAATGGATTACATTAAACTCCACTCGTTTTGCTACCGTATAATTTTAAATTGGAATTATTTTAATATTAAAACCCCACATATTCAACTAACTCACATACTAATTTTTGTGCTTGACATACATAATTTTATCCAGAAAGAACATGGGGGGTGGGGGGAGAAGCCTTAAGAAATTAAGGAAAAATTTCCAGACTGGCATAATTCTTTGTCAATCATTCTCAAGGCACTTGGTTCAAGGGCCCCTAAAGTGTACCAAAGAGTGAATATGGAAGGTAAGCGAAAATTAAGCTATCCAGCAAAAGTCTGACATTCAAGAGATTTGTGAACAGGTAAAATAAAACAATTCTTTTTCCTAAATTTTTGTTAATCTGGAAAACAGCCTTTTCATTAATTGTTATTAATATGTAATGAATGAGTATGTGCCATTCAATTATGTTTATATACAATGAGTTATCCATTTAATGTGACTTTTTGGGGAGGGGGAAAATGCAATCAACTGACTGCCAACTAAAATTAGACTTCTTAATTCAAATCACTTTATTCAATGGTTGAGTACTGTAGTAATTCTGGAACTCACAGTATGCATCACATTATCATGTTCTCCTATTTATTTCACACCAAGTTTGAAGATGTTTATTTAGTGCTGTTACAACAGAAATACCACAAGGGTGACTTCAACACAAACAAACTTATTTTCTTACAGTTTAGAGGATAAAAGTCAATTCGGAGTGCTGGCTTTTTCTGTTAAGAGAATGCTCCTAGCTTCCTGAGTTCTTGTTCCCGGGCAATCTTCGTGTGGTGTGGCATCTCTCTTCCCCATCTCTATTGGCATGATTGTTATCTCTCATAATTTATATTTCAGGAGACTGACTCAAAACATACCTCACTCTAAATCTGTACTAGTAACTTAACAAAGACAGCTCATTTACAAATGAGAATATGACCACAGGATTTAAATAAACTTAGAAACCAAACCCACAGCTATCAAGAAAATTCTAATTCACAATTTACAAGACAGAATGTAAAGTGCCTGGCAATTTAAAAAAAGGGGGGGGGCAGTCTTTATAGAAGCAGACTGTGACATCTTTCCTTAAGAAAGTGCTTGTGGGGAGCTACCATACTCTTCAACCACTACGTACCCACAAACATAGGGATTAGGGAATTAAAACACGTATTTTTAAAGGGGATACAATTCAGTGTATTTCTTTCTTTTATCCTCTGAAATTCCTAATCTTCCCACACAAAAAAATATTTACTTAGACATAAATAAGGAGGAGATTTTAGACATACTCTACCCTGGGGCAAAATTCTTCACATGTGTGAACCTGTGAGATCTAGATCATAAATTAACTGTTTCCAAATTACAGTGGTAGAATGGGCACAGTACAGATACTTCTATTATAAATTGGAGAAACTGGAGAGAATTACAGCATAACACATTCTAAGCAAGTCCAAATCACAGCACAAAAATGTGCATTAGCCCTCAAGGCTTCAAGATAATCCAGCTGTCTGAGAATGTACAGGCAAGGTCCCTGCACCAACTCTGGGTGTTGGCGCTGCCTTCTAAACTGACCCTTTAAGAGGGCAATTCAAATGCCTCTCTTTGGAGCAGTGCCATCATCGTGCTCCATCTGAGCCGTCACCTTACCCCCGGAGCACCAGTAAGTCTATTCTGCCTTTGGGCATGAAAGCTTTGCCACCTCTTATTTCAGGTATTCTCTCTTTCTGCTGGGCATACCTTAAAGGATGGAACTCACCTGGCAAGGATCCAACTCTAAAATCTAGGAGAGCATAGCCCCTACACTTTGAAACCCAAGACTCTGCTGGTGCCGCTTCCAACAGTTATGCTGAATTCCAAACGTCTCTGGTCCCAGTTCTCTTCTTCTTGCTCCTTTGGCCTGTTTACTGTTTGAGAACTCAACAAGGCAGATGAGATTCTTTTGATTTTTTTTTCCTGCCCCCTTTAGTGGTGGTGTCTGACATCATAGCTGATACTCCAGTGAGTTTTGAAGCAGTTTAATCACACAGGGAAAGACTGTCCATACTTCTCCCATGGAGCAGCCGGTGGATTCATTCCAACCATGTGCTTTTGACTGAGGTGCAATTTACCACGAGGCTATCAGAACTCCCTTCAGTGTCAGCTGTAGGTTTTCTGCTATTGTAGTTGGTTAGTCATCAAAGGCTCAAAGATTGAGTAGACACTTTCCTGTTGAACATCCTAGGAAATGTGTTTTGTTTATACAACCTAATTTTCCAGATCTTTCAAGTTTTGCTTTATTTTATAGTTTAAATTAATCTCTTTCCTCATCGTTTACCTACCATATGAGGCAAGCAGAGATTATACAGGGTCTTCCTTTAAGATCCTGCTTAGAAATCACATCAGCCAAATATCCAAGTTCATCACCTCTAAGTTCTAACTTCCACCAAGCATCTGTACAGAATTCAGACAAGTCTTTGTCATTATGGAAAAAGCATCAAGACTCCTCCACTGTCCCATCACATATTCTTTACTTTCTTTCAAAATGTCACCAGAAGCACATTTAACATCCACATTTCCAGCAATATTTTATATTTTCTAAGATGACAGACACTTCCTCTGTGGCTCTCATTTCTTTCTCAGCCCTTACTAGAACTGCCTTTAATTCTGCTAAGTCTCTCCAAGGAAACCTAGGTTTTACTACTGTTGTTGTTATGTGCCGTCGAGTCGCTTGCAACTCATAGTGACCCTATGTAGAACAGCTCTGAACTCTGCTCTGTCCCGTGCCAATCTCATTGCCTCCGACACACTCATCCCGATTGCCCCAGTCACCAAATCAATCCATCTCCCAAAGGGCCTTCCCTTCCTGTGCCTGCCCTCCACCCTCCCAAGCATGATGTCCCTCTCCAAGGACAGCTCTCTCCTTACATGACCAAAGTATGTCAGATGAAGCCTCAGAATCCTTGCCTCCAATAAGCAGCCCAGTTTAACCCTCTCCAGGAAGAATCTACTAGACACCTTAAAACTATTCCAACTTCTACCCATTACCCATTCTAAAACTGCTTCCATTTTTAGCTGTTAGAACAGCACCTTACTCTTAATTCTGTCTTCGGTGTCTACTGCTGACGTATCAACTACACAGCACGCAGAAGCAATGATTTTGTAAATGACTACCTAACTTGGGAGGGAGTGGAGAGCATTATGCTGAAGAAATTAACTCAGTCCCACAAGGACAAATACTGTATAAAACCATTACTGTAGAATGAGTGTGAGGTTCCAAGGCGCGATGGGTTGGGGTGGTGGAAATAGAGGGGTGTGGATGGGGTGGGGGTAGGGTGTTAATCATAGGGTTGCACAATTTGATGGGTGAGTGGGGTAAAGGAAACGGAAAGCATCTTTTGTGAAAAACAATGCATTCATACTTTATAAATCAACACACACACACACACACACACACAATATGACTCAAACAAATATAAGGCATTATTAACAGACAGACGCCTATTTTCCCACCGTTTATGGAAACTAGAAGTCTGAATTCAAAGCACCATGTCAAGAAAAGGCCTCTGTTTATTTGTGGGCCCCTTAGGAAGGCCCTTGTTTCCTCTGTCCTGCTGCCCCTGGGCAATATTTAAGTGCCTTGGTTCTCTCATCCCCCATCTCTACTTGTGATTTGCTTGTTTAATCTCTTTTACATCTCAAGTGAAGAACTCAAGACACACTTTATACAGACCTTATCCATTAAAAATAACAAAGACCATACATTCTCACCTAGTGGCATTATAACCATAGCATACACCAAAACTCCCACTGCTGAGGAGTCAATTCTGATTGATAGCAACTCCCCAAAGAGTTTCTGAGGCTCTCAATCACAGTGCTTGGTTCATCTTTCTCCTTCACAGCAGTTGGTAGACTGGAACTGTAAGTCTTTTGATCCAACACCTCCCAAAGTACACCACCAGGGACCCTTAACCACGGTAGGCTGCTGCTGCTGTGTGCCATCAGGTTGAAACCGACCCAAAGGTGACCCTCCAGTGGGTTTTGAGAGGCAGTAAAATCACATGAGAGGAGATGGTCCATCTTCTGCCCATGGAGCAGCTGGCTCATTTGAACCATGAGCCTATCAATTAGCAGCTGAACAATTTCTTACCAATAAGCCACGGGAGTTCCCTAACCACGGTGGAAGTTGGGTCTTGTAACACATATTTTTTAGAGGACACAATCCAATTCATAACAGCTACTTAATTTTATTTAACTATACCAAAGTCCCACTTATATGATGGATAGCTAATAATTTTAATACCTCTCAACAGTTTAAATTATTTAGGTTGCAAATTAGTTTCCCATTTCTGTGTCATAAGCAGCAAAGGAATAACCTACAATGCTTCAGAAGAAAACACTGCATATAGTTATTCTGAAAATACTCATGAGTCTCTGACATCTTTATTTGGTATGAAAAAGGGCATGTAATGCTACAGAAGTCACTGCTATTTAATTGTAGATTGGTTTATGCAATGTATCCATCACATTTTTACTTAAGGGTTGACTGACACCTGTCCTACCTGGATTTTGAAACAACATCAAGGACAATTTTATACTCCTTTAGTGGTACCACTAATCATCTTTCTTCTACTTATCTTACTCTCATCCCACCACTAATTAAAAAAATTCAGCCCAAACTATAAAATGGAAGTTACCAGACACACAAAAGAAGGTATGATAAAGGTCTTCAATAATAGTCCTTATGTGCAGACCACTACACATTCATGCCACTGTCATTTCAGAACTGTCCACAACTTCTGGTGAAATTTTTTTCATTCTCATCTTAGTATTTTTGTTTCCTCTCGGATCTTTGAAAATAGGCTTAATAGATGCAGATGTACTTCCCATAATGCTCTATATATAGTTCAGTACTCAATAAATATTTAGTTTAAATGAAATAGCCTGGTAGCAAGAAAAAAATGGTAAATTAAAAATACAGTCCCAAACCCAGAATAAGTACAGTAAATTATAAACATGCATCAAGCTAAAGGACTTGGGGTTTCCTACCCTGTTTTCTTCTCCTACCATCTCTATCTTCTGGTCCAAATTTAGGTACATTTATTTGACACTATACTGAATGAACATGGCAGAAAAGAGAATACTCTACAGGGACATTGAAACAGCAAAACATAAATGTCATCTCCATAAATTAAAGCCAGTTTACTAACGCTTGTACTTTGTGAGCAAGATATTCTATTTGCTGCCTGTTACAGACTGAAATGTGTGCCTTCTAAAATATCTTGTGTATCCTAACCGCCATGGCTGTGATTATAATCCCATTTGGGAATGACTTTTGTTACGCTATTAAGAAAGGTCAGAGTATAGTATATTTTTAGTCAATCTCTCTTGATGTATAAAAAGAGATTTTAAAAGTAAACAGAGAGAGACGGGGTAAGACAAATGCCAAGACACATGGAGATCTCCAAGGAACCAGGAAGCAAAAGCCAGAGAGACAAGGACCAGAGTTGACAGAAACAGAGCTCCTGAGACAAAAAGCTCTGAATCTAGGCCTCTAATCTCTTAAACTGTGAGAAAATAAATTTCTATTTCTTAAAACTACTCACTTGTAATATTTTTATTAAAGCAACTCTAGATAATGAAAAGACAATCTGGTACCAGGAAAGAAAAGTGCTGCATTAACAGATAACTACAACACAGAAGCAGTACAAGCTGGGAGAGTTTTACAGTCTAACAGAGACAATGAGGTTAGCTCAGGATAGAGCAAGGTTTAGAGCTGCTGATGAGTCACAAGCAACTTGCTGGCACATAACAACAAAGAAAAGCCCTGATTGTCTTGAAGAGACTGCATGGTGGAATTACAAGTGGCAAAGGCAACTCTGGTGAGGGCTCAGAAGTGGGAACTATAGCAAAAGCCTCTATTGTCTAAGAAAATACATGAGTGCTAGCAACAGAATGTTGACAGAAACAAACGTTCAACACTCTACCAATGAGGTTTTAAAACAAAATGATGGGCATGTGACTGTACAGTGAAGGAAAAAAGGTGATGTTATCTATTCAGTGGCAAAGAATTAACCTGAATTCTGATAAAATGTTCAGTGGAAGCTGGAGAATGTATGTGATGAGCTTGGATATATCTGGCTGAGACTTCTCTAGCAAAACTGTAAAGAGGTTTCTTGGCATGTATAGTTGAAGGCAAACAGAAAGACCCTGCTTGGCACCTGTGATTCCCTCCAATTTCTTCCACTGGCCACGCAAATGTCTACGCCATACCTGTCCTACCACTGTACTTCGAAACCAGATTAATTTATAATCTAGATTTCACAAACTCACAGATGAAGAGGAATTGTGTCATAGAACAGAACTTGCCTAAAGTCTCATGTACATTACATTTAGATCATTCAGATGAGATTTTGCAATTGGGGGTGATTTAAGACTTTTAAATTATGCCAAAAAAAAAATTATGCAGTCCAGTAGATATGCACTTCTAGCTGCCCAAATCTGAGAGAAGAAAAAGTTTTTGCTCTTAAAATTATCCACTTGGAATATTTGTTACAGAAACACTAGATAACTAAAAAAACTAGCTATACATTTCTTTTCCCCTCTTCCACTCAACAATTTTTCAGAGAAAACCACCAGTACAAGAATTTTAAAACAAACCAGCTGCTTTTCCTTTTAAGCACTATCCAATCCTCTAAACACATCTAGGTATGTGAAGTACATCAAGATCTGTAACAAAGAGAATTGCACAAGTGACCACTATTCCAGGTAATACAGAAAAAAATTTAACTTTTCAAATTAAAAAAAATATGCCCATCTTCTGCCAAACTCTTATTTAAAAAAAGTTAGCAGAACAGTGTAAAGGTTCACTATCCCATTTTTCACGGTATTAAGTGTAAAATGATTAAAATTTAAGACTTGTATTTTAGATACATACGGCTCTTTCACGAAGTTAAAGGGCAGATGCATATATGAATTCCATGTGGAAGGTGAAAAATGGGTAAGATTTAGGTTAGTGAAAAATGAATTTTATAAGCACACAATCACATTGTTTAAACTTCCTTGTTTTTTATGAGCTTATTCACAAGCTCAGTTCTTTCATCTAAAATAAATTTAAGTTAAAGTTCACACCCCAAGACCAGTGATGAAAAGAAAGCAAGATATGGGAAGCCTAGCAACTAAAATGCAATCACAGGGAATAATGAATTATTTAGAAGTAACACACTGCTAACCAATTTCACATCTAGATTTTGACCTCTTACCTACAGAACTGATTTAAGAATATATAACTATACAGATTTATCAAATATACTTTTAAACTGCAAGCAATCTGACCTCAGAATATGACAATAAGCATATTTCTGAATGGGACTAGTGTACGGGTAGATGCAAGTGTATTCCCAAGTGAATAATCAAAGCAAATAGTTTCATCTCTGTGCCCCTTCTATCTAACACATTTGATAGAAAAGCTAAGGAGGGAACAGCCATAACAAAGGAAAAAACCCAGGTAGAGAGAGATGGGAGAGTATATACATCTGTGCCTGTTTTAAGAGAGCGAGGAAGTACCGCAGGAAACAGTGAGCCTGTGCAGCAGACGCTGGGGTACTTACTGTGCCGGGTTCTCTGTCTGCTCCCGAGGTAACCAAGAAACGCACACACATGCCCGTTCAGACACAGAGGCAAGAACAGAAATAAAAAAAAGGGGGTAATAATTAGAACACAAGCCCCAAACAGTTTTAAAAATGGCTTTTATTTATATAAGTCATTGCACATTCCTAATACAGTGATTTCCTGAAAATTACAGTATTTTGTAAACATAAGATTTACAGTTTAACCATACACAAAGCCTATTTTTTATTTCTTGACAGAATAAATTACTTTTCTTCAAAAAATTAGTCAAGTGCAATTTTGCCCAATATTTAATGCATACTAGAATTAAAGCCTATGAAACTAAGTAGTAACAGATGCAATTATCAAACCTTTCATTTGAACACATCCACTTTCAAATTTAACTTCTTATTTCGCCCCATTTAACAACATTACTTTCTTTGAAAATTACCCAATTAAGCAGTTAACAGTTTTCCATAATATGGTGCAGGCCACTGGCATTAACTAAACCGCTGCCAGGATGTCAAGACGCCTGCAATCTAAGGAGATGGGGAGAGCTACAGACTCCACGCCAAGCCCTGAAAACTTGAACCGTGACTCTGTGCAAAGCTTTGCTACAGTTCCTCTGATCTCAGTGTTTTCTCTCTGCATAGGATGGGGCTTTCGTTAGCGATGCACACAATTTGGCAGCACTGTATGAGCATTAGGACCAAGTCCTAATCTGGCTTGCCCGGCCTCTCACCTCTGTGGTGCTCTGCATCATGGTGCTTCTTGTCATCTTTTATTGCCAAGTGAGACTGCCCACTGAGAGCACTGGACAGCGCCAGGAGGCCAGCGCTGCCCCCGAGGGGTGGGATTCCAGGAGGCTGAAGTCCTGAAGGGTGAGGCGTGAGAGGTACTGGGGGTCCGTGGCCATGAGAAAGATGCTGAGCTTGTAATTGCTGCTGCTGTTGGTGGCAGCGTGGTGTAAGAGGAAGAGGAGGAGTAGGAGTGAAGAAGGAGGTAGGTGATGGTGGTGGCAGCATCCAGGAAAAAGTAGACATGCCATGAAATGATGAAGAAAGAGAACAGGTTAAACACATACACAGAAAAGTGAAGGGGGGAAAAAAGGGAAAAAATAGTGATTAGTGCTTTCAATTCATCACAAACTTTTTACTCACTCAATTCTCTCTCCCCATTTTCCTCCCAATATAAACTTCATATCTACAACTCTAACTTTTGGCATAACTCATTCACTTTATAGCCTGGCTAAATCGGTGAGCTTTCACATGTTAGTTCCATTGTAAAGTGCCAAATATAAAATCCAGTATTTCTCCAAATCCAAGATGTCAAGAGATCTGGGTTTCACTTTGATTTCAGAGAGGTTAAAACTGTGTGTGTACTGGGGAAGGAAAGGAGTTGTACAGCTGAGAAAGAGGGTAATCCAACTTCACTTTCACCTCCTCTCACAGAGGTTTGTGCATGGCAGAGATTGTGAGGGTTGGTGCAGCAGAGAACAAGATTATCATCTGCTGTTCATAAACTTGCTAGTAGTACTCAACTCAATGGCACCTAATAACAACTTCTCTCACTACCACTGTCACTGAGCAGATGCCAACATATGGAGAACTCCTGTGTATCAAAGCAGAAAGCAGAAACGTCCTCCAAAGGGATACATTTTTCAGAAGCCAATCAACAGGCACCTGAATCTCCAATCAAGGTGGACTTGAACCTCCAACCTAGTTTGCAGCCAAACCACTCAAGGGCTCCAGTTTCAACTACAGTTACCACTTAGGAGATAACTCCATTTTACCCCTTTTTCTTGCATTAACCTAACAAAATTATATGCTAGACAAATAAATACAACACTATCTTTAATTCACAGAATTAAAAAGAAGGAAGCACCTGCATCTAGATGTCAACTATATACTTGTGTACGCACGTGTATGTGCTCCTCACTTCATCTAACTCTCACAAAACTATGAGGAAACAGCTCAAAAGCTGTCTAGTAAACTGATGGGGTCGGAGGGATGAGAGTCCTTGGAGGAATGGTCCCTCCAGGTGAGCTCTGTGGTAACTGTCTGGCCATAGACAGGGCACTTGTTTCAGGGAGCTACACTTACTGGAAGAAGCATAGAAATCCACCTTTGCCATCTCTTACTTCCCCTAAGCCCCACACGTCAGCCCATCCTTTGCACATTACAAATAAAACCACTGAGGCACAGAAACGCCAGGTGCTTGCCAAGGAAAGCAGTTCTGACCAGCTGTGACCCCAGCTATGTTCACCCAATCCCCAACTCCAAATGCCTCTTTTATGAGACCCGTTATAGAAATTAAAAATCCACTCACATTAAAAAGATAGCATTGCACTCTATCAAGAACAGCTCCGAACCATAAAATCTGGCCACATTATAGCTATCCAACATAAAGCAAGGTTTTGAAGAGACCTCAGAAACAATCAAAGCTTAATTTCTATGGTGTAATGTTATAAATTTCTCAAGATTCTGATTTGTGTTCATTTCCCGGGCAGTCAATTACTCCTTTTTATCTTTCCTTCTTTCATGTAGTGAATACACTAAATTTGCAGGTAAGATCTCTGGTTATTTCCACCTAGAACATTTATCTTCAACTCAACCCAAACCATGCTACCCACCCAGAAAAGTCAAAGAACACAGCATCACTGATACCCAGAAGCAGTCACTTTGGTAACTAGACAGTTTACAGGCACATTTAACATCTTTAATAAAGGTTTGAAGAGATAACCTTCCTTCTTAAATTTTCAACTCTTCCAAAGTGAGCATAGTTCTAATTATCACACACACACACACACACACACACACGCTGCATTGAACCTAGTCACAAAAAGTATGTATAATCATTCCTCATCTGTTATCATAATAACAATTTCTGAGCATATAAAATCACCTTGCTGTCATCACAGCTACACTAATTCTTGCTCTGTCACCTTTTAAGAGCTCAGCAGTAGTGAGACATAAAACTGAAGGAGCTGGCAGCAGTGTCACGGTCCACTGGGCATGCTCATTAGCACTTAATTAGAAACCAGACACCTGCCATAAGAAATGTGCTGGAAGAAGAATGAGGAGCAGGTCTGCCCTCCCGCAATTACTATCATTACGTGGAGAGTCAGAGCTATGTCCGGCTTTGGGGGTGGGGAGTGCAGCCATGCATACACAAGCAAGAGCAGCAGGGTAATTAAGCACAGCATTGATTAAAGGAAGGGGAGAGAGGATAAGCAGAGGGGAAGAAATTTAACCACAGCATGGAGGGCACCTCTCAAAACACCAAAAGAGGAAGGAATCACCAGAAGACTTCAGAGGTGGATTTCTTGTCAGAGCAAACACAGGGGAGGGAGGGGCAGAACCCTGGTTACTGTTGTCTTCAATCCAGTCACTCAGTAGGTGTCAGAGCAGAGTATGTTCCAGAGCAGTCAGTGGCTGTGACCTGGTGGAAGTACATGGACAGGACACTATTCCACTGAAGAAGGCACCTTTGAGTGGATTCAAAAGACCCACCTCTCAGAATCCGAGCACAAACTCATTTGTGGAACTACATTGTTGTTATGTGCCACAGCATCAGCTGCAACTCCCAGTGATCTTATAAACAACAGATTTTAGTACTGTCGTATCCTGGGCCATCCTCACCATCTCCGCTATGTGTCAATTCACCTCGTTAAGGGTCTTCCAACTCTTTCACTGATCCTCCGCTTCCCAAGCATGATGTCCCTTTCCAAGGACTGGCCTCTCCTAACATGACAAAAGCATGTGAGACAAAGTTTCACCATCCTTTTCTCTAAAGGGCACGCGGGAGCACTTTTTCCAAGACATATTTGTTCTTCTGCAATTCCCAGGATATCCACACACAGAGACAGGTAGTATTTGGATAAAAGAAAGAAAGCATTCTCAAACTCTGAATTAGCTTTCACAAAGAGGAGCTAGAAAGCAGATTCTGACATATTACTGGAGAGATGAAGGTCTGTGATAAAAGGGCTTCACCAAAGCTGTGATGTAGATATAAAAGAGTTAAATACAACATGGAGGCTTAATCATGCTCAAAAGAAATTCAACAGCCTCAGGGAGCTCTGGTGGCACTGTGGCAAGAAGCTGCACTGCAATCCCGAAAGCGTGCTATTCGAATCCACCAGATGGTCCACTGGAGAAGGAGGAGCAATCTCCTCCTGTGCCAGTTGGATCTGATTCAATGGTACACAACAAAAAATTTTAAAAAAAGAAAATATTTCTCATTGTATAAATGAGAAAAATAAAACTGCTACTTGGGTATTTGTCCTCCAAAATCTGGAAAGGAACACCTTACTATCTACTACTAGAATTGGCTTCTTCAACTTCAGCTTTGCTATTGGGAAAATTTTAAAATAAAAACTATACTAACCTAGAAGCAGCAGCAAGTAGTGAAGTGGATCACAGTTACTAAAGCTGCTGTGGTACTATTCCCTCTCACTCTATGCTATGCTGGTGGCCAGTGCTCACAATCTCATGCCAATATCCAGACTGAGCTCAGAATACGCCTGCAAAGAGAGTGTGGACATCACTATCATCTCACAGATGACAGACTAAGTTGTTTGTTTCTCCCTGCGCCGCATGCCGATCCCATGTACAATACAATAAAAAGCTGCACCACCCAGAGCCACCCCTCAACTGGCTGTGGACCAGACCACTGTGATCCAGAAGGCTATCATGAGTTGCTTTTCAAAAGATCATCTTTCTTCTTAGTCACCTTAGTCTTCAAGTATCATGAATCCACAGCACTCTAGAGATATACACGAGGTGTGCTGGCTGGAAATTGAATGCTAGACTCCCACATGTCAGTGGTGGAGTTCCAAGTCCTCACATCAATTCCAATTCATAACTGACTCCACGTACAACAGAACGAAACAATGCCAGCTCTACCTCACCTCCCCACTGCCACCATGTCTGCGCCCAGCCATCAGGGAGAAGGTCGGCGTCATCTTCTCCTCATGTCCTGCTCCATGGACTGGTTCTTCCTGATAACATGCAACATATGTGAGATGAAGTCTCACCATGGTCATCTACAAAAAGCATTCTGGCTGAAGTTCTTCTAAGACGGACTCGTTTCTTTTCCTGGTAGTCCTCAGTACAGTCTATATTCTTCACTAACACCATAATTCAAAGACATTAATTAGCTGTGGCTCATCTTTACTCGTCGTCCACCTTCTGTAGGTAGGCATGCATCATCTTGGCAGATCTGCCCGATGCAACGTGTTTCTTTCCTTTCTTGACTGCTGCTTCTGTTAATCCAAGTAATCTAAAGGGACATTCCTGACAAAGTCAATTTCTTTTGTTTATTATTTATGTTTATTGGTCTAGTTATAAATATTTCTTTATTTCTTTATGTTGAGTTGTGGTTATTCCTTCTCTGATCTTCACTGATAAGTGCTTCAATTCTTCTTAGCTTTTAGTTAGACTAAAAGCAAGACTGTGTCATCTTTGTACCATAGTTTGTTAGTAAGTCTTCCTCCAATCCTGATGCTGCATTTTCTTCATATATCCCAATATAGTGAAAGGGAATGACTTTAAAGCACATCTTTCCTGATTTGACACACAGCATCCTCTTGTTGGGTCCAAATGGCACCCTTCAGATGTACATTTAAGTGTCAAAAGAGGACAATGTAATATTCTAGATTCTCTTTTTGTTGCAATGTTCTACACAGTCTGTAATGATAATACTGACTACCTTTGTACAGTCAATAAAATATTGGCAAACATCTTTCTGGTATTTATTACTTTCACCAACATGCATCTGACATTAGTAACGAACGTTATCCCTTGATCCACATTCTCCTCTGAATCAGGTTTGAATTTTTGGCAGTTCCCTAAAAATGTACTGCTACAACTACTTCTTAATTACCTTCAGCAAAACTTTACTTAATGTAATATTAACGACACTGATAATTTTAGCAGAGAAACTGTGAATTCTGCCATGGGACTGTTCCTGCCCCCATATTCAGTGCTAAGCCCCCCTTCAGGGGTTGTGCTTGATACAGCATTCATAAACAGGAGTTTATGCCTAGCTCTGCTACTGATGAGTGCTAATATGATCTGAGTGATGTACCTGAGAAGTTCTAACCTCTGTAACTGTGATGTGACACTATTTAGAAACAAAGTCTATCAACAGTTCACAAGAAGTCAGAGTGGGTCTGAATACAGTCCTCATATGAGAACAGACCTTCTGAGAAACAGCCAGGTGAAGATGGATTTACACTGCAGCCTATGCCAGAACCCCTGCTACTACCAGAAGTAGGAGAGAAACAAGAAAGGATATTTCCTTGAGAGCCTTCAGAGAAAAAACATGAAGCCCTGGATTCAGACTACTAACCGCCAGAACCACAAAGACAACATATTTTTGCGTTAAGTCTGCCACTCTCTGCTGCTGTGTTACAGCAGCCCTAGAAGAAATGCAAAAAGTCACCAATTCTAGTCTCAACTCCCCAGTGCCCATCCCTAGATCTAAAAAGAGAGCCATAATTTGCTCCTATTCTCTTGCAAGTATGTTTGCAAAGAATAAAGATTAAACAAATATGTCTCTGGCTTCTTTCAGAAGTAAATACTTAATCAACAAGAAGTTAATTTTTAAGATAAAACTCTACATTTACCCTTCAATGTCTAAAACCTGCACTTTAATTTTTTAAAACTGTGTTTTAAAAAAATGGTGGTGGTTGCTGTATACCTTCAAGTCATAAATGACCCTCCAGCGAGTTTTCAGTTAATCGCATGGGAGAAGACTGCCCATCCTTCTCCCATTGAGCAGCTAGGGGATTCGAACTGTGTGCCTTCAGGATTGTAGCACAGCTTCTTACCACTCCGCTACCAAAGCTCCAAACACAGTTATAATGTGGAAAAATTCAATCTTCCAACCATCCATTCTAAAAATCAAACCAAACTCACAGAAACCATAAAGTAAGTATAAGGCACATCCGTGTTATAAGGTTTCCGAGCCACCTCCTACTAAGGCTTCTGCCTGCACCCATCATCCCTTAGATTGGCTAAAAATCATTTCTCACCACACAGGGCAGCTCAGGCTTGGTGCCTGCCCCATGGCACACCCCTAGGCCGAGAGGTACCACCTGAGACCTGGCTCACAGCTCAGGGTCTTGGTCACCGCTAAAAAGGCCAGAAACCCTGAACTAACTGAATACCCAATTCCAATCCTTCATTGGACTGGCAGATACACTGTCCTAGGCAAGAGGGCTTGTTTTCTATTTGCCATCATTGCTTGTCTGCTTAATGGTATTTGTGTGTCTGCCTGTTTTATGCTTATTTCTATGGGTACTGCACAGTTTGCTGCACTGTGGTAACTCAGATGGTAACATAAGCGGAAGCTATGCCACTAGTATTGTAAATATTGGCAGGTCACCCAGGATAGACAAGTTTCACCAGAGCTTCCAAACTAAGTCCCAAATTCTTCTGCAACAATAAGGTAATGCCTCAAAGAAAATTAACTTATAAACATTTACACGCATGTCTGCATAGAGCATAACACACACACACACACACTCTTATAAAACTATTATTAGAAAAGGCATCTTTAATGAACAATGGTAGTTTTATGCAAAATAGCTGTGTTTCTCAGGCTAGTGACCAGGGACCCACATGGGGCCATCTGGCAATGGCTGGACAATGTTTTAGTTGTCTTCTTGGGGAAGGCAGAGGTCAGTGAAGCTTCAGAAGCACTCTACAACACCCAGGACAGCCCTCTACAACTAAGAATCACAAAGCCCAAACGACAGTAGTGCCAGGGCTGCTGAAAAACCCTGGACCAGATTAAGCCTGAATTGTGCTCCTACATGCCAAGTGGATTACCAAAGTGTTATTTACAAAATAAAAATACTTTCAAACATATTCAAATATTCACTGTTCCTTCATCAGCATTCAAGCACCTTGTCACAACTCAAAACATGAACATCTGCTTTCTAGAGATGGCTTGATTAACAATTCCAAAATAAACAAATACACTATTTTTACTTTCTAACAATTTGGTAAAGTACTGCCTTGCATACTTACATATACTGGTGCTGTTATACATGGTTCATGGCAAAGTTTAGGTTTGGGGAGGAGACAATGAACTTGCTCTTACCCAAACAATCTGAGTAGGCTGGGAATGAGACAAGTAAAACAAATGTCAACCCATGAGTTACTGATACCTAAAACCCACAAGGAATAAAGCAATCTCATCTGTGTCAAACAACAGACACACACTGAGAATTTGAATTCACACACTGAGAATTTGAATTCCCATTTTACGCAATGCAGTGCAGATCAATTATAGTATTGCAGTCAAATCAACTGCTATTCATAGTCAAGGTTGTAAGGTGATGTGCCAGTGGTTTCCACACTTTTGTTCCTGTAACACAGGTACAGCTCATACAGCTGCCCACACGACTAGGAAAGAAAAAGGCCAGCACAGCTTCACCCTCATGAGATGGAAGCCACCTAGCTCCATGAGGCACTGAAACAGCTCTCATTTCTGAAATACAACCCACTTTATACAACTCCAAGAAGCTAGTTTATAAAGATCACATACTTAACTCAGCCACAATTAAAATCCATGCTCCCAAATGGCATCTCTAATGCTAAAAGAATAAGTGGCATTTATAGCAGTTGGTATTTAAACACTTTAAAAAAAAATAAAAATAATAACATTTGTTGACAGTTCTTTCCAGACCACTCTTCCCTGATTTCTGTGCTTTACTTGTTCTTTAGAACACTCAGAGCTTATCTAAGGAGACTGCAGGAAAAAGAAAACCGGTATGTATATGGTAAATAAGTGGGAAAGGGGTGCTGGCAGCAGAACCATCAAGAACACTACTGCAGAATTTAGCAGAGAAATCTCCCATTATGTGAACAAGCTCTCCCAAGAAGAGGGGCAAGGGAGACAAATGGGCAGACATGGCTTCTGGGGCCAAGAATTCTTAACTACATAAAGATGATGATGATGATAAGAAGAAGAACTTCTCCTTGTAATAATAAGGAGAAGAAGAACTTCTCCTTGTAATAATAATAATAATAAAAAAAAAGAACTTCTCCTTGAAAGGCTCCACCTTATAACAGAAGCACACAGACGAACTGACACACAGAAGCAAAAAGAAGGCCTATCTGCAGGCAGGCTGCCAGGGTACAGAACTAAAACTTCCAAGAAGGGTCTGAACTCAACCCTACTCCTAGGAGTACACAGACTGTTAAGTACTGGACTACTAGTTAAAAGGCTGGCGGTTCCCACCCACCCCTTTAGAACTCTCCTTTCAAAATAAAGGCTTCTTGTTTCTAAAAAAAAAAAAATAATAATAATCAGTCATTAAAACACCATGAATTCACTCTAATCTGACACATTCGGCACCCAAGAACTGGAAACAACTTGAGGACAACTGGCTTCATTTTCTCTATATTCTAATCCTGCTGCAAGTTGGCTCATTCACACAGCTCCCCCTGCACGTCCATCCTGCCTTGCTAGGTAACTCAGAGCTGCCCACACTCTCTGAGTCTGATGATTTAAAGGTCAAACAGAATACATTTTTAAAGTCCATATTTACACATTCTTCAAAACCACTTAATACAAATGAAGAGATGTTCCGCATCACTATCAGGAAAATAAATGCAGATCAAAACCACAATGAGATACTATTTCACATCCACAAGGATGACTAGAATAAAAAACCAACCACCACCCAGTTGGAAATGTTAGAAAAGATGTAGAAAAACTGGAACTCACAAACACTACTGGTGGGAATGTAAAATGCTGCAGCTGTTTTGAAAAATAGTCTGTCTAGTCCTAAAAGGGTTAAACAGAGAATTACTATAAACATTATGTAGGAAATAGTGTATGTATTATTATATAAAATAAGTGTGTGTGTGTGTGTGTGTGTGTGTATCTCAATTCCACTTGTAGGTATATGCTTAAAAGAACAAAAAATCTATAAAAACCATACAAAACCCTGTATGTACGTAAGTATTTACAGCAACATGAAGGCCAAAATGTGGAAACAAAGTTCCATCATCAACTGATGAACAGATAAACAAATGTGGTATACCTATTCAATAATATATTACCCACAAAGGACATGAAGTTAAAGAAAAAATACTGATGCATGCTACAATACTGTCAAAACTTAAAAATATTTCCCTTAATAAAAGCAGCCAGATAGGAAATGCTAATTATTGTATATTTGCTACTGTTCATTACTATCAACTCGGAACTGATTCATAGCTGATCTTCCAGCAGGTTTTCAGATGCTTTAAATCACCTCCAAAGAAACTGGTAGATCAAGGGTAGTGCAACTCCTTACCACCAGAGCTCCCTACTGCATTTGTAAGAAATGTCCGCACAAGAAAAATCCACAGGAACAAAGGAGATTACTGGTAGGTGGGATGGCTGGTAACTCCCGAAGTGATGGGAATATTCTGGAATTAGATAGTGGTGACAGTTCACGGCTTTAAGCACTTTTGTGTATAAAGTGATATCTTAAACAAGAGAATAACATGGTATATAAATTATAACTCAATTGGAAAAGAAGTAAAAAATCAACATACAACACAAAATTAATTCCTAAGAGACTCTACTCTCTATTTTGGGATTAAAGTTTCTCACCCTGAAAACCCAGAGGGGAAACACTGCAATTATTTTTCCCAAGGCAGCATATAAAAATCAAATAAAAATATGTGGAAAAATAAGTATACAAAATCCATTTGGAAATGTGAACAATGCATCAGTAATTTTTCTACTTTCTAAAAAAAGCATCTTGCCTAGACAGAAAAACTTCCTACTTTGAGGCCAAGCTCTGCTTTTGTCAGAAAGATACTCAGCTCAATTCTCAGTAACAAACACATTTAGCCAAAGGTGACTGAGGAGATACAGAAAACTTCTTTGCAATACTGCTTCTTCCCCTTGGAAATGTAGTAAAGGCTATTAGAATTTAAATAGAGGTTGTGTCACTAGACATTCAAGCTGAATTGGAAGACTACTTGTTTGTTTTACTCATTTTGTCTTCTGCTCTTAGTAGCAGGATATGCATTATTCTCCTAGGGTGAATTTGTTTTATAAAGAAACCTGAAGCTCAGTTATTGATGGGCTTTCCAGGGATTAGCTGCCTACTCATAAGAATAAGAGGCTAACCTCATCCTCTTAAACTTCACACACCACAATCCCATAGATAGCTGACAGCTACAGTCAAAGGAGAAAAATAATCCAACATTTTGCTAATCCTTAAACCAATCAACTCATGAACCTGTGGAGAGTACTTTAGGTCTACAATTCAATCTCTAAAGCACAGGCAGTCTGAAAGACTTCTTTCACACTCACACACCCATCAGTAATCTAGATATTGAGCCACCACCCACACAAAAACCATTCTCATCAGTCATCACAAAACAAATACCCTGGACTACACAGATGCCATACTAAGATTTTAAAAACCACAGAAAATTATAAATTTTTTTTATGAAGCAGGGATATCTAAATCTGACCAATAATTGGGGCCCCAGAGGCCTTGACAGAAGTTTATTCATGGAAAATAAATTAGATTGTTGTTGTTATGTGCCATTGAGTCGCTTGCAACTCATAGCGACCCTATGTACAAGAGCCCCAACCTCGCCGTCTCAAACACACTCAGTATTCCCACCACTCCACTCACAGAACCAATCCACCTCATCGAGGGTCTTCCTCTCCTGCGCCATCCCTCCACTCTCCCAAACATGATGTCCCTCTCCAAGGACCAGTCCCTCCTTGCAACATGCTCAAAGTAAGTCAGACGAAGCTTCAGAATTCTTTCCTCCAAGGAGCATTCCGGCTTCACCCTCCCCAGGACAAACCTGTTTGTTATCCTAGCAGTACATGGTATATTCAACACTCTTCTCCAGTATCAGAGCTCAAAGGTATCAATTCTCTATCATCCCTAGTCACTGTCCAACTCTGCGATGCATAGCACTTAACTGCAAAGACTATAGCCTGGATCAGGCACACCTTAGTCTCCAGCCTGACATCGTTGCTCTTCAGTACTCTTGCGAGGATCCTCACAGCTGACTCTCCCAATGCCATTAGTCTCTTTATTTCCTGGCTGCTGGTACCTAGAGTGTGCTGGTACCTGACTGTAGAGCCAAGTAAACTAAAACTATTAACAATCTCAATCTCTTCACCATCCATACTGATGCTGCCAATTGGCCCAGTGGTGAGAATCTTTGTTTTCTTGATGTTGAGCTTCAATCCATATTGAAGCCTGCAGTCCTTGACCCTCTGCAGCAAGCGCTTCAGGTCCTCCTCAGTTTCAGCAAGCAGGGTTGTGACATCTGCATAACGCAGGTTGTTGAGGACTCTTCCACCAATCCTGATGCCACATTCCCCCTGGTACAGCCCAGCGTCTCAGATGATCTGTTCTGCATACAGATTTAAAAGGTATGAAGACAGAATACATACCTGACGACCCCCCTTCTTGATTTTGACCCATGTAGTGTCTCCTTGATCTGTTCTGACGACTGCCTCTTGGTCAAAGTGTAGGTTTCACATTAGCACAATCAAATGTTCTGGGATTCTCAGAGTCAGCCATAGCTTGTTGTGATCCACACAGTCAAAAGCCTTTGCATAGTCAATGAAGCACAGATAAGACATTCTTCTGGGATTCTCTGCTTGTTGCCAAGATCCATCTAACATTAGCTACATTATCCCTAGTGTCACATGACCTCTTCTAAATCCAGCCTGTATCTGGCAGTTCTCTGTTGACATAGTGTTCCAAACGTTTTTGGATAATTTTCAGCAGAATCTTGCTTGCATGTGATATTAATGATATTGTTCATTAATTTCCACACTCTGTTGAGTCACCTTTCTTTAGAATGGGAACAAATATCGATCTCTTCCAGTCAGTTGGCCAGCTGGCTGTCCTCCAGATTTCTTGGCACAACTTAGTGAGCACATCCAGGGCAGACCTGTTTATTGAAATAAATCAACTGTTATGCTGTCAACTCCTGGAGCCTTGGTTTTGCCAATTCCTTCAGAGCAACTTAAACTTCCTCCTTTATCACCATAAGCTCTTGCTCATAGGTTATTTCATTAAATTCCTCTCTGTCAGCCAATTCCTTCTGATACAGTGACTCTGTGTACTCCTTCCATCTTCTTTTGATCATGTAACATTCTATCCAAACTATCCTTAAGTAGTGCCACCCGTGGCTTGAATTTGTTTTTCAACTTCTTCAGCTTAAGAAACGTTAAGTGAGTCCGGCCCTTTTGATTTTCTGACTCCAGCTCTCTGCACATTTCATTATAGTATCTTGATCTGTCGTCCCGAGCTGCCTTTTGAAATTTTCTGTTCAGCTCTTTGATTTCTTCCTTTAGCTTTGGCTTCTCAGCGCTCTAACGCAATATTCAGAGTCTCATCTGACATCCATCTTGGTCTTTTCTTCTTTTTCAACCTTTGTATGATCTTTTGCATTCCTCATGGATGATTTTCTTGATATCCTCCCAGAGCTCATTTGGTCTATGCTCATTGGTGCTCAAGGCCACAAACCTATTCCTGAGATGGTTTTGAAATTTGAGTGGGACAGACTTAAGATCAAATTTTGGTTCCCATGGACTTAATTTTCCTCAACTTCAGCTTGAACTTGCATATGAGTAGCTGGTGGTCTGTCCCACAATCAGATTACACACAAATAAATAAAACAAGGAAAGCAAGGTTGCCTATTCTAACTCCCATCTTCTTGAGTTTTTAAAGGTCAGAGGCTTTGCTCCGAGTTACTGTTCACTGCTGTCAAGATGGAACCAGTTCCTAAGTAATCTCAGGTCTTCAGAGGCTACAGACTTCATGAGTTTATGTCCATCTTTCCCTCCTAGAGTTGCTAGCTAATGTGAACCACCTGCCTTTAGTTTGGCAGCACAACCCTTATCCACTAGGCCACCAGAGATCCCTATAACTGAGAGAAAAACTACTCAATTTTTTTCCCCCATTAAGTTTGTGTCAGGGAGTCTGAAAACACTTGGCTTTGACTTCTGTTCCAAGCCCCTGTCCCTGTCCCCAATTCTAACACACTGATGCACTTAATCCCACAGTGCCAGCAAAGACATCACCATTCTGCTCTCTGCTCTGTGTTGAGAAAGGAAGTCAGTTAATACCGTGTGCTCACAGTGTTTAGTCATCTGTTTTAAAACTTTCCCTCCTCAATTTGGAACTTTAGGTTTTTTAATCAAAAGCTGACTAGGAAGGAATTTCCACTGCTATATCCTTCTACATCATTCATGCATGAAAACGTAATGGTAGAAATGAATTTGGTAGGGTTGGCCGTGAATGCTGGCATCATGGGACCATTAGAAAAGACCTGATGGGAGTCAGCTCATAAATGCCTGACTACAGGCACTCAAGAAGCAGAGACCACATGCTAGGTCTGAAGGTTGCCGGACCACATCGCATCCTCACTGAAGCCCTCCAAGGTGGAAGGCATTACTTCTCTATAGACAGAGACATGGACAGAGGTTCAGTTACTGTTGTTATTGTTTTTTGCTGTTATGTGCCGTCGAGTCGCTTGCGACTCATAGCGACCCTATGTACAACAGCCCTAAACCCTGCTCTATCCCGTGCCAATCTCATTGCTTCTGACACATCCATCCCGATTACCCCAGTCACTGAATCAATCCACCTCATAGAGGGTCTTCCCCTCCTGCGCTGTCCCCTCCACTCTGCCCAGCATGATGTCCCTCTCCAAAGACCTGTCTCTCCTTACAACATGTCCAAAGTATGTCAGGCGAAACCCCAGAATCCTTGCCTCCAAGGAGCAGCCTGGTTTAACCCTCTGTAGGATGAATCTATTTGTTTTCTTGGCAGTCCATGGTACATTCAGTACTCTTCTCAGTTACTGTAGGATGTCAGAATTATCAGCAGCAGGGCCAGCTGCCCCACCCACCTCCATGTGATTCTAGGGCTGTGCATTTTTTTTACGTAACATAATACAAATCCTGGTATACAAACTACCAAAGATAGTACGAAGCTGGCAGTTTTGGCTCAAAGTAGAATATACAACTACACAACTGCCTTAATAACAACGACAAACCTATACAGCTAATTATTCATTTACATTAGATCAAAAGAACTCTTTTTCTTCAAAATTAAGAAAAATTCTCAGGGTCATAGAAACAGGTGTTAGAAATGGCCTAACAGGGCATTTGAGATCTGCGCATTTTACTAAAGTACACATTAATTTTAAAAATACGTGTATGAAGGAGCTCTGGTGGCTTAGTGGTAAGGAGTTCCACTGTTATCCCAAGGAACATGGTCTGAATCCACCAGTTCCTCTTTGGGTGAAAAATGAGCAATCTCTTTCTGTGCCATTTACTGTCTGAAAACCCAATGGAGGGTCAGCATGAGACAGTTTTGACTCAAAAGTGCAGAACTACAACATTTATGGGTATGCGACATGAAAGCATGCATGAATATATAAATATGTGAATTATATGATTTAAGCTCAATGGAAATGGAATACTACATAGTTGAATCTCAATCTCAACTAAAGCCAATTATTTAAAAACATACAACATTTTCAGTTCTAAAATCTCCCCCAGTAATGAGGAGGAAAACAATCTTGAGACTTTAAATTTTCCCTGCCTTCAAGCAGCCACTATCAGTTCACAGATTCTACAACATCTGTTCATTTATTTTGTTTGGAATATTTTTAGTAGAACTCTTTTTACAAAGAATCTACTGCCACTGAGTCAACACCAACTCCTTTTCTAAGAATGCTGTTTAATACCCTGATTTAAAGACCCAAGCTAACAAATAAGTTGCCTAAGTACAAAGCAACTTTTTTCTGAAGCACAAGTGATTTGTGTCAAATCTAATAAATCCTAGACCTATTAAGATCCTCAATTATTCAATACATTTTATTATTACAAGAACATACTTAATAGGCCCAAAAAAGCAAAATGAAAAAGGAGTGCTGCAGTTACAATGCTGGTCATCCAATTCACTGTCATTGAAAGCTATTACCAAAAAGTCTTAAAAATATTTCAGCAGTTCCTCTGTCCATTATATACTGAAAAAGCTCCTTAACTGGATTTCTTAAACACCAGTAAAGCTATGTAACTTGAGGGTAGGCGCTGTGGTAGAAAAGATTTACAACTGAATATTTTCTGTGTGCTATGATAACTCAATTCTCAATGCCAGTGTGCAAGGGGAACAATTAAATCACTCAACAAGGACAAGAAGCACTACCTCCTGTCTCCTAAAAGAGCATCCAGGGGCCAGGACACACGTTGAGCTTATCAAGAAGCTTGGTGTCCTTGAGCTTTTACTTTTACAGGTTTGCTGAAGAGAAATATCTTTAGCCCTGTCAAGCAAGCAGTAAGTCCCTTGATTGCACCTTAAAGGGAATGAGAATGTTTCGGCTCATTTGCATTTTAAAGGGTACTCTTTGATGATCTTTCACACTTGTAATAGATGTCTAAACCGTTAAATTACTATTTCTTTTCTTAGCCTGAAAGTCAATGCAGACTAAGAGCATGGCCTCACCCATTGTTCTTTACCCTAAGTTGGTCCCTGAACAATACTGACAGCTGCTATCAAACCAGGCTGCATTTACTCCGCCAGCAGCTGCTGTGTGCAGAAGACAGCCTCTCAGTACCTCCGCCCTCTAGGGAGACAGGTTGACACACTGCATGCTCAATGACGGGTGCAAAGGTCCACTGAATTGTCAACCCAATTTTATGCTACTTCGATTTTCCAGGATGCAAACAACTCCTTTCATGCAAAAATCAAGCATATGGCAGAGTATGAAACTTACGGTGTGAGATAATTATTGATCACTACAAACTTTAAAAGAGCCTCTGTTATTAATATATGATCTCAAAACTAAAATTAAGAAAACGAATATGCCGATATGGCAAAATCATGCCAAAGTCTTTCATGGGGCCCATTAGCTGATTCAAGTGATTGTTGCTACGTTATTAGTTAATCTGCCTTTTTAATCGCAACATGTTTCCTAGACTAAGGCCATTCATATCATTAGCTATTCATCTGCCCTTCTAAAGGAACGAGCTATTTTTACTTTCAGATTCAACTAAAATGAGTACTACCTATTAAACATCTGTTAAGTACCACTTTTTCCTTTCTAAGTCTTCAGTCAGAGAGGAAATTATCAACCACTGGGCAGAGTCTTTGTGGATTTCAAAGTAAGGGTTCTATCAGTCAGAAATAATATATAAAAATTTAGAGCCTATCAGAAAACATGTTTCACTAAGTTTAATGAAGTACTTGAGAACTACTTTGCATATGTTTTCCTTTAATCAAAACAGGCTTTTCCATCCTTATTCATTTGGGTTAAAAAAATTCTGTGCTTGAGCTACAAGTACAATTCGCTATTAGTCTGTGCTAATCAAACACGGTACATGCAAAAGTACCAGTGAATATTTGATTTGATCTCTAAAAGAAAGCAATTCATTACACAAGAAAAGGGTACAGAAGGCAGCAGACAAATGCAGATGTAATTGTGTTTTTTGTTGAATGTGATTAGAGAGCCCACTAAGTAACAGTCAAAAATGTGATACTAAAGGGGGGGGGGGATCACAGAGCCTGGATCTGGAGGAAGGGGAGGAGGGGAGAATTGTTTATGCAGAGCTAAGCTGTCAAGTGTAATAAAGCAGCTTGAATAAAATTTAAGCTGAAAATCCACTGAAGCTCCCCATTTCAGGGAGGGAAAAGCTATTAAAAGGAAATGAAGGTCACCCTCCCAGTTTATTTCACCTAATTGACTGCCAATAGCTTAGCACAGGCACTCAGAGCGCAGATCTGCAATTGAGAAACTGATGAAAGGAGAGTTTTCAAGCTGAGGCTCATTCTTTAATCCTCCTTCACTCTTATGTTTTTTCTCCATCTCCAGTTGGGATGTAATTTTAAGTGCTGATGGATTAACTGGTTCTATTGTCTGTGTCCAACACTGGACTATGGCACTCTTAATCCGTACAGCAGCATGTCTAATTATCATTACAAAGTGTCTGAGGGAACCATAAAGACCAGCAGGGCATCTTCTCACAAGCAATTAACATAAATTGATAAATGAGTAATTTGAATCCGCTCAAGGCACTCACATATGAATAAAATCCGAAAGGATGGGCCCTTGTTTCAGCTACTTCTTTTGCTCAGCCTGGAAGGGCAGAAAACACAAAAACCCTTCTGGAGCCTGCGGGTGGGGTGGGATGAACTCACGCAGAGGGTACCAGGCTTGTTAATGCAGAGCAAAGGACTTGTGATTGACAAGCCATCGGCAGCAAGCATGCTGAACCCAACCTCTAGTGGCAGAAACCCATCCAGTGAAGTCTCTGAGCCTGATGGCAGACAATGAACACTTCTTCAAGGGTAAGAAGAGCTCTTTTCACTGGTGTACCCTGAAGAATCCATGAAAGATGCACAAGAAAGAGAAAGTGCAAACAGCTGTGTAGGCTTCAATACTTTAGCAAGCCAAAGGGGACAGCAAAGATACCTAAATGAACTGATCGGAGACTTTTCTTAACCTCACAGTGACCTGCCATTAAAAGACAGAAAACTCTAACAGAAAGCTTATACTTGACTGAGGGCACATGGGCGTTTTAAGTGTCATAGGGTAGGTTTCATTATTAATTAAATGTCTCTCTTCCCCTCCTAAAACACCTCTCCTATTATCTTCCTTATGGTATCCCTTTCCCCTATATACTTCATCATACCCCGGACTCTCGGTTACCCTTATCAAATCCAAATGGATTAACGGTAAGCTATACAAAATTACATACACACATACATCTAATAAGCCATTAAATTAGTAAGAAATGAAAGCTGGTTATACACACTGTAGGAGGTAGACCTGGAAGGCCACGTACCCCGATGATGGCATTCAACTCTGCCATGGTCACCTGCTTGGCACGCTCAACAGCCTGGGCCACCTGTTGCTGATGCTTTGGAAACAGGGAGAAGGGAAAACATTAAGCAAGGCAGCCAAGAACTTCCCTTACAAATTACTTAAATAACAACAACAGAAAAACAAAATCTCCAAGCAATGCATGTGATGGATTTAAACATATACTTTCTCAATTATATGTATTTCATGAAACTCATACACAATGGGAAAAGGAAACAGAGAATGGAAGTTACCACTTAATCTCTGATGGTAACTTACAGCTTGGAACAGTACAAAGTCATAAAGGATATCAAGAGTAGTAACTTGAGGCTTCACAAAATACACAGTATGAAATCTGACAGATCACTCTTGTTGGTTTCAGAAGTTGTAAAAGATTAGACAGGTAAGTTTATGGTAACTCTAAAACACTCATTTCAATACTTTAAATTTGAACATTAAACCTACAAATACTTTTTGAGCAACAAATCTTGGCCTATCAGTAGTTTCTGGGGATCCCTTTCTTTCTTTAGCTTTTTGAGTTTTTACCCTCTACATGGTTAAGAAGCTGCAATGGAATACAAAAGGCATGCAGTTCCAAGTTCCAATCCACCAGCTGCTCCACAGGAAAAGGCTGGCAAACTTCTCCCATGTGATTTCCTACCTATGAATATCTGCTGGAGGGTCAGCTATGGGTCGGTTCTAGCACATAACAACACCCTCCACATACAAAAAGAGACCCCACTTTCTCTCCCCAGGAGAAAACACATTCCACTCCTCCCTTGACCCAAAACAAACCCCTAACTACACAGGAAGCACACAGAGACCTTGAAGTCTAGGAACAGTTAGATTTAAAAGACACATTTAAAAAACCTTTTGGCATTTATTTGCCTGTATCCAAAAGTAAGGCAAACTTCAAGACAAAACTAAAATACAATAGTCTTGAAGCAACTGGGAATACCTATTTTTATAGGGAGTTAAAAAAAACAAATACACACTTTATTTCCACTAAGGAGGATTTTATTCATAGTTGACTCTCCAGTAGATTTTTAATTGCACAGAAGAGACTGCTCATCTTTCTCCCACAGAGAAGTTAGTTGGTGGATTCAAACTACCTGTCTTTGGGTGCTCAGAGAGACTTCTTAAAGTCAATCCAAGTTGAAACACAAATACCAATGAAATATCTACTTTCATTGGTCAACAGTAGCAGAGCCATTCTGAAGTGTTAGCACAGAAAAATCTTTCTAGTTAAATAATCTACAGGACATCTGAATCACCAGTAGATCTCAAGCTTATACTCCTCAAAGAAAACAAAAGCATTCTGATAGTCATTTCGCAGTTTTCCACAGGAAAAAAAATCAATTTGAGGTTGAGCTATTGTCACCACTTCTGCAGCGTACCCTCAGATCTGTTAGCTGGAATAGCAGGGGGTTTTGCACACTTCAGCTGTAACAGATGTTCTTCACACTTGTTCCTTGTGATAAAATTAACATCTTAAAACTAGCTAATTTGCAAACAGAGAAGCAACATAATTGCACTTTAACAGCTGAACAGTTTTACTTACTTCCTGAGACAGAAATGGGATGACTTGTGCACAAATAGTGTTCAATCTCTTGGCGATTTCAGTCTACAAAGACAAAGCCATATAAATGTTTAGAATACTTCATAATCAATTCATAAAAAGAACACTTTAAGCCAACATTATCTCACTCTTCAGAGTATAATCTTGTTTCTTCATTTTATATTACTGGTTACTTTTACCTTGAGGTACATAGCAGATATTACTCCCACTTACAAAATGTACGAATGACAAAAATCCAGGCTTTGGTGGTCACTTGAAAAGAAACAAAAGGTTGTTCAACATGTTGCCGCAAATGACGGCAAAAAAAGTGTTCCTAAGCACAGTCTCAATTTAAAAGTGTGCAGCAACTTGTTAATTCAAAGAGCTGTGTGGTTTAAGATGCTATGATTACCTAAACTGGCCACTACAAGCTACTTAATAAACTTATGTAGTTATAGTCAATTCATCCACATCAGCATCAGAAACTACTGGTGCAGTAACACTGTTGATGAGGTCTAGTTTTCCAAAGCCAAGTTTGCCTACTGCTGTCTAAACAGGTCCCTGGTGGCCTTATGGAGTTTTCAGGGACTGTTTTCCTTCTGAGGTAGATGCCAACTGCCAACTTCTAGTTAGCAGCAAAGCATGAGAGTTACATGCATCACCCAGGGATCTCTAGATTTCCAAAGTAAAGTGAGAGCAGAAGGAACCTGCTGACCAGTTTCTCAAAGTCCGGCTTTATAAATGAAGCAGGAATTGATAATGAATAGTCTTAACTAAGCCTAAAAAATTCCAACCAACAAGGAAAACATCACTGAAGCAGAACTCAAATCCCAAAAGACAGTCAAGGCAGCATGCTCTGGATGTTTGTCAAGTTTCAAAACAGCAAAGACGCTAATGAGGGGGCTCATGATTTATCTCAACACAACAAAATGTGTTTTAAGTGTATGCAGCATGGGTTGCTCTAAAGGATGCAAGAAAATCCCGGTTCAGCTCAAAATCTAGAGCAGTCCCATCATTACCAAGAAAAACTGGCAGGGGCCAGAATAAGCAGATGCTGCTCCAATCCCAACCTATGGAGGGCCTACCTGCACCTCCTCCTTCAGTAGAGCAATGCACAGCAGAGCTTCTGAGCAAGGTAAACAAGGCATTTGTCAAGACCTCAGAGGCCCAGTGACATCCTTATTGATATCTTAACTATCAATGCTACTGCTATTATTGTATTAAATGATAAGACCACAAAAAGAACAAAATTATAAAAAGTGCAGTCAATGACCTTGAGAAATACAGAACAGGATACGTAACAAAAAGGAGGAGGAAGAAAAAAACCCAGGAATTATATGATCAAGTAAATTTTTTTTTAAATAAGGCCAACCTTTGTTCTCCAGGATGAGGTCAATTAATTCAACAGCAAGGCCTCTTGATTTTATGGGATTGAGCTGAGGCCAAAATAACTCTCCCTCACCATCAGGGACTGTAGTTACAGAACACTGTTGTTGTTGTAGGGGAAAAATGTACTAGAAGGAAAAAAACGAGAACACAAACCCATGACTGCTTTACCCAATGGGACAAACATATATGCAAACAGGCTTCAGCTGTGACAGGTGCAAACACAGAAGTGAGTCAACCCCATCCAGTTATCTGATCACAGATCACAGCCTTCCACTCACTAATTCAAGGTCACGGCTCTCCTTGAAAGCAAAGGTAGGCCTCCTTTATTCCTGCAGCCAGAATGTATCAGGTATCTCCACGGGGGGTGTGTGTGTGTGTGTATGTGGGGGGGAGGCGGGAGAGGGATACCCTTGATGGCATTCTGTATTTGCTTTTTTCCAAAAGTCACAATTGGGGTTTTCTAATTGTAAAAATGTTAACATTGAACACACACACACTTATAAAACTACAAAAGAAAGGTAAAATAGCCCTAAGTCATGGGAGCTCTGGAGGCCTAGTAGGTACTATACTGTGCTGCCAACCCAAAGGCAAGCAGTTTGATCCACCAGCTGCTCAGCAAAAAAAAAAGATGTATTTAGGGCCTATGAAAATCCACTGGAAGGTCAGCTATGAGATAATGGTAATGAGTGAGGCATTTTCAAGTCCATCATGTAGGAAAAAGCACTGGGATAATAAATCTGGAATTACCAGTCTAAATGTTCACTTTTTTTTTAATAGTCCAGATGAGGAATATTTTCCCAGCAAAGGGTCTGATGGTACACAATGCCTTTCCATAGCTTGGTTTTCTACCTGAAAGTGAGTCACAGCCACTCTCCCAGGCAATGAGTGCATTATTTGCTATTCCATTATATAAGCATGCGGTGTAAGCACTTCTGATATCAGTGGGTAGTTGTATTTCATTTCATTTTTTTACAATTCAAACTCTTTGATGAGTAACTTGTACATAGGTCTCCAAGACAAATTCCTAGCAGCAAAACTCCTAGATGTGGGACAATTTGTATGAGGCCTTTCTTGCTCTAGGTTTGTAATACGCCAAAAATGACTGGTTAAACCACAATCTGCTAACCAATTAGTTGGTTTACTACCACTCAAGAGGCTTGTAGGGATAGGGTACTTTAGTATCTACCTAAGAAGCCTGCAAATATGCCCAATAAGAATGGTCCGTTTACAGTCAATCACTACTTAAGTGATTGGTTGGTTTAAGAATATCATGCCCTATAACTGAGAAATCTGTCTATTAAAAAAAAAGCAGCTGATATCACAGAGTATTTTAAAGTTTCCAAACTGTCTAGGGAACAGCCAGATGTACAAGCTGGGTTTAGAAGAGATCGTGGCACTAGTGACCTCGTAGCCAATGTCAGATGGCCAAAAGCAGAGTACCCGGGGAATGGCTGTCTATCTGTGCTTTATTAACTATACAAAGGCATCTGACTGTGTGGATCACAACAAATTGTAACTAACCTTGAGGAGAATGGGAATCCCAGAACACTTGACTGTGCTCAGGCAAAACCTATACTTGGACCAGGAAGCAGTGCTCAGAACAAACAGAGCAAGGAAACACTGCATGGCTCAATATCAAGAAACATGTGTGTCTGAGATACATCCTGTCTCTACACCTTTTCAATCTGTATATCAAGCAGATCATTTGGGAGGCTAGGCTTTTCATCAATAAAGCAGAAGCTTAGGCATATATAAAGGGTTACTTGTAACATAATTTTGTCTTTAAAGCTGTCTTTTTAAAGAGAAGAGCAAATGGAGTGGAGGCTTAGAGAGGGCAATATGCAGCAATGGATGAATGAAAATCAAAGTTTTCTGTAAACTTTCATTAAAATATCAATAAAACAAAATTATTGGGGAAAAAAAATAAAAAAGCTGTGATAATGCCTGCCTAATCGTAGCACTGGATCAAGGATGCTGGTTGAGAGCTGGACCAGGCCTAAATCTGGCCCAAAAAAGCCATGGAGTGAAGACAAGACAGAGAATAAACCAGTGCAGCCACTGTTCTGCTCAATCTGGTGACCAATGTACCAACACAGCAGCAGTGGATGCCTAGTCCATGGTAAGTACTCCTAGTGAAAAGAGAAACGGACAAAAGCAATGTGGAAAGGGTGAATGTGGGCTCCTTCAATGGAATGCCAAGTGGGGTACTCATGAGGGTGAAAAGGCTCATTTCAGATCTATTTCTGTTGCATATTATGTGTCTTCTATAAGTAATCTGCTTTAACACTCTACTGTTTATATTTTATAAACAGTAACAGCTTTCAAATGACAGCACTGTGTCTTGTGAATATGACCCAATAAGATGGAATAGTACAACTCTCATCCCAGCAATCGCAGGGCTGCCTGCAGTTGACACACACAGTTCACCGGGTCAAAGTGTCTGCCTGCTTTACTCTGAATGCATGCAGCAGAAATGCCCTGCAGAAAAGCCCTACCAACTTACAGAGTGTGAGGGTGCCTAACTTCCCATCAAATGTCCATACTGAGATCTGCTGATCTTTTCTCAATCTTCAGCTAACGAAGAGACTGAAAAATGATCTGATCTTGACTTGCATTATTTGAATTCTTCATAAAGTCGCATACTTTTGCATATTTATTGGCCCTCTATTTTTCTTTTGCTTAGTTTTCTATGTTTAACATAGTCTTTTTACAGAAGTTCTTTTTTACATGTTGACAAATGTTAACCTTTCATCACAATTCTGCTCTTCTACCATCTGTCTTTCAACCTTGCTAAAATTGAGACTTTTTGCTACACAGAACTTTTTTTTCTTCATACATTCCTAGTCTTCAGGTCAGATTTGCTATTAGGTACCACTGAACTGACTACGACTCAAAGGGACTGGACAGCTGGAACCCTGCCCTGCCCTATGCCACATCACAGTCTCTGCCACATTCAAGTTCATGACGCAGTCACAACCATACCTTCTCTTAAGCTGACCTTCTATCTAGCTCAGCATGACGCCTGGGGAAAAAGGATGACCCCTTGTGATAACAAGCTCAAACACATGAGACAAAGTTTCACCACTCCTGTGTCTAAGAAGTACCCTGGTGGCACACTTCCTCCAAGAAGACTTGTTTGTTCTTTTGGCAGCCCATAGGGTATTCAGTCCTTTTTTCCAATAACACAATTCAAGGCATTTCTTTTTCTCCTGTCATTCTTATTCATTGTCCAACTCTCTGATGCATAGAAAGCAAATGAAAATACCATGGCTTGATTAAGGTCTTTAAACTAATATCATTGCTCTTTAACACTTTGGAGAGGTCCTTGACAGTAGATTTTCCCAAGGCAACATGTGCTTTGATTTTCTGGCTGCTATTACCAGGGATGCTGATTGTGGATACTAACAAAATATCATTATTGGCAACGAGTATACATTACAGCTTTAGGAAAGAAATGAGCAGTCAGAGAATTATAGGACCTTGTGTGAATGGAATGAGCTTGTAAACTTTAATAATATAAAGTTTCAAAACACAAAATTAATGGAGAAAAAATAAAAACTGTATTACACAATGAAACAGATCAAACTAGGTAAAACTGAAAAAAGGGAAAAAATTAAAGTGCAAACTGGTGGAAGAAACATTAAAAGCAATAAAACCTGTCTTTGGGATTTCAAACAAATGGTCTTGAGAAGAAATAAAAATAGGGACAACAGAAAAAGATTTCAAGACTTTTCCTCTCTGCGAGTCTCTAACTCCTATCTTAAGCTGTTCTCTAACAAGCGACGGTTTGATTTGGGGCCAGAAAGCCTAAATGCTAGTCTCTTCTCTTTGACTTAAAAGCTGATTTCTCTTGAACTCAGTGCCAATATTCTCCAAGTGCCCTCGCTATCTTTGTAACATCAACAAGAGCACCTATTTCCTGGCAGTGTGTCTGTAAGGATGCAATGAGTTTGTATTAACGTGTTTTGTGAACGTCTTCACTAAGATGCAAGAAGATTTCAAAAGTTTTCCTCATTCTTTAAAATAGTCTAGATGATAGCATAAAATTCTACAACCATTCTTAGTAATAGCAACCCAAAAGTGGCCATGGCACTAGAGACATCATCAGAATCAGATGGATTTTTTTGCTGAAAGCAGAGTAGCAGAGGAAAGTCTATCTGTGCTTCATTGACTATGCAAAGGTATTTGACTGTGTAAATAACAACAAATTGCGGTTAACCTTGAGGGAAATAGGAATCCCAGAACGCTTAACTGTGCTCAGGTGAAACCTATACTTGGACCAGGTAGGAGTACTCAGCACAGAGCAAGGCAATACTGCATGATTCTACATCAGGAAATAAGTGTGTCAGGGATGCAACCTGTCTCTATACTTTTTCAATCTGTATATGAAGCACATAATTTGGGAGGCTGTACTTTATGAAGAAGAATGTGGCATCAGGACTAGAGAATGATTCAACAATCTCTGTTAAACAGATGACACAACCTTACTTGCTGAAACAGGACCTAAAGCATTTGCTGCAGAAGGTCAAGGTCTGTAGTCTTCAATATGAATTGAAGCTTAACATAAAGAAGACAAAGACTTTCTCACCAATGGGCCAATGAGCAGGACCATGATAGATGGAGAAAAGACTGGGGTTGTTAACAATTTCCGTTTGCCCAGCTCCATAATCAACACTTATGGCACCAACAGTAAGGAAATCAAAAGACAAACTGCATTGGGGAAGTGAACTGCAGAAGACCTCTCCAAGGTGCTAACGAGCCATGATATCAGTCTAGAGACTAAGGTGTACCCGATCCAGGTCATGGTCTTCACAATTAATTGCTAGGCATTGTAGAGCTAGACAATGACAAAGGATGACAGGGGAAAGAAATTTGATGCTTCTGAGTTGTGGTGCTGGAAAAGAGTATCAAACATACCATGGACGGCCAAGAAAACAAAAATGGGTTTGTTTTGGAGAGGGAGAAACCAAGTTTCTCCTTGGAGGCAGGGTTCTGAAGGGTTCTCACATACTTTGGGCATGTGGCCAGGAGGGAACAGTCCTTGGAGAAGGACATCCTGCTTAGTAAGCACAGGAGAGGAAGACCCTGGATGAGATGAACTGACACTATAAATGGGGTAATGAACCTAGGTGTTTTGGAGATAGTGAGGCTGGCTTAGGAGAGGGCAGTGAGGCATATAGAGTTGCAGGCGACTTGGCACATCGGTGATCTGGTAAGACCCTTAAGTGAGTACAGATTCACCAAGAATAATATTTTTCAATGAGGAAAACTAGACTGCTAACTCACTAATCAATCTGCAAGAGATGTGGCAACCTGCTTCCATAAAGACTGACACCTCCGGAACTGTAGAGTTCTCCTTTCCTACCAGGTCACTAAGAATTTAAATCAGTTTGACAACAGGATTTTCAGGTCTGTTTTAGAAACAGGTTTGTTTTAAAGGCAGTATTCATCTCCACTCATTGTGGTTGAGTCAGAATCAACCCAAAGCTCTGACACCCAGCAGGTTTCAGAGACTATAATCACACGAGAGGAAACTGTCCATCTTTTTCCCTCAGAGTCGCAGGTGGATGTGAATTATCTGCTTTTGGTTTAACAGGCAACTCCTACCCACTAGGTCACCAGAGCACCCTTCTAAACCAGGATTGCTCTTGTGAGTCGGAACCAACCCATAACTGACCCTCCAGCAGGTTTTCAGAGGCAGTTAATCAAATGGCATACTGGTCATCCTTCTCCCAAAGAGGAGCTAGTGGATACGAACCGCGTGCTTTTGGGATTACAGTGCAGGTTTCTTACCACTAGGCCACCAGAGCTCCCTAAACCAGAATTAAGAGAGTTCATTCGTTCCTAACACTTCCACAGCCAAGACAACTGCAATGGAAACAACTTGTATGTTAACAGCACTTTCTATACTAGAACTCATTTTCCTACTCAAGATGAAAGCTGTTCTCTGTACCTGTTAAGGTCATGTTTATTGTTATGCATAAGGTTTTAACTGGCTAACTTTCAGAATTAGATAACCAAGCCTTTCTTCTTAGTCTGCCTTAGTCTGTTCAGCTCTGTTGGTGTTTAAAATACAGGTAGCACAGCTTCTAGCATCATAGCAACACACAAGCCATCACAGTGGTATCTGAAAAATTCAGACAATGAAAAAGGCCAAGCAGAACTGACACAAATGCTGTTGTTAGTGATGAATGAATACCATGCCAGAAGAACAAATACATCAGTCTTGAAGAAAGTAAAGCTGGAATGGCATTTTCTTTAGGATCAAGGAGGGAGAGACTTAAACACATCTTCTTAAACTAATCCCTGCATAAAGATATGACACTTTCTAAAGGAGAGGGGCAACAAGAAAGAGGGAGACTCTCAATTAGATGGACTGGCACAGTGGCTACAACACTGTCTCAAATGGAAAGACTGTAGGAAGACAGCAGTGGGTAAGGAGCTGTGCTGCCAACTCAGGAAGGTGGTTCAAATCCACCAAGAGCCCCAAGAGAGAAGGATGGGCAATCTCCCCCTGCACTTTACAACCTCTGAAAACTTGCTGGAAGGTGAGATAGGAGTTGGTTCTGACTTGATAACATACAACAAGAACATCACAGACGTTTCAGAGACAACAGGACAGTGCCTAGCAACAATTCGCACTCAAGAAGAAAGTTTCCTTGAATTTCTGACACTGTGCAAGGCAATGCTAAGTCAGGATTCAAGAACTAACCTGACAGACCATCCAAACCGTATCTGCAGCTCTACGTGTAAACTGTATCTGCAAACCATACCTGCAGACTCAGATTCACTTCTGATGCACAGTAACCCAGAAGACCAAGCAAACTGCCCCACAGAGTTTTCAAGGCGGTCAGTGTTTTTGGAAGCACACTGTCATATCTTTCTCCTATGAGGAAATCATGAAACTCTACCAGCTGGAGGAACGCCCCAAGATTCAGCCTTACTTCGTAGACAGCAACCACCCTCAAAGAAGGCAGTGAGCAGGAGTTCACATTACTTGTCTAAAACAACGTTCTGTTATCTGGGCCAATGCCAAGACTCCTTGTGGATTTATTTATGCTAAAAAAAAAAAAATAAACTTATTTAGGGGTACAAATTAGAAAAACTTAGGTTTATATCTCAGCAGATTCATACTGTTTCCTCATTGTTGATGTACCTTCACTGCAGGATCCCACGTTCTCATCTCAGTAAGAAGACAGTTAACACAAACTACTTCCATTTCACAAGGATCAGGTGAGCTAATATTAACACAACCACATTATTTTAACGTAAACTAAAGTCAAACCCATTGCCATGGAGTCATTTCCAAACCACAGCTGTAAATCTTAATTGGAGCCTGTCCATATCCTATTCCACAGGATTTTCTCAGCTGAGTCAGAAACACTCTGAGTGTAAAACAAGTTAAAGGAAATGGAATCCCTGGATGACAAAAGCTATTAAGCGCTCAGCCAACTCGCTGAAATGCAGCAGTTCAAACCTATGTAAAGGCATTGTCAAGCAAAGGTCGCCGATCCTTTACTCTGACACACCGACAGGTCATGACTTGGAATCCTCATGACAGGACGTTACTGTCAATCTTCACAGGAGCAGACCACCAGGCCCCTCTCCCACACCGCCTCCAGAAATCCACTCAGACACTGTTTTTCTTTCCTCCTGCATCCTTCACATCAATTCACAAACTCTTCATCAGTCCCCTCAAAATCCTCTACAGCAGCACTGCCTGTCTTCTTGGAAAACTAAGCTCATGTGTTAAAAAAAATCAGTTTATATAAAGTTTCCATACAATTTCCTCACAGCTTCCTACACACAAGCCATCTAGCTACAAAATGAAAGCAACCCGAGAACAGATTCTTACCAAATATTTTTGTTATCCCTATGCACTAAAATTCTCCACAACAGCGAATCACAGGATACACATCTGCCATGTTGTCAAGTTAAGGCTTCATGAAACTAAAACCAAATGCCTCCTAAATGCAACAGCCAAACTGCAATTAGTTAACCGGCTCCTAAAGAGTGTTAAAATTAAGGCTCTGTTCACAAAAAGAAAGCAAATGTTAGTAACTGTACGACTCCTGTATCTCAAAGATGAGCAATGAATAAAAGCCTGATGTACTCTACAGGCTCTTAAGCTGAAGACATGTTCTTATGGGCATCTTAACTTTGAGTTTTAGGATTCAATGATTCTTAAAAGCTCTACCTTTTAATAATCTTTATATCTTGTCCACTGTAGGTACAATACAAGATGACTGTTGTTTGAAGCTCACTATAAAGCAAGGACAACTTAAGAGTAAGTAATTGGCCACAAATTTCAAGGCAATGCAGTGGCACCATGCCAAGCAAGAATCAGTTCAAGGACAGGAAATTCCACTACCATCAAACTGTAAACTGACAAATCATAAACAAAATACTCGGGCTGAGGGTTGGCAAAGTCATCTTCTGGTTTCTTTGAATTAAGCAGGAAACCAAGAGAAAAGCAAAATGGAGCGTTGGTAAGTGTCTGGGAACAGATAAATGGGCAAGTAAAAGGAAATAAATTATAAAGGAGGAAGTAGAGATAACTTCGAAGTCTTTCTGCTTAGATACTTCTCAGTCCACGAAAAATATCCAACCACATTATCAACCAAACAAATCATATACTCTGCTGCAAGTTAATGTGGGTCATTCTGTACCAGTTAAGTTGGTATTTTTTTTTTTAAAAAAAAAAAAAGCAAAACAACAAAGGAATCATAAAGTCCAATGCTGGTGAGTCCATGGGGAAATTGGAACACTCATGCATTCCTAATGGCAGAGTAAATTGGTACAATCATCCTGGAAAGCACATGGGCAAAGTGTTTCAAGAGCATGAAATTATTCAAACCCTTTGGTAACCTAGGAATTTATCCTGAGGAAATAGTTAAAATGAAAAGCATTCCATGCATGAAGCTGTTCACTGCTGCACAAGTTTCAAAGAGAAAGAGCCAGGTTAAGATGTAACAGCAGTTCAATACATAAGAACCATCTGGAGGTTTATGGGGGTTTTGGGTTGGTTTTTTATTCATGTTTCCTTTTCTAATAAATCAGATGCATAACATTCGAACAGTAATACACTACACACCAATCCATAGTCTTCTTGTTAGGTGCTGTCGCTTTCAACTAATAGTGACTCCATGACCAACAGATTGAATCCTGCCCTACTCTGAGCCATGCTCATGATCTCTGACATGCTCCAGGTCACTGTTACAGTCACTGTGTCAATCCATATTGATGAGGAGCTTCCTCTCATTCAGACCCTTACCTTTCCCAGAATGATGTCTTTTTCCAAGGATAGGTACCTCTTGAGCATGATATGTGAGATGAAGTTTCACCATCCTTGCCTGCAAGGAGCATCCTAGTTGCACTTTCATATTCATAATGTCAAATGCCATAACATATTTATCACACACCAATATTAAAGTGTTATGCATCTGACAGCTGGACAATGAATAAGGATGACAGAAGAAGAAACAAGGCCTTTATATAATGGTGTTGGAGAAGATTACTGAATATCCCATGGAAATATGTCTTGGACAAAATGCAGCCAGAGTGTTCCTTAGAGGCAAAGATAATAAAGCTTCAGTTCATGTTCAGGGATATTGCTAGGAGAGCCGATTCCTTGGAAAGAGATACCATGTGTGGAAAGGTAGAAGGTTGCAAAGAAGACCCTCAACCAAACAGACTGACACAGTGACTGTTGCAACTAACTGGTTGTGGTATGTCAGAAAGTGTGAAGATGGCACAGGATAGGTTCAGCTCTGTCATTCACATGGTCTCTATTAGTCCTACTCAACTCAAAAACAACTAACTAACTCCAACAACAAGTATTAAACAGTTCTAGGTGCAAATGGTTAGCATACTTGGCAACTAACTGAAATTTTAAGTCCTAGTCCGGACAGAGGGCGCTCTGGTGGTATCGTCCGTAGGAAGTTACACTGTTAGCCCAAAGGGGTAGTTTGAAATGAATCCACCAGAGGCTCCTTGAGAGAAAGATGGGCAGTCTCCTACCATGTGATTAATAACCTCCGAAAACCTGCTGACATGTCAGACATGAGTTCAACATGAGTTCATTCCATCTCAATAGCAGTCAGCATTAGTGAATCATCCAGGGTACCCCAGAAGACCCAGCGATCGACTCTTGAAAATTCAGCTAACAAAAACCCTAAGAAGCAGTTTTATCCTGACACGTAAGGTTACCCTGAATTGACTCAAAAGTAACTGGCTTTTGGGGGGTTTTTAATGGAAAAGGAGCAGAAAAAAAAGATATGGGGTTAATGTATTATTTGTTTTCTTATGTATGCTCGGAAACATAAATCAATACATAAAATAAAAGCAGTGATTGGGCTGGCGTGGTCCAACTACTGGCGAATTTCTTCCGTCCCTTGACCTGATCATTGCCTTTAATTTATTGTTCAAATGTGTTATTAAATTGAGAAGAGAAGAGAGTAGTCTTGACAATGGGATCAAGTCAAGCAAGATGGTAAACCTTGAACTTACTTGACTACCCTGACATCTTACAATCCTCAAACTGCACAAGAATGATTTGCCGACAATTACAAAGCTAAGATTAGGCCCAAAATCAGTGTGGAGTCCTTTCCCATAAAGTGGAAAACTGTACTTTCCCAATGACCAGCATCAACAAAACCAGTAACCTGAGCCCTGTTTGAAAAGCACATCCAAAAGGCCACATAGCCTAAAATATGACCCCAGCAGGACAAGGGTAGGGTAACTAAAAAATTATTCCATCCATGAAGGCCACCCTTTGTTGTCCTAGGAGAGGAAGGCACACACAGTACACGACAGAATAGCATTATACAGTATAATTATTACATTATAAATAAACCAAACTCACTGCTTTCCTATTGGTTCTGACAGCAGCCCTCGATCAGCCTTCCAAAGCTGTAAATCTTAATGGAGCAGACTGCTCATTTCTTCCCTCAGGTGAGCTGGTGGGTTACAAGTGCCCACCTCTGAGTTAGCAGTTGCAACACATAACACATTATGCCACCAGACCTCCTTTCTAAGATACAGGTGCTCCTTAAGTTCTCAACAGCTAATCTTAAATAGAGAAGATACAGCACACTCCACTTTAAATTCTCTCTCCTTCCCAGGCAGAGATAATTAGTGCGCAAGTCTGAACATCACACCATCTGGCCTATCAGTAGACAAAATTCACAAAAACATGTCCACAAATACATCTTTATTTCCTGAAGATGACATTTGATATACCTGAAGAAAACAGAGTATCTGTATAAAATCTGTGCACCAGAAATGACCAAATATGGACAGCACTTTTATCTCCCAATCTTCCCTTCCCTTTCTGGGGGAAGGGAGAGGCTCCTCCTGATAACCACCGGCCTTACTATCTCACATCAGCTCATCTGACTAGTCTAGTACACCAATGTCTCCCTTTAGCTAATAAATGCACTTGTGAAAAGATAAGTTTACCTCAAATTCTGATGCACCAGAGCAGCTTTCTGTTAAAAATGTAATTACATGAAGAAAGTTGTTATTTATATTTTGGGGGGAAATCCCAATTTAAATAATCAGGGGTGTTTTTAAATGGAGATGTCTACCTTCCTGCACTGTACAGTGTGTCTTGTTAAAGCGCAAATGGCTGGCAGCTACCCCTTGGGCTCCTGACAGCAGTTGCTGAGCTGCTGGTCAGATGGCCATACTAGAGAACTGCTGCTATCTAGAACCACAATAGCTGCGGTACCTCCAGCTCAGCACAAAACCCGTCCTCTTACATCCACACAAATGTTCCCAGCAACAGCAAGTCCCCAGTGGGAGCAGCCAAAGAGGTTACAATAACTTGCCTGAGGTCAGACACAAGCAAGCAGTGAGGTCAGGCCAGTCTCTTCCCAAAACTGGTGGCTGCTCTCCGTGCATTCTCACAAAACAAGAACAAGGCAGGAACACGAACTGGGATAGAGGGAACACATTTGCCTACAGTGGAAAACCTCAAATGCTATTCATTTAAATTATTCCACCCATGGCAATGTAATCTCACTCCTCCTTAAAACCTATGATTAAAACAAAACAGAGTACCAGATGACAGAAACCCTTTAGTGGTTCAGCTAATCAGAGCATAAGTCACCAATTACTGGCAGATAATAACTTTTATGTCCTGTCTCCCCCTCACTTGGCAGCTCCCACTGCATGCTAAATCTGAGTCCTGTCCAACTACCCAGGCTCCAGCTTTCACTGCTCATCTTTCACACTCACAGCTTCTCTGAAAACAAGGAGGGGCTAAAGATAGGAGGCAAGGAAGAGGGGAAAGCCTGCTGGGAGGTGCCTGCGCAGAGACAGCAATGCTAACTGCTCCCATTCTCGAAGCAGCAGATTGCAGGGGCCTGCATCTCCATCTCCAGGGAAAGGCTGTGTGGTTGCAGCAGCTCTCAGGACAACTCAGCCAGGCTGCCTCTGGAGCAACGGAGAGCTGCCCCAGAGTGTGCAAGGCTGCAAATCTTCAGGGAAACCTACAGTCACATCCACACTGTTTCCCCCCTAGAGAGGCTGGTGGGCCCAAGCCACCAACATCAGCAGTCAAGTATTAATCATGGTGCTACCAGGGTTCCTTCAGAGCAACTCAAGTACCCTTAATTGTTTATGTTCTTAATGCAGGGGCTCTTGAATGCTTTCATTTTTAATTGCAAGCCTGAGTGTGCGGCCCACCAAAGAATGACAATGCAACTCTATTCACTGGTTCTCCTTCCTGCAATGATGGTCTTTTGATTTATTTGCAAATGGCAAGCTTGGCAGGCCCCACTTGAGGGTTGCCCTCATTTTTTCCCTTTTCTCTTTTTAAAAGAATTCAGTTGCATTTTCCAAGATGAGGTTGAGTCTGCAGACTGTATATTTGTGTAAATCCCCCCCTTCAGTTCCTTCTAATTAATGACTTAAATGTTTTGACCTGTTGCCAAGCAGAGCATTTGGGCTCTAATTTGTCATTTTGGTAAAGATGCATCCTTGACAAAGACATCGCAGCTGTTTCAGTTCCTAAATAGCACATTTCCATTATTCAGAGACCCTTGTTATGGAGTTCACATGATGGAAAAGGCAGCTTTTCGAGGCCTTAAAGGAAAAGGCACTTAGTTGCACCTCACAGAGTGCTCAACACAGGGCAAATCACAGAGCTCACCACAAAGTCCTCTCCACTGCAGAATGGGAAGAGCAGGCCTCAATGGAACATACCCCAAATAGTCCCGAGCCATTGGGCAGCTCATGAGAAAGGCGATATTACACAGTAGCAAGAACGGTGGAAGGAAAACCAGACTACATCACTATGTGTAGAATAAACTTACAATTTTAAGACTGGACTATAAAAAATTAAAGTTACCTCAAAAACTAGGGTGATGAAGATTTTTTTTTCTTTCCAAAATTCTTATTACTGTTTTCTGTACAAAACTTAAAAATAGGTACCATTTAGACTGTATGACTTGTCCTGGCAGTACTGCGAGCAGTATTCCTTCTCCCCGCATCTTATGTAACTGCAAAGTAAATGCTCCATACCCAACACTGTGCTGTAGTGAAGCCTGCGCCTCACTCATGGGGACCCATATTGATAGAACTAAATGCTGTGTGGTCATCACGCCCAAAATTATAGCCTTAGCATTGCCTACTGTTACATCACTGAAAGGGAAGTCTGGTGTGAATGTTTTTCTTACAGGCTTAAATAAAAATTATGAGAGATGAATTTCATGCTCAGCATGCTCATGGGCCAGAGCAGGTTTTCTCGTTTTGAAAGGAAGGTAAAGCTAAGTGACCTACTCACAGGAATCTGCCATGTTCACCATATGGACAAGAGCTCCTCTGCAAGGAGGCCTACACCTTCACTACCAGACGGCAGGACAGCCCACGTGAAGATTACACACCCGATATAAGCGAGCTATGGTGGCTTAGGGGGTAAGGAACTATATGGTCAACTCAACATAAGGTAGGAGGTTTGAATCCGTCAACTACTCCATGTGAGAAAGATGGAAAATCTCCTTTCTCTTGTGTGATTTACAGCTTCAGAAAACATAACTCATTGCCAGTGAGTGGGAACCATCTAACAGCTGATCCTCCACTGGGTTTCTGGAAGCGGGATGTTCTTCGTAGGAGACTGCTGGTTTTTCTCCTGCTATAGATTCAAACCATCAGAGAGATGCCACCTTTGGGTGAGCAGTGCAACTCCCCTACATCATCACAACTCCAAAAGGTGGGAGGCAAATCACTTCCTCAAGAGCATTTCAGATCACCGCTATAATGAAACCTGATCCAAATTTTCAACACACAGTATTTGGAAAGCCCATAAGGATGTGAAGGCTGAGGAGCCTGAACCTCAGTGTCCAGATCAAAGGTTCAAGAGACTACTGACTCACCTATGCAGGTATGAGGAAGCATGAATGGCATTTGAAATAAAAATCATATTGCATATTTTTGGAAAATACTATTAATAACAGAAAAATAATTGCCATTCCTCCAAAATAACAATCAATGAACTTTCCAAGAAACTGTTCTCTAATAAAACTATGAAATAATCACCTCACACCAGAAATAATAGCAAAGTTCAACAGGGCAGCAAACAAAAATGTCGGCAAGTTTGTAGAGATGTGGGAACTCTAATTCACTGCTGATGGAATGTAAAATAGTACAATCACTACAGCACTTTCTCAAAAAGTTGGAAATAGAAATACCATTTGACCCAGCTATTCCAATACTGAAATTATACCCTGAAGAAACCAGAACTGCCACCCAAACATATGTATGCATGTTTATTGCTGCATTATGCACAACAGCAAAGAGAAGGATGCAACTCAAGTGCCCATTAATAAGCAAATGGCTAGAAAAGCCACGGTACATTCACACAATGTAATACCATGCAGCACTGAAAAAATGGAACAGTAAAACATTACACAACATGGAGGAGCCTTGAGGTCATTACGCTAAGCAAAATATCTCAAGCACAAAAGGACAAATACTGTGTAATACCACTGTTAAAAATAAAACAGGTATGGGGGGGCTTAGGGAGGGAATGGGGAAAGAGTAGATAGAACAGATGAGAGGGAAAGACTGTCTAAAAGTAATCTATGATTATGTATTATATGTATAAGAACAATCTGGAACAAGGAGTACACTGCAGGTGGACTGGGGAAAGGGCAGGGAAGGAGGAAAGAAAATGTGTATCTATGAATAAATAAAAAGTGTTCTCTGAGAAGTTATTTATTCATGGTTACAAGAATGGACCAAAAATATAATTAAAAACTAGGCAAAGAAAAAAACCAAAAAGTCCAAAGATCTTCTATATCCTCAAATTAGGCTGCATTACTATGTTACCTTAAAGGAAGCACTCGTCTATATTTCCTTTTTAAGGAGGAAGGTCCATCCCTTCAGACACAACTTTCAAACAGATCAAACTTTACCTTTTATCTTTTTTTTTTTTTAAAGTATACTAGGGAAGCATTAGGAAAGAGTCAAAGAGCAACTGAGGGCAAAGCGAGAACAATTCATAAACTAGAGCTTTCTTACTAAACTTCCCATTATCACCAGAAGTTATCAGTCTTAGAATTCCTAAGTTATTTTACAAGTGGAAAAAAGCAATTTATGCCTGTGTGTGTTTTTAGGAAGCACCTGAGATAGTCTTCCATTAATTATGCGGGTTCCAGGACACATCAATTCTCATTTCCCAGAGCTCCAGAGACCAAATGGAACCCTGGGATTCTGTTACAATAGTCTGCACCAGCACGGTTCCCATAGGGCTGGGCTGGCTCAATAATGCTGAGCTCCTCCTTGAAGAACCAAATAGACTTCCTGCCATTTGGGCTGTGAAACACAGTAATCCACAGGGAATAAAGGTCAATGTTGCACTTTTGGTCATTACGGAATCATTTGAGATGATCTGTGGTGAGGAGGAGAGGAAAATCGAAGGCTTGGAGAACTCTGAAAATGGCTTGACCTCAAACCAATTTTCATCTCCATCTGTCTACTAGACATGCGAGTAAAAAGACTCCCTCCTCCTGGGCACTGGACTGTTTTCAAATCTTCAGCACAAGCCAGGAATCAGTTAAACAATATGTTAATGAGGGGAAAGAACTTATTATAATAAGCAGTGCTTATTCAGGTTTTAGGCCATCACCTACAGTGTGGAACACAACTTCCCAGTCTGCAAGCAGTATTGCAAAACAGAAATTCTAACAAATACAAGAGAATCATCTATATATGTCAAGATCTACTTAACTTGCACATACAAATATACGCATGCTTACACCCCCACCGTCACCCCAAGACCCACAAGATTCCTATTAAAACTGTTAACACATACAAAAAGGAACAGTAGTCCAGAAAACTGTATGTTGCTGCTAAATAAATCTTTATTTTTCCCCCCAAGTCCCCAGTTAAAGCTGATTAATCATTAAGGCATTGCAATACTAAATGCAAAACACTCTTGGGAACCCAGAGCCTAATTACCATATAAGTCATGTAATAAAGTTAATATTCTCCTTCATACTAACACTCAGCTTCACTAGCTTGACCAAACTACTTTTTTTAAGGTAATGTTGTGTCATACATTACTTTAGGCCCCCACAGTATATCAATGTCAAACAACATCGTGTCACGCAAAGATCCAATTCAGGTAAGTGCCACTGCCAAATTTTCTTGTTCCCAGACGGGCTTTAAGATTATTTTATTGCTTAAAATTTAATTTGTTCCAACTCGTGTCTCCATGACAACGTTGGCTAACCCTGCAAATCATTTGGGTAATTGGATATCTTATCTTTCTATTGCTCTCAAATCGAATAATTCTGCTAGAATTGTAACAGCCAATCAAATTTACAGTCCTCCTGAGTAATAGACTTGGAAAAGTAGCCACATTCATCTCCTCTTTACAGCCATATTAACCAGCATGCGACAAACTGTAGAATCTGGTCCTCAAACCATATTCCAAATTATAAATGATGTCAATACCTACATTTTCAAAGTACAAAGTCTATCCCAAAGCCCTTTCCGCTTTTTAAGTCATTTTGAGAAGTTAACAATTTCTATTAATTTCACAGAAACTGGAAACGATTGCAGCAACTTTTAGTGACTCTGAAAAGACTTATTTTTACAAACTACTAAGAAATACCAAAGCTTTTTAAAACAGAATCTCAGCTTAATAAAACAATCATCAAAACTTAAGATTATAGCAGTGCAATGGGGCCCTACGATGGCGCAACTTCTCATACACTTTGAGCAAGACATCAAGAAGGGGCAGTCTTTGAAATAAGACATTATGTGTTTGTAAAGTAGATCAGCAAAAAAAAAGAGGAAGACCTTTGTCTTACTTACCAAGTACTACTCTAAGAGGATACCATAAATGAAGCTTATTCTGTCACAGTTTAGAAAGCTCAGAATTTGGGTGACAATACCAGCAGAAAACTTTTTCTCTCTACTGCTCTTGTTCTAAGAGTCTGCCAGTGCCAGAACTTGGGTCCAAAGGACATGCTCCACTGTGGCTCTTCTGTCTTGTCCATATTCAGCCCCTCTTGTGAGATAAAAGGTGTTACAAGTCACACCTCAAGGAAAACTCCCTTTTTATTAGACCAGGGTTGTGAGGGAATTAAGCAAGCTGTATCCCATGATAAGCCTCTTATCAGATCATTATGTAACTTCCACACTGCTATTATGCTGAAGTGCCACAACTCAGTGATTCTAAGAACAACAGATCTGAACTCTGCCCTATCCTGTGGAATCTCATCATCTCTGACATACCTGAGCCCACTGCTGCAGTCACTGTGTTAATCATCTTATTAAGGTCTTCCCTTTTTCCAAGCATGATATCCTTCTCCAAGGAATAAGCCTTTCCTAACAATATGCCACAGGTATGTGAGATGAAGCTTCACCATTCTTGCCTCTCAGGAGCACCCTGGTTTCACTTTTCCCAAGGTGTATGTTTGTTCTTTTGGCAGTCCTTGGGATATTCATGGCTCTTCCCCAACAACACAACTCAAAAATATCAATCCTTCCTGTCATCCTTATTCATTGTCCAGCTCTCAGATGTACATCAAGTGACTGAAAAGACCATGGCCACAAAAACATGTACCTTTCGGGAATGATATATTCAATCCATGTCAACCCTCCTAAAATGATTGACACAGTGACTACAGCGAATGGAGCATAGTGCGGGGCTGGTGGCGCTCTGTCCTGCTCCACAGTGCAGTGCTATATAGATCTGAACCAATCTGATGATCTAAGAACAACCAACAGTGGATGACTATGAGCAACAGAATGATGGCCGCTGCCTGTGTTCTGTACCATCCTCGTAATCCTTGATAGGTTTAAGCCTATTTCATTGAGTTTCCCTTCTTCTAAGACTTAAAACTTTAGTAAAAAAATAAAAACAAAAGCCAGTTCCAAGCTCTCTACAGAAATGCAGTCAAAATCTGTCATCTTTTTCGCACTTCATTTACTTCACAACTATGTCAACATCAAGGGTACTCAATTATCAAATTCAGGTTTCTTAGAGCAGTTACCCTCTTGAGTTACTGGTATGATTTTGGCCTTTGATTAGCTAAAACGTACAGAAGTTGGACACATTTCAGGGGTGCAGTTCCAACCTTCTCCAGAGCTGTGCGAGGAGACAGGCTTTGTGGGAACTCACCACTAGTCTCTGTCAAAGGGCCAGCCCACTTACAAAGGGAAAGGACTCCAGAATCCAGGCCAGCTGGCAGACTGAGAGGCTGTGAGGAATCAGGACTCCCCCAGCCCCAACACACACAAACACACACACACACACACACACACAGCCACACAGGATGGCAAGGCCACTGCTCACATTAAACAGGAGAAAAATGTGACTTGTGAGTGAGCGAGTATGAGAGCAGGAAATGGCACGCCTGTCTGAGGCCAGGACTACTGATGAGCTGTGCCTTCTGCATCCCAGACACTGAGAAAGACATGCAAGTTTCTACTGCATCAGGCTTGAAGATAGAGTTCCCAGGCTCAACTCCGAGTAGCCCTGCTCTTCTCCCACAAGAGGATTTTTCCTGCTTCTCCAAATATTGCAATATTAACAGAAGCTATCAATGTGACAACCAACAGACATCTCAAGCTCAAGACTATTAAGCCCAGGAGCAACACAACTCAACTATAAATCACTAATGCATGTTTTCATAGACTTTATATTCAGATACTTCATCAAGGCTCATGGCTTTCTCTTTCTCTTTCCCTAACTAAGCAACAAACTGACCTTATAACACACCTTCTTATGTTCAGGATGACAAATTCTCTCCTCAAAATTGGAGCTGGGTTTTCCACATTATATTAAAAAGGAGACAAAAACAACTGAAAAGCACCTCCCACTCTTTGTTCTATCTAAACTCACTTCAATAAAATTAACTAACCCCCTGACGTACTTTATCCTCCCTGTGATGCAAGGCTCAAACCCGGCATTTTAAAGTCTCTAGATTAGTCATAGACCTCTCTTAGGTGAGACGTCGCCAACAGGAATATTTAAAACAAAAAACACCACACCAAAAAACACCTACCACCAATTTATTGATATTTTTTTTTTATCCTAAGGTTCTGTAGGTGAAGGAAGAAAATTAAAACTAATACATTCTGACATACAGGCCAAGGAAGCTGGGTCTAGAGGGGAAGGTGGAAGAGTGAGACAGCATGGCCTGCAGGTCCTACCAGATACCTGGCACTCCTCATGCCTCAGTATTTCCTGTGTGCCAGCACCGCTGAAATTCCAGTCAGTCAACTACTTCATCCTCAAGATGCTTTGTGGCAGATTGGCACTGTCATCCCCCAACACCTTCAGCCTGCTCATCGGTCTCATCAAGAGGAACAACCCTGATGGTTACAGAGAACTCTTGTGAGACAGTGCTTGGTGCTCAGTGGCACACACTTGGTAACAGTTATGCAGACTGAGTCTCCGCACCAGCATACTCTGACTTCATCAATCCAACACAAAGAGAAATGAAGTTCTGAGTCACGTCAAGGAGCCTCAAAACATCATGTTGAGTGATCTAAGTCACTTGTTGTTACTGTCTGCAACTGAGTCAAAACTGATGCATAGCTGACCCTCCACCGAGTTTTCAGAGGCAGTAAATCACATGATAGGAGACTGCTCATCCTTATCCCTTGAAGCAGCTGGTTGATTCGAACTGCATGCCTTTGGGATAGCAGTGCAAGTTCTTATTACCACTAGGCCACCAGAGCTGCCTAAGTCACTCCTACTAAAAAGTAAATATTGTACAACCCAATTTCAATACCTAGAATAAGCAAAAGCATAGAGACAGACCCAAGTTTATTAGTAGTTACCAGGGGAGAGTAGGAAAAGGGACATTATCATTCAAGGTGTACTGAGTCTCTAAAGCGAAGATGAAAAGATCTGTAAACTGACAGCAGTAACAGATGAAAGTAATTAATTTTACACATAAAAATGGTGGAGGTGGCAAGTGCTTTATTATACATATTTTACCTCAATAAAATATAAAGCAATTAGTTAATTAGTAAGTCCAAGAAGCCAAATTCTGGCATCAAAGAGCTGAAAAGGATAACTGTTCTAGGAACAAAGGGGGCAATGGGGACAGTTGGGGTGTTCTCCTCACTCCCCAGGGGTCTCTTTATTCTCTCTTCATTTTGGACAGATGCAGATGCATGTTAAGTCCCCTTTCCTAGAACAAAAGCAACCTTGTAATGTCCACTCCCTAATCTATAGAGCCTTTCAAATGGTACCAATAAAGGCACTGCATTTTGTTCTCCAGATCAATTTTCTCCCCAGCCATCAACTAGATGTTCCCGCCCAGAGAAAGAACAGCCCTTCCTTCTAATTCGAAAATCCATACTGCCATTGCCCTTGCAAACTGCTAAACAAGCAGTATCGGCAAGTCACTTGTGTTCTGTGATATATTTACTGCAAATCCCAGTGGCTTGCCTCCTAATGCAGTTTTCTATTGTGTCTGTTCCTGTCAATACACTGACTGGTCGGTCACCTTACTTGTAAGAGGCTCTGACTAGCTGTTTGTTCAGGACGCCAAGAAGGCAGGGGAGTAACAAAGGTTTCACTCCTGAGGAGCCCAGCCTGGAGGCTCCCCAGAGGAGACACCTGCACAGGCTAGTCCTCAAAAGTTAGGGTTAGGGTTCTGATACTTCTTAGTTCTTACCCCACCCACTGCTTCTGAACCCCCTCAAATTAACTACTAGGAAAATTTCCATACTCACAAAGTTCAAAATCACAGTTCTCTTACACAATAAAGTTCATCTTACAAAAACTAAAATCAGTTCCTTATAAGAGAATTCCAGCTCATAGTGAGTGTATTAGAGTAAAACCATACTCGACAGTGTCTGAAGACTGTGACCTTTTTGAAGCAAATGACCAGGGTTTTCTTCCAACAAGCCTCCAGTGGGTTTGAACTGTAAGCTGTCTGTTGAGTAGTTAAGTGCTTGGTCTTTCACACTGTCCAGGTATTTTGCTCAAGTCTTGATTTATATCTGATTTCATTTTACTTGTAAAAGGCCAAAAGACAGGTTTGCCATGGGGCTTGGTAGGAGTCTAGCTTTTTAACGTACAAATATCTATCCAAAAAAAGCATTATAATGCCCTACTATGGTGGAACACCTAATAAAAATATAAAAGGACAAGGCTAGCTGGAAAATGTTACAGACACACATCCAGAAAGAATTCTTAAAGCAGAGAAAAGGTTTTCCTTCAAATATCAGTCTAAAATGGAGTGGTAGCAAAAGAAATGTGTGTGCCTCCCTAACAAACCCTTCTAAGCTCTCCAGATACTGAATGACTGGTTGGCTGATCAACTCACTGATGACTAGGGGAAAGATAAAAACATAAAATATGTGGTAAAACAAATACTGTACTATGTTAATTATCGATTCTAAAGAATGAACCTATAGGTGTTATTATTTCCCTTCTAGATACTTTAAATTCTTCATATGAAAATGCTGAGAAATAGAGGACTATGTGAAGTCATAATTAAGCATGCTCTCCCTGAGGGAGAGCAACTGGGTACAAATCTATGGCATTCTGTGTTTGGGTGGGGGGTTGGTTAGCTATTAGAAGTCCACGCAACTTATGATTCCAAACTTCCCTTCCAGCATTTCATATGTTAAACTTTACAACTCAAATCAGTCTTCGAGTAGGAACCCACAGACAGCTGACCCTCAAAGGAGTTTTAAAGAGGCAGTAAATTTCATGGGAAGAGACTGCCCAATCTTTCTTCCACGGAGCATCTGCCAGATTCAAACCCCTACCTCTCTCTGGGTTGGCATCACCACTAGAGCTATTGGAGCTCCCGGGAAAACTGTTCAGGACTTCAAAACAGACCGGCACTTCCACAGTGCAGCAACTGGTGAGGTGCAGAAAGCACGTAAGGCCTATCTGGCATTTCTGAAGATACCACCTGACCTGTGTGCTGTGTGTACTAAACATGAACAATTATACCAAAAACACCCAGCTAGCATGCAGTTTGTGTGATAAATGCACCTAAGAATACACAATCATGGTAAACATTTTAAATTTAAAAAAAATACAGTAGCCAATGGAAGTTCTAACTATTAGGTATTCCTCCTGTGGAATCAAACAGTATATGACTATGAATGGGGAAACAGGGAGGAGAAATCAGTACTTTTTCCATTTTCATTTATTTGTCTTTTTTAATGCAATTACGTGAACATAATGCAACTCAAAATGTTTTAGTAAACTAGTGTCCATAATTTGATTTTATAGCAATTATATAGACATCTATTCAATTTTTCTAGACAATGCCATCACTTAAATTTCTTAAAACAAACTTCTTACATAGGCAAATTCGTTTCTAAAATAGAGTTTACAGCATTTTTACCATACAGATTCTATGAGCTTATTTTTAAAAAATGAGTTGTCTTGCCCACAAGTACATATTTTCAATGCTGTCTTCTGCTTTGCTCATACAAGTCTGCTATTAAAATAGATTAAATAAAAAGAAAGAAAACAGTGGCTATTCTGATTATAATTTTTCCAAAACATATACAACAGAGAAAATGTAGATGTTTCATTAACTTGGTGAAGAATCTTAAAATGTCCACAAATACACAATATTGATACCGAAGTTATCTGTGTACTATTATTGTTATGTACTGTTAAGTCAGAACTGACCCATCGCTGACCGTCTGGTGGGTTTTGAGAGGCAGTGAAATGTACGATGAGAATGCTCATCTTTCTTCATTGGATCAGCTGGTGGGTTCAAACTGTATGCCTGTACTGCACAGATTTTACTGGTTTAACAATGAATTACTTAAATGTGCAAATTTAAACACTTACATTCCTCAAAATAACTGATTCTATTTCATCTACAGGATAATAATATTTTAGAACGATTTCACTGATTAAAATGCTATCCCACTGCTATACAACCACTGAATGGATTATTAGTCTTTTTCTATTTGACAGATGAAAAATTTGACTGGTAAAATTTTTGGAACTTATTTTTTCCTTCCAGTTTTTCCACTGTATTGATTATTACCTTTGTCTCACATATTTCCTAATCAAAATATGACCAAAAAATTGTGCCATTAATTATTCGGTATAGCCACTACTACATGAAAGACAAAAAGGGGGGGGGACGACAACCTGTTCTTTACATCTAACATGAGAGCTTGTTGAGGAAGACAACACAGCGAGGCAGGAATGTGGAAAGGATTAAATCCATTGAAGCCGTAAGTTGCTAGTTCTTGTCATGTGTGGTCGAGTGGAAACCGACTCACAGCTGATCCTCTAGTTTTCAGAGGCTGTAAATATCACAGGATAAGACTGCTCATCTTTTGGCTGAACAGCTGCTGCTGCTAAATTCAAACCACTGCTTTTGACATGCAATTGCAACCCCTTAGCATTCTTAGCTTTCTCCCATCAGATTCACTTCTGGAGACTACAAAAGTTCAACAGATCCTCAAGGACCTAGAGCTGCAAAATTTTATGGTTGCATGAGGCAGTAACTGTAGAGTCCTAGTTTAACTACCACTCAGAAGGATACTTTAAATACCTACCAGAGGAAGGCATTTTCTTTCTGGCTTTCATATGAAACATGATTTGGAGAAACACCTTCGTTCCTCTAGCAGTGAAGGCCTCTGTGGCTGGTCTCTGGCTAAGCCACTACTCAAGTTACACAAGGCATCTGGTTCTGAATGAGAGGATGATGGGATGACTCCCGCCATTTAAGACAAAGCAGAATCTTCTTACTTTAGAAAGTACCCACTCTAATTGTACAGAGGAAAATGGAGGCCCAGAGGACTTGCTAATGTATGTACAGTCAATTGTCATTTTACATTAACTGCTGTGTGGTCTACTGCAACTCTCCGTGAGCCACCTGCACACAGGGCTCGTGAACCCAGCCCCTTTCAGATGCAGATCTTCAGCCCTGTCTTACAAGGCATCTCTGGGAGGTTTCAAAGTGCCAGTCTTTTGGTTCAAGTGCTGAGGCATTTGTGCCACTCAGGAACTAGTCCTTAATTAACTGGTCTCAATGAACTATTTTACAAAAAGTCTACAGGTCAAGTGTTCACAATAGGACAAACTTTTCTCTCCTTAGAAAAGTAGAAATAGGATGAAGCACAGACTCAGAGCCTGCAGGTCTCAGTCTCCTTAATCTCACATTACATGAGATTCTGCCTTTATACAGAACATTAAAAAAAAATTAACAATTTGTTAATGGTAGTTTTTTCATTCACTGATTTCCAATTTTAAAATACTGCATGAGAATATAATTTACTTTGAGTTTTTAGGTACCTCCCTCCCTAACTGTGGACCAATCCAGCCACAAGCCAACTACTGCACAGAAGTAAGGAATCTCCACTGCAGGCAACATAAAACAAAAGCTAATCTTGCACTTTGAAACCAAAGCTTTACATACACAAGGGGCTTTATCTCTACAAAGCATGCAAAGGCCAGGCCTGGTTGACAAAGTCAAAGGCCACTCCAATCTTGATGACAGCTACCACTTTGTGGTACAAGGTTTTAACACCTGGTCAGGCTTAAATCTAAGTGTCTGTACTCTAGCAAGTCACTGCTCAAGCTAAGGATTTTACATAAGAGAAGAATCTCAAAGTGATTCTCAGACAAGGCATGTGGGTAAAAACAGGAAGATAAACCTCAAAGACAAATAACAAGTCATATCTCAGAAAATACCTTATGGGTAAAACATCACTTAATAGTTCTTTAATATTATCTGAAAAAGAATTTATTTTCCTAAGAATAATTACAAAACATGGTTATTTCCTTTCAGTCTTAAATTTCACCTGAGGGCAGGATCTCTCAACCAGTTTCAAATTTCTAACCTCCTGTGACTTCTGATTTCCAAAGTTAACGTGGAACCATATTTACTAATTCTCAAAACTCACATCCAGCCCTGATAAAACTTATACATAGTGATGCTGGGCAGCCCAGCATGAGGGAGTGATATGGCTAGGGGGTTGGGAGCACAACCCAGGGCCCCAGGGTGCTTTCCATAAAGTAGCAAGAAGAGTTCAAGGAAGAAGCTCCAGGTTTGAAGTTAGGGTACCTTGTCCTCAAGTTTCTACAGACTCTGGTCGTGTGCCCCAGACCTTGAACACTGATGCAAGCACAGCAAAATACCTTATACAGAGAACTCTGGAAGTCAAACAAGGTCAGTAACTCTAAGAGCTGTGCAAGTGAAAGCTACTCACAGAGCTGTGCAAGTGAAAGCTACTCACAAGGGGATGACGTGACTCCTTCAGCACGCTGTGATAATGTCTTTGTACGTATTTACAGTGTGATGATGACAGGAAAAAAATGCACAAAACTAAAGAGCACACTGCCACACACACCAAGAACATCCCTAAAACAACTAGATTTGCTTTAGCTGGTAAGAGAACTGCATTAATTGGAGACCAGATGTCTCTATATGTCTCAAGTAGAGAGACAGGGTGGATATAAATAGATGAAACGGGCTTTTTGTTGTATGCTGTTGAGTCAGCCCCTGAGACATGGCAACCCCACGCATAGCAGAACAAGATGCTTTCCAGTCCTGTCATTTCCATAGCAGTTGCTGATGGCACCACTGATCCAGACTGAATTTTAGAACATGGTCAGCATCATGGACTCCTAAAAGAGGCCCAAGTCATAGCATCATAGTAACCCACTGGCCAGAGTTAACTGAAGAACCTAGGTCTCCTGCTAAACCCTGCCTCTGCTGGAAGCACAGAAATTTAGGCAAGAAAGCCTCTGAAAGGAAGAGTTATAATAAAAGACAAAAATACCTACTAGCATTCCTCCTCGGTACTTTTCTGTAACCAGCCACAAATGAGAAAGTAAATGGAAGGCTTATCGGGAAGTGTTGACACAACATAAAGCATGGAGGACTGTGAGACCCAAACCAAGGAAGGAAACCACAATTATACCATTCCTGATTTAGACACACTTCCACTTTAAAAGAGTTCAGAGAGAAAAACCTAAAACCTTATGGGGAGACTTGACACTTGAAATCTCTCAAACTCACTCCTCCAACAGACCCTCTGAAAGGTGGGAGGGAGGCAGTCGTCACACAGGGGACAAATCTTAACAACAGTTAAGCTCTCTCTGGAAAGTTTCCCCATCTCAGTCCCCCCACCCCCACCCAGGTAACAAAGATGTTGTCAGAAATGACAATTTTTTGTGTCCCCTGATGATGCCTTGCTAGCATTTGGTTATAAGCCATAAAGCAGGAATAATTTCAGCCTGTCAGGAGTCTCACTAATGCCCAGTGTCCCCCTAGAGAGAATTCCTGTCAAATCTAATGAGCGCTCCAAAGGCCCTCTCTACAATATAATGAGCACTTAGGCCGTGCTGGTGATCAGGCGGCAAAAAGCATCAATTTGAGCCTGGCTACACCCCGGGGGCCACACGTCACAGTTTTAATAAGAATTATGATTACTAGCTGCACCAAATGCCTCCTCAGAACTTATTATTAATGTGTGACATTCAGAAGGATTTTTTTTTCAAACGTAAGGCCACTTTAAACTGAATTACAGCACTGCTTTGCACACCACTACAGTTAAGGATCTGTCACCATTTACAATATAAACTAAATTTCATGAGGCTTAATACCCTACTCGAAAGAATATGGTGTCTATCTCTCCACTTTTCACATTTGTCCAATTACTGAGCCAATTACACACAGCATAGTATTAATGTACACAGGCTCATGACAGACACTATATACCCACAGACACTGGAGGAATACAGGAATTCATTAGAAAACTACTTCTACACCATGCGGCTTCTGGTTCCTTCTTCCTATGCAATAAAGAAAAATAAAGGATACCCTGTCACGTAACGAACCCCGAAGAATTACACACTTCCTTTCATTCATCCAATAAATCCAGCACCAGTATTCTACATTAAAGAGGTGATAATTTATTCCCTTGTAAAATAGTTAGAGGCTTATGAGATTCTTCTGAGTTTATAAATTTAAGAGAAAGCTCCCTTTCCTCCTATTCTTTCAGCATATTTACCATAAGTGTCCTTAGATTAGAATTTACCTTTTAAAATGCAGAAAGCTAGAACTCCTGGATGTTCTAATTCAGCAGCTATCAACAAGTCAGTGGCACAATTAGGCACTAGCCATTTAAAACAAAATCCAACAACCAGATTACCAACACTTACAAATCTGAATCACATCAGTTTTTTGAAAGACACAATTATATTACTAATAAAAGATCCTGAACTTAACTATCTCCCTCCAAGCAGTATCTAAGATAAGATAAAATGTACAAGATAGCCTAATGTTATGAAATCTACAATGAATTAAAAATCAAAGAGTGCAAAGTTACAAAAGCAGAATTCAACTCTCAAACACACTTGCTTAATGAAACTCTTTGAATATAAGGACGATCTGAAGGCTGAACTAATCAATTTCTCCACTGTGCCCTAGTCGGTCAGCCATGCTTTTTAATTTAATGAAACAAGGGTTTCAGATGAAATAGCACATATACATCAAGTACGAACTGTATTGTTGCACTTTGAAATGTGTCCAACTGAGCAACTTCATCTGATAATTTTTTTAAGAGGCAATCGATTTCTAAAAGACTTATTGTACCAGCATCTTGATGAAAAAGTGATTGTCAGCATATCTCCAGAATACTTACACCCTGCCATTAATGCTTTCTTTGGCAGACAATGACGACTCAATTGAGGGTCCTTTGGGCTAAGCAATCATTTAGCTTTTCTTCTCTTATGAGGTCCTTAGTGCCTTGTTCCAGCTCAGTACTCTTTTTATATACCATTATAGTAGGCATAAGTGTGAATTTTATGGGAACTTGCAAACTCATAGTCATAGTTGGAGCTTTCCAGTCACTAATCTTTTCATGCTTTTAAAACCACCAGAACTGAAGCAACTCCCAATGTATGCTATGCCCATAAAAAGATGATTTTGGGGTGGTTTTTTTTCCCCATCTCCAAACCTACATTAAATGAGACATCTTTCAAAAAGATGTTTGCTTTTAAGCCACTGTACAGGAGTGTCTTTTTTGCAGTCTCAATAAGCTAAGAGTTACTGATATACCTTGTTTGAAGACAATTAGAGAAACTTTTTTAACACCCTCCTCAGAACAAGGTTTTCCAAACCAGCACAAAAACTGTTACTCTAAACTTTACCAACTCTAAAAAATATCACAATCTCTTAAGAGGAAAATAAATCTATGCACATGGAAAAGTAAATTCAGATTCTTACTTCCTATTTGCCTATACACAGGTTTACATTTCCTAAGCACCTCTCCACCTTGTCATTTAAGTTTATCCTGTAATTGTCAACAAGTAACAACTGCTACAGCAAAATACTATACCAATTCACAGTAAGGGAAACCAAGGCTTACAACCTTCCCCTTCTCCACAAGTGAAGACAAAGCCAGTATTACACAACTATAATAAGCTGATTCCTCACTTCAGCTTGAGATTTAACTAAAGCTTACCTGTTTATGCATTTCAATGTTTAATCCATATGACATTTCATAATACTGTAAAGAGAAAAAAAGTTCAAGCATTTCATTAACTCATATTTTTGTAAGCTTACAACATTCATTTGCTACTATGTGAAGAAAAAGGCCCAAACCCTGACCTACCATTACATAGTGCCTCTGCATTTCTGTCTTCTCACTGGCCAGTTTCTCACATTCCAATTTCAGGCTACAAAAACAAAACAGGCAGCTCAATGTAAACATTATGTCACTTGTTTTAACATCTGCCTCACATATTTGCACTTCAAGTAAAAACACAGATCAATTTGGAAAAGCCATAAACTATGTAGGTAAACACCCAAAAGCTTTGTCTTTGCATTGAGTAGGAACAAGGTGAACAGAACAAGTTTTCCATTCAGCTACCACTCTTTTTTTTCTTGGCACACAATTGGTCACAGATGACAAGATGGAAAATGCATCAGAACCTCTAACCTCCCCAGAAAACTGATTTCTCCTCATGGCCATTTGTTCACTTCTAGTTCCCTACCTCAGAATGCTTCTCTGGAGTCCACCAAAATCTGGTCTTTGCACCATTTCAACTCTCAGAAATTGGCTGTACCACCTGATGTAACCTAAATACAGGTTTTAAAACTGTACCAACTAAGTTATTTTACAATTGGTGTCCCTTTTAAAACCTTTGAATTCTTAAATGCATGCCAAAATATGTCAAATAGCTACTGCAATGAAGTGAGTGGAAGTTCTCCTGGCTTGGTAAACATTGTGTATGCATGTATGTATGTATGCCTCAGGCTCCAGATACTATCTACAAGTAGAAATAAGGTCAGTAATCTGAGTGCTTAAAAAAAATTTGAAAATCACACTTATGCCACTTAGCTTGATTTGGGTGCTTTCCCCCATACACCATTAAACTCAAAATAAGTCCATTATGGGTCAGACACTTCACAAAATAGTTTTCACTTATAAATCCTTTAAAGGCAGGTATTATCAGAGGAAGTGCTAAAGGGAAGACAGGGATAAAGTGTGACTCCAAACTCCTCCCCTGCCCAAACCTATTAAGAATGATGCCAAAGTCAGTAAGCTTTCTCTTATACCCCACCTCGATTATCACAATAATGGGCATAGCTAAAAGCATCTAGCCTCTGACAATGGACTTTGCCTCAGAAAATCCAATTCCCCAGTATGGCAAGCTGTGATTTCAACACTGGCTTTGCCTCTGTGAATCAGCACTCTAGAGCAAAGACATCGATTGATCCAATGTTTCAATTCAGCCTGTTGCAAAATAAATAAATGAAGTGCAAATATTGACGATTCTCATGTAACTCCCAAATACACGAAAAAGGACTCTCTGGAACAGCAGCAAACCAGCAATCGGGCAAAAGAGAAACAATGGAAGGAGGAGGAGACAGAGACAACCTAGGAATAGCCAGGAAAGGGGGAACCATGAATGACAGGTCTTAACTGCGACTCCACACGCCACCACCTGGACGCAAGTACTAAGTACAGCAACCACCACATGGCTGGACGAGAGGCACAGGGCACTGAGACGCAGTCCTGCGCGCCCAGTGCGGCTAGACACACACCTGTGATACTGCGCCTGCAGGAACTGGAATTCCTCCTTGATTCGGTCCAGGGACTCTGGGATCGTGAACTTGAAGGGCTGACCTGCAGCCTGGTGCGGCGTCTGCGTGCAAGGGATAGGGGTTCAACCAAAAAAGGCGTTAAGTCAAAACAATGAAAAGTGAATGGCTCATACAAATAATAGTAATAAAGTTATAAGTGGGGGAAACGAAACCCTGAACTAGAATTACTTCGGCGAAGAAAATCTCAGCATTTTCCAAATGCTAAAGATAATCAGCTTTCTGAGAGTAGCTGCCAAGTGTGCCCGAGTGACAAGTCCAGACGGGCGCCCCTCGGCAGCCGAAAGAGGTCAAGGTGTCATTTTCTTCCCCTTCCTCCTACTCTACAGGGGCGATAAAGATCCCGAGGACCCAGAGAAAAAAACAACTCGCTAAGGCTCCCGGTTCTCGGGGCCACCGCCGGGCGCGCAGAAACGAGGCCACATTGACCTGTCCAGAGAAAGGGTGGACATGGCTGCGGGAGCGAGTCTCCCCCCAGCACCCCCTCAGCCCAGTCCCACGGGAGGGAACCCACAAGAAAAAAGGGGATTCAGAGTTTCAGCCCACTCCTCACTGAAGGGAGGCAGGGAGGGCCCAGGACCTGCCTGGCCTTACATCCTCGGAGGCATGTGATCCGTGGTCCACCCAACTCCCCAATTTACCAGTGCTAACCCGACCTGTCCCCACCCAGTGGACCGCGCCTCACCGGGTGCCGACTCTGCGGGAACATCGCTCTTGCAGCGGCCGTGGCTCTGTTCCCCGGCAACTGAATTCTCCGCTCGATTTCCAACTTTAATCCCGCGGAGTTAAATTAAGCCAGGAAAACAGGCAAAAGCGGGAAAACGGGAGCCGCACCGGCCACGCAAGCAGACGCGCTCGGTGGGGCGCACCGGCCACTTGGCGCCAGCGGCTCTTCCAGCTCCCGCCGGTGTGCGGGCTCGGAGAATGGAGCGCTCAGGGCCACATCGTGCACGCTCCGAGACCGGCTGCTCCCAGAACCAGGGATAATCACAGGGCCGCCCGGGCAATGAAGTGGGGAGCGGGTGACTCAGGCTGCGCCCCCGTAGGCGATCCGATCGCGGCGTTCGTCCCGGGTAAACAAATCCAGGGAGGCTCTTCTCCAACAGCGCCGGCACTCCGGATTTTCCAGGCGGCGGCGGGCAAAGTGCAGGTGGTGTCCCTCTAACCGCACACACAAACGCAGACCTTCGGCTAGTCCTCGAGGGCGGTCGGCAAACGGCGGGAGGAGGTCAGGGCCGCCGCAGAAGCCTCAGCCCGACAGGAGCGCAGACAACGCCGAGGGAAGACGCGCGGAGCGCTCCGGGACCGCACTCGGGGTCCTCGTGGCTGCGCCCCTCCTGGCCCGCCGGGTCTACTCGAAGTGGAGCAGGCTCCCGGCCGTCCGCGGCTCCTCCAGCCCGAGGGACCTGGGCGCCGCGCCCGCTCCGGTCGCTGCGCAGCGCGGCTCCGAGCTGTCCCGGTGTCCTCTCTCCTTCCCTCTGCCTTCCGCTCCGCACGAGGCGCTCCAGCCCACAGCAAAGTTCTCACGACCCCGGGAACGACATCCTCGAGACGGCGGGGACAAGAGCAGAGCGCGCCCGCCGCCCGGCCTCCCTCCCGGGTGGCAAACTCCGCCGGCGAGTCCCGAGCAGTCGCGGCCGGCGATGGTCCACGGGGTGTGGACGCCCGGGGGATGGAGGTCCTGGGTGGTGCGAGGCCTGCTCTGCCACGCAGGAGTGGAGGTGGTGCAGACGGCCGCCTCGGGGCGCAGGGGTCTAGCCGCTCCGGCTCCTGCCGCCGCCGCCGCCGCCCGCGCTGCTCGCGCCTGTTACATTCACACGCGGTTTCACACTCCGGAGCGAACCAGCGCCGGCCCCGCCCAGCCCCGCGCTGGGGAGGGAAGAGGAGCGAGCGCGGAGCGGGCGGGGCCGCGAGTTGAGAGGGCGGGAGTGGCGGCCTTAGCCAATCGAGAGCCGAGCGCCCAACGTGGGTCCCCTACGTCACACGAGCCCGGAGCCTATAGCCGCGGCGCACCGCACGGAGCGTCCAAGTCGACCCCCCCACACTCCTATCCCACTAGCTTCCATCTCCGCCATCTCCCCCATCTCTCCTGTCTCCCGCACCTCCGCTCCTCCTCCGCTAGCAGCGTCCTCCCGGCTCGTTGAGGAAGTGTTCCTGGAGGAGCTGCAGGACGCTGCAGCCAGCCAATGGGAAGCGGCGAGACGCGAAGATTGGCATCGAAGATGGGAAGGTCGGTGGGAAGGAGAGCGGTGGAGCCGAGCTGTCAATCAAAGTAACGTGGGGCCTGCGAGGGAGGCGCGAGCTCACGGAGAGAGGGACCCGCCCGCGTGTGCGGCGGAAGCTGTGGCTAGAGTTTGCAGAGATCCTGCCACCTTTTTTTTTTCTTTAATGAAACTCCTCAGATCTCGGTGAAAGTAACTCAGAGACTAAACTCTTGGCTACTTTTGAGGAGAAGAAGGAAGCTCTTTGGTAATTGAAGCCAAACACGTCTTTAGGTGCTGACCCCTTGAAAGTGAGGACACTTTTAGATAATTTTGAGGTTATGTCCTGCACCTGCTTTTTCACGAATGCATGAGGAAGGGTGGACTGGGCAGTTGTGAGAAAATGTGTAATGAGCACTGCTTTGGCTAACTTATGTACACCAGCCGCATAACGCGTAACACACTTTGCCCCCAAATTATAGGACTTGCTTTTCAGTTGGTGGATTAACAATACTTTGCAGAAAAGTCGACCTTCCTTCATTTGGCGGGAAAGATTCCCCAGGTGCCATGGGGTGAAGCACTTGTGTCCCGGGCAGATGCGATATTCTTTCCCGGTTGGTCCTTTCCTTAAAAGTCCTCACTTCGTTGTGACTGGAGGCAGGAGATGGGGCTGAGCTTGAGAGTTTTGGAAGCCTTACAGTAACAAGACCCGGAGCTTTGTTTGCAATTCCTGAGAACAAAGGGAGACAATGGAATAAACCAGTGTTGAGACCTGAAAAACCTGTCCCGCCCACCCCACCCGCATAGTTTGTATGGAACCCGGCCTGAGTGGTATAAAGAGCTCAATGCGAAGAGCTGAGTAAATGATGAAGATAAGTTTTTTTTAAAATTTTTTAAAAATAATTTTAATGACCATTTACAGAGATTTTGGATTTCTATTCATTCATTGCTGCACTTCTCTCCCCGCCCAGCCCTCCCCCCACCCCCCCCCTCCCCCAGTTCGCTCCTCTCTTTCAAAAGTAAAAGAAACACTCCTTCCCTGGATAAAATTCTTACAGGTAGCGTTAAAAGGGATTTTGAGATTTTTAAGTAAACAGGACTTGTTGTGTAATTGATAGTCTTCACTTTGTTTCTCTAAATATATCACACAGCAGAAACCTCCAGTGTTACTGCAGTTATGCTTGTAACAGTTCAGTTATTTCCACATGATCCATGAGTAGATAATACTATTTTAACGACACAGTAGTGACTCTTCATAAGAAAGGTACATCTCTGACAAGCATTTATCTTAGTTAGAACCTCATAGTACGTTTAGGGTGCTAATAACCCACATTCTCATTAATTTACTTTTAAGAGACTTAAAAAGGCACACAAATACACTTTTCCTGAAGGTTGATTTTCAAAGTTTGTGTGTGACATAGTCAAAGAATCATTTTAAGCAATACATTTCACCAATATGGTTGTTTTAAAATAGTATGACACTGATTTGTCTATAGTGGCATCAATCTTTAATATCAGTTAAAACTGAAAAATAAAAGTTATTTTAGCAAACCTGTGCAAGGCCAAAATAAATTCTTAGCCTAGTTCAGCAGTGCTTTTTATTGTTCTTGATAAGTGGAATGGGGGACAGGGTGATATTCTTCTTTATCTAAAAATTAACATTGCTGTTACGTGTCAGTGGGTCAGAACGGATTTATAGCTGACCCTCCAGTAGGTTTTTAGAGGCATTTAAATTGCACAGGAGGAGATTGCTCATCTTTCCTCTGAGGAGCAACTGGTAGATTTGAACTGTGTGCCTGTCTGTAGGTTGGCAATACAACTCCTTACCACTAAGCCACCAGAGCGCCCCAAGAATTAACATGGAAAATGAAAATTTGGTTATCTTTTATTGGTTAGATTTGATATTAAAGAGGGCAGATTTGCTTCAGATACAGAACTTTTTAAAAATTACAGAATTCATGGGCAACTAGGTTTTACCCTGTGGCAGCTGTGCTCTGTGAAATCCTCATCAGCTCCCAGTCCATCTAGGTGGAAAGTACTATGTTTCACAGAAATGGTGAGGCATTTCCATGCCTTGCCCAACCTTTATCTACCTTAACTTACTCTTGCTGGTCATTTAGCATATAGGAGAAATTAGAAGTCTGTTTGTGGACTAAAATGAAAGTGTTGCTACTCCTTTTCTATTCCATCCAAACCAAACCCACTATTTTTGAGCTGATTCCAACTGATGATAATCCCCTGTACCACCCACCCTGCTCCATCACACACACACACACACACACACACACACACACACACACACACACACACACACCTTTTTCCCTTTGAGGGGCTTGTAGACTGGAGTTGAACCGCTGATCTTTTCGTTTACAGAACAACATGTAATTCCTGTGACACTCCTCTCATCAAAACCAAACCTACAGTCAACAAATCTGCTTTGACCCATCAGACCCTTCCCAAGGCTGTAAATCTTTAAGGAAGATGATGCTCTTTGGTTTTCCATGAAACAGCTGGTGGATTTGAAGGTCACACCTTTCCATTAGTAGGCTTATACAGTGTGCACTAAATCTAACACATCTAATCTAATAACACATTGTTCTTAAATGGTCTCTACTAACTGTTTATCTTCTGTTTGCCAGGAGTAAAAAAAAAAATGTGATTTCTATTTTCACTAGTGCTTTCTTAACAGTGAAGTTTAAAACATCAGACCTTCTGAATTTATTGTACTGTATTTGGAAAAAAGAAAGATCATGTGATTTTAGAATTGAAGATTTCAATCATGTGTGTAAAGATGTGTGGGTTTGGTGGGTTCTTCTTATACTTCCATCCCTCTAGAGGGAAGAAGAAGGCTTTGCCCCTTTTCAAGGTCATGTTTTCCCTGTGATTGTCATGCTGTAATAATTACACTACAAAACTCTCATCAAACTGCACTTTGAGTGATGATGTTTAAACAATCAAGTAGCTTTAATCTTATGTTTTAAATAAATAATACATGTGCAGATTCCCTACAGTCTATTTAAAAGAAAATAATCCTATTCATGAAATCTATAATTTTGATTTTCTGTTTGAAATCTGTTAACAGTGATCTTTATCTTTAGCATATTCGTATATTGATGGTGATTTTACATGAAATAATATTAAGCCTGCTACTTTCATAGGAAATTATCTCTGAATAAAACAGTACACTTATTTCCTGCAAAGGACACAGAAAGATTGTTAGATCATTTCTCTTATCATCAATGCATATATGGGTATATTTCCATTCATTTGCTACTAATTATCAAATTTTCAACTCGCCAGGAGCATAATTAAAACTTCTACTGACTATGAACCCTGGATCACAGAGGAATAGCTCTTGGGTTTGCTTAGCTTTTAACAGAAGTAGACCATCAGGACTTTGTTCTGTGGTGCCGCTCAGCCATTACGTTAACAGTTGCAAGTGTGCCACCCAGGGACCTTATACCAATTATTTGTTGTTGTTGTTGTTATTATGTGCCATCAAGTCGTTTGCAACTCATAGCGACCCTATGCACAACAGCCCTAAATCCTGCTCTATCCTGCGCCAACCACCGACCGCACTGCCTCTGACACACCCATCCCGATTACCACAGTCACCGAATCAATCCGTCTCATAGAGGGTCTTCCCCTCCTGCGCCATCCCTCCACCCTACCAATAGCATAAATAATAAGCAATTACCAATGTTGTCATTAGGTGCCTTGAGTTAACTATGATGCATAGTGACCCTTTGATCTACAGACCAGAACCTTGCCCTGTCCTGCAATCCTCACCATCTCTGATAGGCTCAAATCCGTTGTTACAGTCTCTGTGTCAATCCATCTCCTTGGGAATCTTATTTTTTTTTCCCTAACCCATCACCTTTCCAAGCATCTTGTCTTTGACTATGGACTTGCCCCTCTTGACAACATGTTCAAAATATGTGAGAGGAAGTTTCACCATCTTTGCCTTTAAGGAGTACCATGGTTGCACTTTATCCAAGACAGATAGATGCTAATAAACGAAATGGGGAAAATTGCAGGTGCCAATCACAGAAGTAATTAATTTCCAACTAAACATGCTTTTTTTATGTAAAAGAAATAATGTGCTGGTTTTAAAAAGATCACTTTCATCGTCATCCCAATTTTGAATTTTTAGCAGAGTTGTACTTTATTTCTTCATTTGATTCTTTAAAACCTGTAGGGTTTTTAAAACCTAAAGATATAGGATGCAGAAGAACTTTTCTCAGCACACCTTTGTAACCTTTTCCTCCCCATTCCCTTACCAGAGAAATGGAGGCAAGGAAGGGGGGAAAGAAGGCAAAGAAGAGGGGGAAGAAATAAGTAGCAGATCCATGAAGCAGTAAAACCTCAAATAAAATCACATCCAAAGAACCTCTTGCGGTTTCACACAATATGGTAAAATTAGAGATTGCAGGAAACCAAGTAAATTAAACTGGGAGCAGCTGAAGAGAAACGAGCAGACTTTATGAAAACGACATGTTGACTGGCCAGTATGCTTTTTTTATCAACAATTTCTTTGTTAAGAGGCAGATCAAAGAAACCTGCATATGTTTTCGTTTTGTTCTAACTAGAATATTACATCCAGATGTTTAATAGGCATTTGGTTGGTTTTTCAGCATTGATTAGATATGTTGGTTCTGTTTGCTTACAAGTGTAGCCGGATCATTAGCTAATGCAAAGAAATGTTTGCTGTGAGTTGCTAATTAGGTCTTTTGGAAACCCTCCATGCTCAAGAACAATTTGTACAGTGGCCAGAAGAACTTGTGGGACTTGAGGAAGTTGTTTTCCTTTCTCTGTCAGGGTGCAGAGAAGCAGACAGCCACATCCCCTAATCTCACCATGCCTACGGGGATTGCAGTGTGATCCCCAAGGATTGGAGTGCAAATAAATTAGGGCAAGAGACCACACAGGCACTCCCAACACAGCTAGATGGATGTTCTTTTGGTAATCACCATCTTGATGTCTTTGAGAGTGAAGCGGTTGAACATCTAAAACGCTGACATTAACACAGGGAAGATGCTTGATGGTAATGTTATCAAATACACAGCATTTTTAAGCATACTTTAGAGACAGACGGGGAGCCCTTTATGATAAACGAGTGTACTTGAATTCATTACGGTAGTACTTATAATTAAAAATGTCTCCTTTGCATTTTCAGTACTTTCTCAGGGTACAGGAGACCAGGCGTGGGAGCTGAAAGGCTGGGCTTAGTCCAGGGAGTAAAGGAGAGGAATTTTGAAGACTGAGTTTGGGAGGAAATAAAAGTGTTTATTTTCAAAGCCATATTTGTTTGTTGTTGTTGTTGTTATGTGCCGTCGAGTCGTTTCCGACTCATAGCGACCCTATGCACAACAACCCTAAACCCTGCTCTGTCCTGCGCCAAACGCACCGCCTCTGACACACCCATCCCAATTACCCCAGTCACCGAATCAATCCATCTA
>NW_006400027.1:1135143-1151087 GCF_000299155.1 Elephantulus edwardii
TAAGTCATTGATTTTATCTTGTGAAAACCCCAAAATTAGACATTCACCTTGCATTCAAATAAACTGAGAATTTGAGGCACCAGCAGGATAAACTTCTTAGCTAGCCAATCCCATTTTTCAAACTCCGGGTTGTGTCACTCTCTTGTAGAACACCACCTTACACAGAACCAAACTGCTGTTTGTATAAATCTATATTCTAGAGAGGTGTCAATGCAAATTCACATGTGTTTACCAGCAACCATTGTGGTATATTCTTCTGCCTGTGAAAGCCCTTTAGAAATCTCTTATATTTTATGCATAAGTGTGGCATACTTCATTGTGTTAAGGTAGTCTTGATTAATTTCCAATTTCAAATATAACCAATTCATGATTGCTGTGAGGTTGCCTCCAACTCATAAAAATACCATGTACAAAAGATTGAAACCCTCACAAATCTCTGCTGTGCTTAAATCCTTTCAGTTCCTGTGTTGATTTATCTTATTGAGGGTATTCTTTTCCAGTGATCCTGTACTTTCCCAAGCATGCTGTCCTCCCCCAGGAACTGACATGTCCTGAATGGTTTCTTCCAATAGTTCAAGCCTACCAGCAGGATAGCCCTGAGAAACATCAGTATTTTGGGCATTGTCAAATGCCACTTGGACCACAGACCATATAATAAAAACAGCCTTCTTTCTCTCTCTCAACTCTAAGGTATAAGAGTTGAAACAATAATTTGTAAAAACTCTTTTAGTTTATTATCCTGCTAGACCAGAACCAGAGGACAGACAAAAGAAAAAGTAGTTAAAGATCTTTGATGTTCCTTCGTAGATATTCCCTAACATGAGAAGACCTTGGTCTCTTAGTACTCCCCACAATGACCATTTTTGCTGCAGACCGAGGACTTTATATGAAATCAACATTAAAGTGATATTCTCTTCTCTTTACATTAAAAGCTTTTGCTTTGGCAATACCATCTAAACATATCTTTCTGAAGCTATTAATTTATTTAAAGGGCTAAAGCTTGTTTTTTATCTGTTCTGACTCTAATGATCTCTTGAAGTTCTACCTTTTGAGGGAAAATAAAATCTGGAGTTTGGGAGACAAATGACTATCACAGATGCCTCCACAGTTTCTCGAATAAAAATCAAAAGCCAAATTGCTGCTGCTGTTTGTTGTTGTTAGGTGCCATCAAGTTGAGTATGACTCATAGTGACCCTATGGACAAAAGCTCTGAATCCTGTTCTATCCCGGGTCATCCTAACACTTCCTGATACATAGGACCTCATTGCAGCAGTTACCATGTCAATCCACCTGGTTGAAGGTCTTTCTCTCCTTTGCCATCCTCCCACCCTTCCCAGTACCATCTGTTTCCAAAGAAATAGCACCTCCTAGCAGCATGCCCAAACTATGTAAGGTGTAGCCTCATCATTCTTGCCTCCACAGAGCACTCCAGGTGCACCATCTCCAAGACATACCTGTTTGTTCTCATGGCTCTCCATGGTACACTCAATGCTTTTCTCTGACACCATAATTCAAAGGCGTCAGTTCTTTTCCTGTCAAACTTATTCATTATCCAGCTCTCAGATGCATAGCAAGTAATCAGATTGATGAACAAATTAAGTAGACAAATTTAGAATATGGAACATTCTGCAAGACAGCTAGCCTAGGCTCCTAAAAAAACAAAACAAAACTAGGCAGCACTAAAAACAGTAAATGAAAGATGTAGCTATCTTCTGGCTCCTAGGTTTAAAATAAAACCATGAAAGACCTTTTTAGGGGCAAACTGTAAACTAAGTCTTAGGTAAAAAGTGGGCTTTTTAAAATGTGGGATTTTGAGATAATACTGGAGGTTGTTCTTTTCTAAGAAGATGTGCTTAAAGTACAAGGTTTCAAATGGCAACTGCAAATAAACCCTGTATGTGCACCTGGGTAAAAAGAGAGGAAGAGAAAGTAAACTGATACTGATGGCTTAGTCAGCAGGGCGTCATACTGCTAACCAAAAGGCTACACCTTTCTAACAGTTTGAATTCAACAGAAGCTCTGAAAAAGAAAGATGAGCAATCTTCTCTATTGTTGTTGTTATGTACTGTCAAGTCAGAACCAACTCATAGGAGACCGTCCAGTGGATTTTCAGAGGCTGTATAATTGAGAGCCAATAATAAGGAAGAAGTTCAAGCTGCATTGAAGGCATTGGCAAAAAATAAGGCCCCAGGAATCTGTGGGATACCAGTTGACATGTTTCAAATGACACATGTAGCCCTGGACATACTCACTAGTGTATGCCAGGAAATTTGGAGGATGGCTGGCTGACTGGAAGAGATTCATATATGTTCTCTTCCCAAGAAATGTGACCCAACAGAATGTAGAAATTATTAAACAATATCATTAATGCTACATGCAAGCAAAATACTGCTGAAAATCATTCAGAATTTCCTAGAAAATTACATAGAGAACGGCCGGAAGTTAAAGTTGGATTTAAGTGATTTAAGAGATCCTTGCTAATGTCAGATAGATCCTGGTTGAAAGCAGAGAGTACCAGAAGAATGTCTATTTGTGCTTTATTGACTATACAAAGGCATTTGTATGGATAATAACAAATTATGGCTAACATTGAGAAGAATGGAATCCCAAACCACTTAATTGTGCTGGTGGGAAACCTGCACCTCGACCAAGAAGATCTTGTTTGTGCAAGTAGAACAAGGAGACCCTACATAGTTTAAAGTTAAGAGAAGTGTATCTCGGGGTTGTAGCGTTTCACCATACCTATTCAGTCTGTATGCTGAGCAAATTATTCAGTAAGCTAGACTTAATGAAGAAGATAGCATCAGGATTGGAGGAAGACTTACCAGTAACTTTTGGTATGCAGACACAACCTTGCTTCCTGAAATTGAGGAAGACTTGAAACACTTGCTGCAGAAGACCAAACACTGCAGCCTTCAGTATGGATTGCATCTCAGCATCAAGAAAACAAAAGTTCTCACCACTGGACCTATAGATAATATCATAATAAATAGAGAAAAGATAGACACTATCAACAATTTCATCTTATTTGAATCCACATTCGGTACACTTGGTACCAACAGTCAGGAGATCAGGAGAGGTATTGCACTCAGAAAGTCTAAAATCGGGAATCTCTACTGAGGAGCAATAATGTTAGTTTGAGGATTAAGATACAATTGATTCAGACTATAGTCTTTTCAATCACTTGCTCTGCTGCTGAGAGCTGGACAGTAAGTAAAGATGGCAGAAGAAAAATCGATGCCTTTGAACTGTGGTGTTAGAGAAGGACTGGATATCCCATGCACTGCCAAAAGAACAAACAAATATGTCTTGGAGAAGGTGCAACCTGAGTGGTCCTTGGAGGGAAGGATAGTGAAGCTTTGCCTCAAGTACTTTGGGCATGTTGCTAAGAAACTCTGTATCTTAGAGAAAGACATCTACATCATGCTTGGAAAGGTGAGGAGACAGCAAAAGTGAGGAAGAGAGGAAGACTCTCAGGTGGATTGACATAGTGACTAAAGCAATGTCAAAGACTGAGGTTGTCACAGAATAGGACAGGGTTTAGATCTGTTGTTCATAAGGTCACTATGAGTCATACTTGACAGCACCTAACAACACCAATAGTACATCTCAAGGGAGGAACGTGTCTGTCTTTCTCCCTTGGAAGAGCTAGTGCATCCAAACCACTTGTTGTGGGTTGGGAGCACAACTCCTTACCCCTAAGCCTCTGAAATCCTGAAGAGGGTCAGCTGTGAATAGGTTCTGACTTGACAGCAATGAGTTTTGAGTGAGAGGGTTTGTGTGTACAGATGCTCCTGTGTAAAGAGAAGTAAAGAGATATAAAGAGAAAAAGCAAGTTGCCATATAATTAATGGAACTTAGGGGTGCAGTATGCAGTTTCTATTTTATTGCTCTTTCAATTTTTCTGTTTGCAATGTTCATGATAAAGAGTTTGGGAAAATATTGTAGACTCATCATCTGCCTTTTTTTTCTCGTATGTTAAATAAATTCTCCTCATGGTTAAAAGTTTCAAAAACTCATTTTTACACCACGAGTGCCTAATAAACAACATGTTGCTGCACGTGGCCTGTCAGCACTTTCTCTGAGTTCGAACCAATGAAGCCTAAACATTTTATCTGGTGCTGGGAGGAGTTTGTGATCCACAGAGTGACTCCACCACAGAGAACAGGCCACAGCAGCCCACCTTCTCCCGTCACTGCCCTGCCCATACACATCAGTCTATCTCTCCTACTGCTACTGCCCCCTCCTGGGAGGTGACTGATTATCAAGATGGAGCCTGGGAATCTGCTCTCACATCTGACCAAGGAGTGGAAGCTTCTATCTTCGGACACCTAGTGGGGACAGAAGCAGCACTGACAATTACTCTGATGATCTAATGTGTATCAGAAAAGCTGAACAGTCACCTGGAAACACACTAATGTAGGAGGGACAGAGAGGGAGGCATCAGATACCTAAAGAGGCTGTAGCTGGGAAATTGGGAACAGACCTGAAGAACTTCGCTAGAAACCCTGAAGTTTTCTAACATTTGCAGAGAAAATGTTGGATTCTCCTGAAGAAATCTCACCCACTGGCTCAATATGCAAGAGCTAAGCCACTAGGCACCTTGCATCTGCACATCAACTAACCATGAGCACTTTTCAGGGATAAGGGTTTCTCTTCTCTTCCTGCAGCCCTTACTCAGCTGTGATCCTTCACTGTCCCTTTCCATTGAGAGAACTCTGAGGACTACCTTGCATCTCCTCTTCTGCACTCCCGGGATGAGAAGGCTGAGTTCTTTACAGACAACCCATCATAAAGCCCTGTTGATGTGGGATTCACAGGACCCCACACTCCAATGTCTCGAGTCCTGATTTAGGGTCTAGAGCAAAGCCTGCAGCAAGGGGTCTCCATTACATCCTGAGTGTAAACCAGAGCAACTGCTACATCTCTCTTTCACATCCTCAGGTGAGGATTTTAAAATACCCAGGAACCTTAAAATACCTAGGAACATTCTTAAGTAAGAAATTTTTAAGATAGAACAAAGGTAATTTGAATTTTAAGACCTGCTCCAGAAAGTTCCACAGCAATCTTACCAAGACTGACATGGGCAAGACTGAAGTGTTGGAGTCCTTGAGGACCAGTTTCACAGCCTCTTCTCCCAGAACTTTTGCATGTGGCAAGAGGTTTGGTCTCTCAGTGTCCAGCCTACATCACTCACTATGACAGACTTGGGTTCTGGTATTGGTTCTGATTTATCAGTCTATGAAGCCACAGTTCTCCAATGTGAAGGTTTCTTCTGGACCACTGATCTCTGCTCCTGGAGCTTCACCTTTGTTGTTAGGCAGGCATGCATTTAAGTCTGTCTAACAATATAGAATGTCAATCTTTTTTAAAAAAACAAACAAACAACACAACACCATAAAAACCAAAACACCCGAACTCAAAGTCATTGCCATCAAGTCAGAACCAGCTCATTAAACAATTCTCATCTTTGGGAAGAACCAACTCAGCTATTTCCTCACTAGATTTTCTAAGCCTGTAAATCATGCTGGAAGAGATTGCTCATGGTTCTGCCTCAGTTTCATGGGTGGAGTCGAGCTACCAGAGAGATTTGATGGTTTAGCTTCGTAACTCCCTACGGACTGCACACCCAGAGCTCCTGTGATTAAAAAAAATGGCTTTTTAATAGTTCCAGTGTTTAAAGTAGTAAAAAATGGTGATCTTTTTCCTGATTGTAGAAAAACATTGTACTGAAAACGTTATTGTGCTGGGAAAGATAAAGAGTTGTGAGACATTTTGACACAGTGATTGTAACAGTGGACTAGAGCATGGCCAAGGTCATGAGGATGGTGCCTACTTAGAGTCTTAGGGTCACTATGAGTTTTGTTTGATTGAAGGACACCAAACAACCACAACATTGTATTGATAACCAAAACACTGCCTGGGATTTTTAAGTCTGCATCTTTTAGTTATTCTATTATGTAGTCTATTTTACTTTTTGTCTCTAATCTGTAGTCTCAAATGTCCATTAGCAGCTGATTAATATAAAGCGGAAATCAGTAGATAAATCAGGGCCTTATATTGACAGTACTAATTCTCTAAATGCAAAGTTTTGTGAGCCATCAATTTCAGAATCACCAGAAAAATCTATTATAAAATAAAGAGGAAAAATACTTACAAATTAAGACTAATATAACAATGTTGTTGCTGTTGTGTACTGTTGAGTCAGGACCAACCCATAGCTGATCCTCCAGTGGATTTTCAGAGACAGTTAATCACAGGGGAGGAGATTGCCCTTCCTTCTCCCACAGTGCATCTGGTGGACTCAAACCATGTGCCTTCAGACTTGCAGTGGGCTCTAGGCCACCGGAGCTCCCTAATATAACAATAAATGACTTTTTAAAAATTCTCATTAGAAAGAATTCTGCTGTCCTTTTTGCCTCTAGAGCTTACTAATGAATTAGAAATTATTACTTTGAAATCTGAATTTTCTAAATATTTTAAATCTATTACAGAAGCAGGTTACAGCTCTGTGTCCTAAGCATTAAATATTAACCTACAAAAAAGAAAAATAGTATTAACTATTGGATACTTACATTACAGACGTTTAGAGTCAAAAAAGTATACATTTGTCAAGGGCTAATTAGTAAGTATATCCTTGATTATAGTCTTTAATCTGTATTGAAGAACATTAAAGTCTTAAGTATGGATTTCAACTGAAAATCAATGAAACAAAATCTCACCATTGGCAATAGGATCATGATTGAAGGAGAAAAGATTGTAGTTGTCAGTAACTTAATTTTATTTGGATCCATAATTTATGCCTGTGGTAGCAACAGGAAAGAAACCAAATGATGTACTGCAATGAGAAAATCTGCTACAAAGGATAGCTTTAAATGTATTAAAGAGCAAAGATGTCAGTTTAAGGACGAAGGTGCACCTGACCGAAATAATGGTATTTTCATTTGCTTCATATACATCTGAAAGCTGGACAATAAATAAGGAAGACTGAAGAAGAATCAGTGAATCAATGCCTTTTAATTGTGATATTTTTCATTCTCAGCATAGTAGATCATAGGATTGTCTGATTAACAGTGGCCAATGCCATTCCATCTCAACTTACTAATGCCCAGAATGTCAATCTTTATACATTCTATTTCATTTTTTTACCATTCCCAGTTTTTCTGCATTTGTACTTCGTACATTCTATGTTCCAATTATTAATAGTTAACAACTGTTTCTCTCCTTTATTTTTAAATAACTTCCACTCTAGAGTTCCTACCTCTATTATGTCTAACAATGTTTCTCTGAATTGTTTATAGGGTTTTCAAAGTCCACTTATTTCAGAAAGTAGATGGAAAATACTTCTTCTTAGTCTACCTTAATTTTAGAAGCTTTGCTGAATCTGTTCACCTTGTGTGATTTGGTGGTTTAAAAACTGCCTCAGCATCACAGCCTCCAGTGTCACAGCAGTAAGCTGACCAAAACTATCCTCATAAAAGCAAGCTATTAACAACACAACATATGTTGTTGTTATGTGCCCTTGAGTTTCTTGTGACTCAAAGTGACCCTATGTACAATAGGCATAAACCCAGCTCTGTCCTGTGCCAGTCTTACTGTCTCCAACACACCCACTCCAATTATCCCAGTCATTGAATCAGTCCACCTCATAGAGGGCCTTCCCCTCCTGTGCTGTCCCTCCTCCCTTCCAAGCATCATGTCCCTCTCCAAGGACTGGTCCCTCCTCGCAACATGTCCAAAGTATGTCAGACGAAGCCTCAGAATCCTTGCCTCCAAGGAGCAGCCCAGTTTAACCCTCTCCCAGATGAATCTGTTTGTTTTCTTAGCAGTCCATGGTACATTCAATACTCTCCAGCACCACAGCTCAAAGGCATCAATTCACCTTCTATCCTCCCTAGTCATTGTCCAACTCTCTGACGCATAACAAGTGATTGCAAAGACCATGGTCTGTATTAGATGCACCTTAGTCTCCAGAGTGTTACCATTGCTCTTCAGTACTTTAGAGAGGTCCCTAACAGCAGACTTTCCCATGGCAATACGTCTTTTAATAAATTCACAAATTATGAAGGAGCATCTTGCAATTCCTTCTCTTCCACCCTTCCACCTCACCCTAACCCCAGCCAATATAGCAAATAGATAAATGCTGATCAATAAACACTTAATGCCATTAGAGCCTTACTGAACCTACAGACGTCTCCTGAGTCTTTCTAATTATCTACTATGCATCTGAGAGCTGGACAGGAAAAGAATTAATGTATTTGAGCTGTGGTGTTGGAGATGAGTACTGAATGGACTGTGGAAAGAACAAATATGTACTGGAGAAAGTGCAACTCAAGTGTTTCTTGGAGGCAACATTGTGGAAACTTTGTTTCACATATTTTGAGCATGTTAGGAGAGGCTATCCTTAGAAAAGTACACCATATTTGGGGAGGTGGAAGGTCAGCAAAGGAAAGGAAAACCCTCAATGAAATGAATTAGTACAGTGTCTGTAGCAATGTACTCAAGTGTGTAGAGAATGCTAAGGTGACACAGGATAGGACCTATATATGCATTCACTGTGAGTCATACTCAACTCAATGGCACTTAAAACCTACAACAACAGGCAGGGAGAAAAGTGCAGCAATGAATGAATGGAAGTCCAAAATCTCTGTAAATGTTTATTAAAATTAATAAAAATGGGGAGAAACCCTACAACAACAATTGTGATGTTTGTGAAGAATATTGAATGTACCATGGCTACCAAAAGAATGAACAAACCTACCTTAGAGGAAGTGCAATGAGGATGCTCATTAGAGGCAATGATGGTAGTAGAACTTCATTTCATATTCTTTTGGCATGTTAAGAGGCACTAGTCCTTAGAAAAATTTATCATGCTTTGAAAAGTAGAGGGTCAAAGAAGGAGAGGAAGAGACCTTCAAAAAGATACTTCAACACAGTGACTGCAACAATAGGCCTGAGCATAGCAGAAATTGTGAGGATGATGCAGGACAAAGCAAAATTTCAATCTATTGCTTAGAGTGACTACAGGTTTTACTAGACTCAGTGGCACTTCTTGTTTTTATGTGCTATCAAGTTGCTTGTAACTCATAGTGACCCTATGCTCTAAACCCTGCTCTATCCTGAGCCAATTCTATCATCTCTGACACACCTACCCTCATTACTCCAGTCACTTAGTCAGTCCATCTCATCAAGGGTCTTCCCCTCCTGTGCTATCCCTCCACCCTCCTAAGCATAATGTCCCTCTCTAAGGACTGGTCCCTCCTTGCAACATGCCCAGAGTATGTCAGATGAAGCTTCAGAATCCTTGCCTCCAAGAAACACCCTGGTTTCACCCTCTCCAAGATGAACCTATTTGTTCTCTTAGCAGTCCATGATATATTCAATATTCTTCTCCAGCACCACAGCTCAAAAGCATCAATTCTCCTTCTGTCATCTCTAGTCATTGTCCAGCTTTCTGATGCATAGCGTGTAATTGCTAAGACCACTGGCATCATTGTTCTTCAGTACTTTGGAGATGTCCCTGACAGTAGACTTTCCCAGTGCAATTCGTCTTTTGATTTCCTGTCTGCTGGTACCAAGAGTGTTGATTGTGGAGTCAAACAAACTAAAGCTGTTAATCTCAATCTCTTCACCATCTATCATGATGTTGCCAATCGGCCCAGTGGTGAGAATCTTTGTTTTCTTGATGTTGATCTTCAACCCATATTGAAGGGTGCAGTCCTTGACCCTCTGCAGTAAGCACTTCAGGTCCTCCTCAGTTTCAGCAAGTATGTTTGTGTCATCTGCATAATTAGATCCACCACTCATCTGTCTGTTTGTCATACTGTGCTTGCTATGAAAACCGGAAACTAAGCCACTTGATCATGTTTCAGCAGAGATTACCGGTTGGAACAGAGTAAGAACAAAAGCCTGGCGATCTACTTTTGATTACTGGAGCATAGAGGGCGACCCTCTAGGTTGGTAGATAACTCCAAATACAGAGTAGCCAGAACAGTGAACTTGAGCATTCTGGAGATAGTGAGGTTCGTGTAGGACTGGACCGGGAAGCATACTGATTTGTGAATGGGGTCACTGTGAGCTCCATGAGTTACAGCTGACTTGATGTAGCTATTAACAAAGACTTTCTTTAAAAGTCACAGGCAGTGCTAAGGCGTGATCAGAAGGTTACTAGTTCAGATGTCTCATCCATCAACCTTATTTTTCTTTATTCATGGCTGTTTAGCATGTTTTTCTTATGTTTATTAATGAGAGAGTTTTTTTGTGATGTTGGTTAAGCAAATTTTAGTTTTTGTATAATTGTGAAAATATTAAATCCACAATTTCCAGTTAAAAACTTGGCATCTCTAAAGGAAACAAGGAAATAGAAGGAAACCGGGATGTTTCCCACTCAATGACAACATCGCCTACAGAACTGGTGATTATGAAAATACCTGCTCCACTGAGACAGAAAAAGGCCCAAGGGAACAGAGTTAACATTTTGGTTTCTCCATTCAAACCTCCACACTCAGAGGAACTGGCAAATGTAGAGAGTGCCGCAAAGCACTGGCAAGTATTAGAGAAATGTGGACTCCTGGAAACAGCCTGCCTCAAGGAATAATACACTTCCTAAGAAAACTGGTTTTCAAATTAGCATTCCAGTGGAGATGGGTATCTTCAGGTAATTCTACTGGGTGTGTCAACAGAGGTTTATGTGCCTCTGCTAGAGACAGGGAGTGTCAGCCTATGTATATCTTTAATTACTGACATGAAAAAAAAATTAATAGGTTAAAAAGTCAAGAGAATTTCTCCTCCACACCAGTTTTGCAGCATATTCTCATTAAATGCATTTCTTTCTTTAACTGTAATTTGTGTAAAAGTTTATAAAGCATGCTGGGTTTTCAAACATTAATATAACTCTTGTATAAATAATATTCATTGCAATATAATAACTAATTAATTATAATACTCAATATATTTGTACTTTCCCCTTTTCTCTCTGTAATTCTCATTTCCCTTAACCCTTCTGCTTTCAGAGCCAAATTATCTTTTGGGAATGTTGCTCTTTTAGCCTTTTATGGAGAGTTGTGCTAAAGGTCAGCGCCCCTGGTTTTATGGTCACCTTATATGCCTGTCTCTTGTTTGGCTGAAGGTTGAGTCACAGGGGTGAACTTTGCTCCAATCCACAATCTCCTTTGTACCAGTGAGCCTGGTCTTTTTTTTTTTTTTTTTTTTAGCCTGGTCTTTTTTATGTCTTTGAGTTTCATCTCACATTTTCTCCCACTCTAGGAAGGGTCTTCTGTGATGCCTTGGTGTTTGCTGAGCTCCATCCAGTCCTAATCTCCAGGTTGTGGAAGCTGTGGTTTGTGTGGCCCATTAGAATTTGGGACTTAATGGTTTCAGTACAGCTTTGTTTTTCTTTCCTCTTTTTTGTTCCTGACAGATGGAGACCCATAGTTCTGCTTTAAACGACTGTTCACAAGCTTTTAATAATACATACAATAACACATGTTTGTCTTCTCTCATTTGATCCTCATCGCTTTTCCATTAGGTCAGTGTTACCAGCATCCCTATATCATTTGCATGGATCTTAAAGCCTTGGATTTGCCTGTAACCCATGTGGGAGTGGAGAGGTCAAACCTAGGCACTTAAAACTCACTAGAGCCATGAGCCAGATCAAAACCCACACCCACTTCTGTTGAGTCAATTCTGGCCCCTCTTGGCCCTGTAGGACAGCGTGTGAATCTTCACAGAACCAGGCGTTCTCATCTTTCTTTCTTGACCGGCTGGTAGTTTTGGTTAGCAACAGAACCTTTGATTACCACACCACCAGGGCCGCAGTCGAATAATTCCCACTGCTGTCAGTCAATTCTGAATCAGCAACCCTAGAGGACAGAGTAGAACCACCCTCAATGTTACCAAGTCTAACTCTCTATAGAAGCAGACTACCACATCTTTCTCTAATGTACCAGCTGAGAGATTTGAACTGCTAACCTGACCGGCTTCTGAGATTGGTTTCTAAGATTGTAAATCCCTATGGGAGGAGACTACCTATCTTTTTTCCTTACAACAACGTGGGGTGTGGGGTGGGGGAGTTTGACCTTTCAGTTAGCAGTCATTATACACTAAGTTTCCAGGGCTGCTTCGCTGAGTAATGAGTTTCCCTTAAATAATGCCATTTCCAACTAGAGCACATTCCCATTGATCTACGGGTAGAAAAACATAGGCACACATTTTGTCCACAAGCTTAGTAGACTATCTCCTGGCATTTTTTGAAGTTAGATTGATACTTTAAGAATTTATATTCCTTTGAGCAGAGCTAACAGCTACCTCAGCGCTCTGGGCCTGCATCCCACAGTCACACAGTCACCTTCAGTGCTGTCTATATTCCAAATTGAAGTCATGCTGATAAAAACTGGACCCAGTGGACAGCAGAAGCAAAGGACTAAGTTTACAAGACTTAATTCTACATAGGGTTGAAAAGAAATCGTCCTGATTTATAACTTTGCAAAGGAGCTCACGCAATATTATTCAAAATGGGTGACCCTGGAGGACATTATGCTGAGTGAAGTATCTCAGTCACAAAAGGACAAATACTGCCTGGTGCTACTGTTTAAAACAAGACTGACATGGGATTGAGGAGAAACTGCGAAAAATGCATTAAATAATGTATACTGCATTGAAACAGATGAGGGAGAAAACTGTTTAAAAGGGATATGTGATTAGGTATTTTTGTCATGACAGGAGTCCAGAGCACAGTGGAGTGGACCTGGGGGGAGGGATTGTAAAAAAAAGGAAAGAATTTTTCTTTTACTTTTCCAAGAGGGAATGTTGGGAGCGGAGAAAAGTACAGCAATGAATGAATGGAAATCCAAAGTCTCTGTAAATTTTCATTGAAATTAATAATATTTTTGTTTTTTAAAAAAGGAAATGTCATTCTGTGATCCTTAGTGATTGATCCTGGTAACAGTCCACGTGTACTCTGAGTGACCTCAACACATCTAGAATCTTGTAAAATGTTTAATGTAACCGATCTGGTCCTACTTCTGATGTGCAGGGGGATTTTTTTCAGTTAAAGATTTCTCAACATTTTGACCACATGCTTGATAAATCCTCCTTTCTCTTCCATTGCCATTGAGTCAGAATGGACTCACAGCTGAGCCTTCTGTGGGTTTTCCATGACTGTACATTACAATGGAACAGATTGACCATTTTTCTCCTTTGGCACAGAGGATGGGTTTGAACTGTCAGGCACTGCCCAAGGGCTAGTAGTGCAGCTCCTTGTGGTCTACACCACTAGAGTTAATAAATAGAAACACATTTTCAGAATATCAGCCCACTTCCTCCCATTCCACCATACCACCCCTACTCTCCTTATCTCAATCTCTCATACATACACACAGATTGTATCATACGATTTTAAAACGTGGTTTTAAACTACAGTATAGAATTTTACAATTTGAATTATTAACCCTCTGACTTAAGGCAAGTCATTGCCCCCAACACTATGCTGTCATGAAAAATGATGGCCTAGGTCAATTCAGTAACATTAGGGCAGATAAATCACAGTCTTTGCCTTCAAGGAATATGTCATCCAAGTTCTAAATCAGTGAGATTTGGAACTCTTCAGAGAACCTTTTGAATAATCTTTTTGTCACCCACGTTGCCACTTGCTCTTTTCTGACTCTTATTTTTGTTTCCCTTTTTAGCAGTCCCTACATTCCATTTACTCCCTTATCCTAACCCCCTATGTTACCCCCAACCCACATGCACCCTACGACTAGTGTCAGAAACAGTGTCCTGAGGTGGACTAAGCCCTGCCTTTTACTATATGACCACTTGCTCTCTCTTGGCCTCATTTTCCTAGTCTGAAATGAAGATAACCAGTCTCTGAAGGTGATAGCTTAAATGGAAAGATTAATTGAGATAACATAGAAAAGAATTTAACATGATTCTTGGCCTTAAGAATGTTTTGGCTTTTCCCTGGGAGATATGTCTAATTCAAGCCATAATCTTTCCAAACACCTGCTACACATAGGAGTGCTGGATAATGAAGAAGGATGACAGAAGAATTGATGCCTTTGAGATGTGGTGTTGGAGAGGAGTAATGAATATCCTATGGACTGCCAAAAGAACAAACAGATGTCTTGGAGAAAATGCTCCTTACAAGCAAGGATGACAAAGCTTCTTCTCACATACTTTGGACATGTTGGTAGGAGAGGCTATTCCTTGGAATAGGACATCATGATTGGAAAGGCAGAGGTCAACCGAAGACACGAGGATTGTCAATGAGATGGGTTGATACAGTGACTGGCAATGGGCTCAAGTGTGTTGGAGATTATAAGGGTGGTACAGTATAGGACAGGATACAGATTTTGTTCATAGGGTTACCATGAGTCATACTCAGCTCACTGGCACCTAACCAGCAACAGCTGATGGAGACATACCCCTACCTCTCCAGAAGCAAAGGATATATCCTCCCTCCAACAGACATATTAGATATCAAGAAGGATACCAAAGGTGTTTCTTTGTGGGATGCTAATTGATCTTCTCGCCTCTATGGAGCCTATTCTAACTCGTGGTGAGTTTTTTTTTTTATTGTTGCACATTTTCTTTCCTCTCACATACCCTTAGCCCACCCTGCAGTGCACCCCTTTTTCCAGATTGTTATTGTACATATAATGCCTAATCATACATTCCTTTCGGACATTTCTTCCTCTCATCTGTTCTAATGCAGTGTTCATTATGTATACACTCTTTCCCCATTCTTCCTTCACCCATGTCTGTCTTATTTTATAACAGTGATATTATGCAGAATTTGTGTTTTATGATATTTCACTCAATAATGTCCTTCAAGCTCCCCTATGTTATGTAATGTTTTATGAGTTCATTGTTTTCCAGTACTACATACTATTCCACTGTGAGACTGTATCCTACTTTTTCTATTTATTCGTTTGTTGTTGTACACTTGGATTGCTTCCATATCTTTGTTGTTGTGACTAACACAGCCATAAACATGAGTGCATACATCTCTTTGAGTCATGGCTCAGTTTCTTTAGGGTATATTCCCAGTAGTGGAATTGCTGGGTCAAATGGTATTTCTATTTCTAATTTTTTTGAGAAAGTGCCATACCGTTTTCCATAGTGGCTGTAATATTTTACATTCTCACCAGCAGTGAATAAGAGTTTGAATCTATATATCTAGAATTTATAAAATACTTGAGTACCACAAGAAGATAAAGGTAAATAATCCAATCAAAAATGGGCACAGGATATGAACAGACACTTCACCAAAGAAGACATTAAGATGGCCAACAAGCACATGAAGAAATGTTCAAAATCCCTAGCTCTAAGAGAGATACAAATCAAGACAACTATGAGATATCATCTCACCCCAGTCAGAATAGCAAAATTTACCAGAACAGCAAACAAGAAATGCTGACGAGGTTGTGGAGAGATTGGAACATTTATTCACTGTTGGTGGAAGTGTAAGATGGTGCAACCACTGTGGAAAGCAGTGTGGTGCTTTCTCAAAAATTTGCTAATAGAGATACCATTTGACCCAGCAATTCCACTACTGGGAATATACCCTAAAGAGACCGTAACCGACATCGAAGCAAATATACGCACACCCATGTTTATTGCCGCTTTGTTCATAATAGCAAGGAGCTGGAAACAACCTAAGTGCTCATCAACACACGAATGGATAGAGAAGCTATGATATATTCACACAATGGAATACTACTCTGCATTGAAAAACAAGCAACTCATGCAATATCATTCAAAATGGGTGACTCTCACAGACTTTATGCTGAGTGAAATATCTGTCACAAAAGGACAAACACTGCATAGTGTCACTGCTGTAGAATAGGACTGACATCAGGATTAGGGTTGTTGTTGTTGTTGTTATGTGCCGTCGAGTCGCCTGCGAGTCATAGCGACCCTATGTACAACAGCCCTAAACTCTG
>NW_006400027.1:1153982-1211811 GCF_000299155.1 Elephantulus edwardii
AATGTGAATGTTCAGATTAAGAGAAGTATTAGACAGACCAGCAAGTTAAAGGTATATCCCTTCTTGCGGAGTTAACTTTAGTGTCAGTGTTGTCCCTGCCTTTCTCACATGTACCTTTATGCACTTATTTCCTTAGGGTAAGAATGAGAAAAACTGGATGAATTATGTGTACTGCAACTGATGAGGGAGAGAACAGTTTAAAAGCAATATATTTTAGGGCATTATGATTATCATAAGAGTCCAGAATGAAGGTTGCAGAGTGGAGTATACTCGGGGTGGGAGTGGTGGGAGTGCTGGGGGATTGTATACCAATGAAGGAATTTTTCTTTTACTTTTCAGAGAGAAGAGTGAACTGGGTGCATGAGGTGGGGTGGGGGGGGGAGAAAACTGCAACAATAAATGAATGGAAATCCAAAATCTCTGTTCATTGAAATTTAAAAAAAAAAAAAGAGTTCTAATCTCTCCACAACCTTACCAATATTTGTTGTTTCCTGCCCTGTTGAACTTTGCTCTCGTTGCTGGAGTGAGATGATATCTCCTAGTTGTTCTGAGGCTGTAGCTCAGAACTCTTGTGGGAGCAGACTGTCATCTTTTTTCCCAGGAAGACATGGGATTTGACTTGCAGAAGACATGCAGCTTTTTGGTTAGCTAGACAACAAGCTATAAGCAAATACTCCACCAGAGCTCTTTGAGACCCAAGAGGAATTTATCCCATTTCTCAGGGTCAACATTCATGGATCTTAATTGTGGAAGACAGGAACTTCAGTCATCCTTTCTCTCTCTCCTCCAATTCAGTTTGTTTCATACCTATAAAAAGATAGCACTAGTACACAAACCTTCTTGGAAGTTGTTGTTATGTACCATCAAGTTGCCTGCAACTTATAGTGACCCTATGTACAACAGCCCTAAAACTTGTCCTATCCTATGCCCATCTTATTGTATACACCTACCCCTATTACCTCAGTCACTGAATCTCAGTCCATCTCATTGAGGGTCTCACTCTCTTGCTGTCCCTCCATCCTCCCAAGCATAACATCCCTCTCTAGCATGTCCAAAATATGTCAGACAGCTTCAGAATCCTTGCCTCCAAGGAGCAGCCTGGTCTCACCCTCTTTGAACCTGTTTGTTCTCCTAGCAGTTCATGGTATGTTAAATATTCTTCTCTAGCACCACAGCTCAAAGACATTAATTCTCCTTCCATCATCACTAGTCCAGATTTCTGATGCAGAGAAGGAATTTCAAAGACTATGGCCTGGATCAGGCGCACCTTAGTCTCTAGACTGACATTGTTCTTCAGTATTTGGTGAAGTCCCTGACAGAAGACTTTCCTAGTGCAACTTGTTTTTTAATTTCCTGGATGCTGGTACCAAGAATGTTGATTGTGGAGCCAAGCAAACTAAAGCTGTTAACAGTCTCAATATCTTCAGCATCTATCATGATGCTGCCAATCAGCCCAGCGGTGAGAATCTTTGTTTTCTTGATGTTGAGCTTCAATCCATATTTAAGGCTGCAGTTTTTGACCTTCTGCAGCAAGCACTTCAGATCCCTCATCAATTTCAGCAAGCAGGCATTTGATTGTGTGGATAACAACAAACTGTGACTGACTCTGAGAAGACTGGGAATCCAAGAACACTTGATTGTGCTTATGCGAAGCCTGTATTTGGACCAGGAGGCAGTTGTTAGAACAGAGCAAGAAAACATTGCATGGTTCAAAATTGGGAAGGGTGTGCACCAGAGATGTGTCCTATCTCCATACCTATTCAATCTATATGCAGACCAGATTATCCAGGAGGCTGGGCTCTATCAGGAGAAATGTGGCGTCAGGATTGGAGGAAGACTCCTCAACAATCTGCGTTACGGAGATGACACAGCTCTGCTTGCTGAAACTTGGAAGTATAAATTCAATTTAAACATGGGAGGGTTAAAAAAAATAATCAACAACATACAACAGCTAGTTTCAGTGACTTAATGTCCTGAGTTGTCCATTTAGAAAATATAATTTTCAGATGTGTCTTACTAGTGAGAATTTATGGAATTAAGTTTCAAATGTGCTCTCTCTGAGTATCAGAACACCTCACTCAATGAATAAGGAAACCTATACAGAAATTAGGAACTCAATCAGATACCACCGGAATTCTGCAGGTACGTGCTCTGTGTAGGATCATTTCTGAACTGGAGACTTTCTTTCCACATCACCTATTTTATTAGCGATAGCCGACGTCTCTCAAACCTATAAATAAGGTTTAGTGACAATTGATGATCCTTGGTTAATAAGAATTCTAATGGCTAAGGGTTGCTATTATGTAGTAAAAGTCAAACTCAATTATCTTTAAATTCAACAATTCTCTGTCTACTGAGAGACTCTTTAAAACCTCTTCTACTTGTCTTTCTCCATTTGAAGTCAGGCTTATTTTAAGAAGATAAAAAAATTGAAATACAAAACCATTTATGAGGATAATGGTAGAAAAAATGAGTTTTATTGTTTTGAAAGTTTTAATTAATTTATTATTATTATTATTATTCCCACATTGGGCTTTTTCTTGTAAGAGAAAATTAGACCGAGAGAGAACCAGTTTGGTTATTCAGATCAAGTCTAATTGGATTTGGTTGGGGATTCCCCCCCCCCTTTTCACTCTTCCTCATGATTCATGAAATATACTGTGCTCAGCATTGCTTTGATGGCGTTCTCTTGTGGCATAGTCTGAGGAGTAGCGCTGCTAGTCCAAAGGCCATGTCTCTGGTGATATGAATCCACCATCAGCTCTATAGGAGGAAAACACGCAGTCTCCTTTATTGTTATTTACAACCTGGAAAACCTGCTAGAGGGTTCGCAGTGAGTCACTTCCAGCTCCACTGGCTGGAGTTCTTTGTGAGTATTGCTTTTAAATAGATCCATTCTTTTCGCTTTTGCATAACATTTCTTCCTCTCCCCAGTTGGGTTCATTTAAGAAAAAAAAATCTTTTGGGGAAATTATTTCTTTGGACATGTTGTTAGAGTCGGAACTGACCCATAGCTGACCCTCTGGTGGGTTTTCAGAGGCAGTTAATCTCACAGGAGAAGATTGCCCATCCTTCTCCTGTGGAGCAACTGGTGGACTTGACCTGCATGCCTTTGTGAGTACAGCACATTTCTTACCACTAGGCCACAAGACCACCTCCTCAATAAATCATGCTGCGGAAGAATGAAAGCTCAGAGAATTAAGGAAGACTCTCAACAAGATGGATTGACAGAGTGACTATAGCAGTGAGTGAACATGGCAGAAATTGTGAGGATGGCGAGAATAGGGCAAGGTTTAGATTTGTTGTTCATAGACTTGATAAGAATCATAGTTGACTCATCAGCATCTGACAACAACAGGAAGCAGCTTATCTTTTTAGGAAACCTGGTAGCATAATGTGCAGTGTCTGGGGTTGGCAGTTTGTCTCTTTCAGGTGCTCCGTGGTGAAGGATAGGCAGTCTTTTTCTATAAAGATGTGTAGCCTCAGAAGCCTGATTTGGGGGGGGGGGGTTGAGGAGCTGATATGAGTCAGAATCAATCCAGTGGCAGTTCATTAGGTCAAAGCACTGTCTTCCCACCAAAGTTTCCCACCAAAGCCTCAGAGAACATGTGGAAGTTTGCCGTGAGTTGGAATCAACTCAGTTTAAATTGTGAATAGGTTGTTGTTGTCAGGTACCATCAAGTTGAGTAAGACTCATAATGACCCTATGAACAGCCACCCTGAACCCTGCCCTATGTTGTCCCATTCTTATCATCTCTGACACATTGATGAAGTCACCATGTCAACTTATCTCATTTAAGGTCTTCTTCTCCTTTGCTGACCCTCCATCTTTCCAAGCATGATACCCCTTTTCAAGCTAACCCCTTGCCAAGCTACATGCCCATATTGTGAGAGAAGAAACATCTCCATCTTTGCCTTCAAGGAGCACTCTGGCTGCACTTTTTCCAAAATATATCTGTTTTTTTTTTCTTTTGGCAGTCCATGAGGTATTCAGTACTCTTCTCCTACACTGCAGTTCAAAGACACTAATTATTCTTCTGTCATCCTTATTCATTGTCCAGCTTTCTGATGTATAGCAAGTGATTAAGAAGATGATGATCTGAATCTGGCACATCTTAGTCTTCAAACTGACCTCATTGCTCTTCAGCATTTTGGAAAAGTCCCTGACAGCAGACTTGTCAAGTGCAATTCATCTTTTGATTTCTTAACTGCTGGTACCAAAGATGTTGATTGTTGATCCACGCAAGACGCAATCATTGACAGCTTCAGTACTTTCTCTATCATGAGCCTGTCTTTATAAAAGCTCAGGCTGTGCTGTGGTTAGTTGTTCAAACTTACCAGCTGCTCTGTGAGAAAGGATAAAGCCATTTTCTTCTGTAAAGATTTATAGCCTTGGAAACCCTAATGCTTTTCTGTGTTCTACAGGGTTGCTAGGGAGCTTTTGTGGTAAGTTTCCATAGACACTTGGTTCAAATCCCCCAGCTACAATGGAGGAGAAAGATGGGAGGTCTCCTCCTATGCAATTTACAGCTACTGAAAACTTTCTAGAGGATCAGCTATGAGTCATTTGTGACTTGATAGTGCAGAACAATAGTGTTGCTTTGAACTGGAGTCAACTTGATGGCAGTTAGTTTCATTTGGTCAGTGGGGTGATTGCTAGGAGGTGGCATCTTCATTCTTACTTGCAAGGAGTATTGTTTTACTCATTGGTTGGTTAAGCATGTCATTATGCTGTAAACAGTGCCGATTGTAAGAACTGAGGAGGGAGAGAAGAGGAAGCAAACATGAGTGAGATGGAAAGAATGGTACTTCAAACAGAACCAAACTCATTACCTTCAAGTTGATTCTGACTCACAGAGATGTTATTTACAGCAGAGGGGAACTACACCTTACAGTTTCCAAAGCCGTAGCACTTATGGAAGCACACTGCCCCATCACTCTTGCAGAGCAGCAAGTGGGTTCAAACCTCTGCCCTTTCAGTTAGCAGGTAAGCACTTAACCACTGTGCTACCAGGTGTCCTCAGGTGGTACACAGTCCTTAAATTTAACTCAAAATAAAGCTTCTTCCAGTGCTCAAAGAGGAAGGGATAGTTAGAATTTGCAGTCTCCTTTCTATTGTTTTAAAACAAAGCTTTTGACATTGTTGTTAGATTTGGTCAAGTAGATTCCATCTTGTAGTGACTTCTATGTGTAGAAGGCAACATTACCAAACCTATGCCTTCCTCACAATATCTACTGTATTTTATTGAGCCCATCGGTGCAATCACTCTTTCAGTCCAGCTCTTAAGAGTCTTTCTCTTTTTCTCTATTTTATTATGCATAATCTTTCTCTAGTCACTGGCCCCTTCTGATAATATACCCAGAGTATGAGAGACTAAATTTTGCAAGCCTCATTCCAAGGAGCCTTCTTGGCTGAACTTATTCCAAGACACATGTTTTTTGGCAATTCATGGTGATTCAATATTCCTCATCAATGCCATAATAAAAATAAGACATCAATCCTTCTCCAGTCTTTCTTCCTCATTGTTAAACTTACACATACAGATGAGGTAATTTAAAATACCTTTGCTTGGTTCATGGGCATTACTTAGTCTTCAAAGTATCTTCATTAGCACTAAAAAGAGCAGATTTTGTAGCAGATTTTGCAATATTCAACTCATTGCTGTTCAGTGAGAACAAAGACCCAATTTGTAGCTGACCTTCCAGTTGGTTTTGGAGGCTATAAATTGCAAGAGAAGATTACCCATAGTTCTGGCAGGGAGCAGCTGGTGGGTTTGGACTGTTAGAGATACGTCATGCCTTTGAAATCAGCAACCCCACTTCCTACTGACTAGGCCACGAGGGCTCCCTCTTTGTCTGCTAAAGGACATCATATGATTTGTTTTGTTTTGGTTTTTTGTTGTTGTTTTTGGAGTTGTTGGTTTTTTTTCTTTCCAATAGTCTTTACTTTTAGCCACCAATAGTCTTTACATTTAGCCAAAATCCAACTGACATCAGCAGTGATATCCCTCATACCACACAGCTTCTTATGAATCCCATTAGACTGTCTGGCAGTTCCCTATTAATGTCTTGTCCCAGTCATTTTTAAATATTCTTCTGCAAGATCTTATTTGTATGTAATATTAATTATATTAGTTGAGAATTTCTACATTCTTTTAGAATACAAACAAATATGGATCTCTTACAGTCAGTTGGTCAGGTAGCTGTCTTTTTCTTTCAAGTAGAAAACAAATGACTTTTGTCACATTTAGGTATTCTTAATATTTTTCTTCTTTTTTAAAATTTTATACTGATTAATTTTAAAAGTTCAATATTTTGCTTTTCACACTGACTCTATCCCATATCCTTCACCTCCCCATCAAGTTGTTCAACTCTATGATTAACATCACAACCACCTTCACTCCACCCATTCTCACCCTTTTGCTTCCACCCCCCACCCCGCCACCCCCTTGGATCCTTATGCTAATTCTATAATAATTGTTTTATATAACATTTGTCCTTATGGGACTGAGTTCTCTCACCATAATGCTCTCCAGTTCCTCTCAAGTTAGGTAGTAATTTACAAAATCATTGCTCCTGTGTGCTGCATAGTATTCCATGGTGTGAATGTACCATGACTTCTCAATCCATTCAATTGTGGTGGGACATTTGGGCTGTTTCTGTGTTTTTGTGATGGTGAATAATGCTGCTGTGAACATTGATGTACAAGTCTCCATTTGTGCCTCAGTTCTCTTTTTCTCAGAGTATATTCCAAGAAGTGAAATAGCTGAGTCATATGGAATTTCTATATTCAGCTTTCTGAGAAAGCACCAAACTGCCTTCCAGAGTGGTTGTGCCATTTTACAATCCCAGTTCCTATCTCACCACATCCTCTTCAACATTTATTACTTGCTGTCCTGTTAAACTTTGCTACTGCTACTGTAGTGAGATGGTATCTCATTGTGGTTTTAATTTGTGTCTCTCTTATTGACAGTGGTTTTGAGCATTTCTTCATGTGTCTGTTGGCCATTTGAGTATCTTCCTCTGTGAAAATTCTTTGTATGTCTTGTGCCCATTTTGTAATTGGGTTATCAGTCTTTTTCTTGTGGAGGCCCAAGAGTATTCTGTAAACTTTTAGTTTGAGACTCTTGCCTGAGATGGTATTGCCAAATGTTTGTTCCCAGTCAATAGGTTTTCTTTCACCCTGTTGGAAAAAGTTTTTGATACACACAGGGATTTTATCCTCTTCAGAGTGTGTGTTTCTAGCTGTATTTGGCAGTCTCTTTATACCACATACGAGGCTTTCTATGCTTGTTCTCAGTTTGTCTCTGATGAACTTTATAGCTTAGGGCATTACTCTTAGGTCTCTGATCCACCTTGAGTGATTTTTGTGTATGGTGTGAGATGTGGATTCTGTTTCAGGTTTCTGCAGGTCAGGTCGCAGTCCAGTTTTGCCAGCACCATTTGGTTGAAGAGGTTGTTATTTCCCTCTTTTAAAGGTTTTATTTCCTTGTCAAATATCAGTTGACCGTAGATAGCTAGGTCTATTCCTGGGTCCTCAATTCTGTTCCATTGTCCTATGTGTCTGTCATTCTACCAGTACCATCCAGTGTAGTAGGCTTTGAGGTCAGGGAGTGCTGTGCCTCCCACCTAATTTTTGTTTCTCAGAAGTGTTTTGCTTGTTTATAGAGTCTTTTGCCTCTCCAAATAAACTTGAAAATTTCCCTTTTTATCTCCTTCTAAAATGAATTTTATATGTGTTGGGATTGTGTTGAATATATACATTGCTTTTGATAGGATTGTCACAATATTGAGTCTTCTATCCATGAACAGGACACATTTTTTTTCCAGTTCTTTAGGTCTTTTATTATGTCTTACATAAATGTTCTTTAATATTCTTTGTATAGGTCTTTTGTGTCTCTAGTTAGGTTCACTCCAAAGTATCTCAATTTGTGGTTGGCTATTGTCTATAGATTGTTTTATTGTGATTTCTTCATCTTGTTTGAGTTACAAGGTATTGGTATCTTTTTTTTTTTAAATGCTCTTCTTAATAAGAACCTGTTTGCATGTGGCAATGAAGGAGTGAAAGCCCAGAATCCCTGTGAATGTTCATTGAAACTAATAAAATTTAATAATAATAATAAAAAAAAAAGAACCTGTTTGCTCCTCTTGGCAAACTGTAGAGAAGTGGTGTTATGTTTTAGAAAACTCCAGAACTTCTGAACCTGGAGTTTTCTTTGAAGGAAGATTATTAACAAATTTAAATGTAATCAGGACTATGCCGGTTAGGCATTTCTTCTAGATTGAGCATTGTTAAGATTTGTCAGTGTCTTCTGTTGTTGTTATGTGCTGTTAAGTCACTTGTGACACACAGCGACCCTATGCATAACAGCCCTGAAACCTGCTCTATCCTGAGCTAAATTTACTGTCTCTGACACATCTACCCTTTTTACCCCGGTTACTATATCAATCCATGTCATCAATAGGCTCCCTCTCCTTCTCTGTCTTTCCACCTTCCCAAGCCTAATGTTCCTCTCCAAGTACCAGTCCCTTCTTGCAACATGCCCGAAAGTTTTTTTACTTTATGGGGGTGAAGTTGGTTAATACGTTTTTTAATAGTTTTAGACTCTATTTATGTCCCTTTCCTCATTACTGACAGTAGAATTTTGTTTTCTCCCCTTAATAGTTTTCATGGATATTTATCAATTTTGTTACTAGTCAAAGATTCACATTTTAGAGCCATTTATTTTTGTGTTATCTGTTGTCCATTTCATTGATATCTGCTCTCAGCTTTAGTATTTTTTTACAAAGTGTTATTTTATTTTTTCCTTTTTATTATTAATTTTAATGAAGATTTACAGAGACTTTGAATTTCTATTCATTCATTGTTGCACTTTTCTCCCTGCCCACCCCTCCCCCCGCCCCAGTACACTCTTCTCTTTGAAAAGTAAAGGAAAAATTCTTTCATTGTTTTACAATCCCTCCCCCAGGTCCACTCCACTATGCAGCCTTCATTCTGGACTCCTGTCATGACAATAATACCTAATCACATATCCCTTTTAAGCAGTTTTCCCCCTCATCTGTTTCACTGCAGTATACATTATTTACCCCATCTTTCTCAGTCTCCCCCCCAACCCTGATGTCAGTTCTGTTTTACAACAGTGGCACTATTCAGTATTTGTCCTTTTGTGACTGAGACACTTCACTCAGCATAATGTCTTCCAGAGTCACCATTTTGAATAATATTTCATGAATTCCTTGTTTTTCAATGCAGCTTAATATTCCATTATGTGAATATACCACAGTTTCTCTATCCATTTGTTTGTTTCTGGGCATTTAAGTTGTTTCCAACTCCTTGCTATTGTGAACAAAGCTGCGATAAACATGGGTGTGCATATATCTGCTTGGATGGCAGTTATGGTCTCTTTGGGGTGTATTCCCAGTAGTGGAATTGCTGGGTCAAATGGTATCTCTATTTGCAACCTTTTTTTTCAGAGTCGGACTCTTTATTGGGGAGGGGGTGCTACACCACAATTCCCATCTGTTCTTGACATAAGACCAAGTGATTCAACAAGACAGCTAGAAAAAACACCACCACCAAGACCCAAGATGGTGGAGAAGGAATTTCTGATTTTCTAAGCTTGAGAGATGCAATGGAGAAGATGAAGTTGGTTCCAGCTCCTACATGGAAGTCTTCTTCTGAAGGTGGCTTCCTTCCCCTTTCCACTAACAATACACCCAGGTGTGGTCCTGGTCATAGTTGTAAGAGGTTGCACACCAAGGAAGGTTGTTCTTTGAGCCTTTGGTAGTGCAGTTGTAATAATTATTGTTTTTATAAGCGAACGGGAAGTGACAGGGGTGGCCAAAAGCCACTGAAGAAATTCTGGTATCTGCACATATGCTCCATTCTCCATCCTCGTCCATGTTCTCTGTGGTCGGGCACCAGAAGTAGCTGCCATTGTCAAATGCATTGAGTGATGCTCTTGTTTCTGTGGATGGAGGGGAAAATGCAGGGCTTGCTGAAAGAATTCCCCCCGTATTCATTTTCTTCACTGTATTTCCACTGTAGCTTCTCATCGTAACTGGATGTCACCGAACACCACTTCTTTTGCAGCCAGCTGCCTTCCGAGGTGCAGCTATTAAAGGATTTTCCATGATTGAGAAAAGGGAAGATGCATCATGGGTAATCTGTCGGGAAAGAGACACCCTGGGTAATCATCAGGGAAAACTACACTGTGGGAATCTGTAGGGGAAAGTGTGTTACAAATAATCCATAGGGAAACGTGCATCAAGAGTAATCTGAAAGCAAATACTGCATCATATGTAATCTATTTGCAACTTTTTTGAGAAAGTGCCACACTGCCTTGCACAGTGGTTGCACCATTTTACACTTCCACCAACAGTGAATAAGGATTCCACTTTCTCCATAACCTCGCCAGCATTTGTTGCTTGCTGTTCTGTTGGATTTTGCTATTCTTACTGGCTGAGATGCTATCTCATAGCTGTTTTTAATTTGCATCTCTCTTAGAGCTAGGGATTTTGAACATTTCTTCATGTGCTTATTGGCCATCTGGATGTCTTCTTTGGTGAAGTGTCTGTTCATATCCTGTGCCAATTTTTCAAGTGGATTGTTTACCTTTATCTTGTGGTGAACTTTGGTATTTTTTTATGTTCTGCTTTCCTTGGGCTTAATTTGCTCTTTTCCTGGTTTATATAATTATAAATTGTGAAATTTTTTTACTCAATACATATTTTCTTTGCTGCTATAGACCTTTTTTGTACCATAAATTTCTCTTTAAGAACTGCTGGATTAAAACAAGCTTGGAAGCAGGAGTGGCATCCACTTCTGAAATAGCTTGAAACCCTATGAACTTGGAGAAACGATGAAAGTTATACAAGTGTTCAGGTCTTTCATTCATAGGGTCTTAAAAGTTACCAAAGACTTGATGGCACTTAACAACAATAACATTGTAAATGGTATTACTTTCTTGGTTTCTTTCTCTGAGTTCTCTTTGTTACTGTAGAGGAATCCCACTGAAATTTGGATATTGATCTTATGTCCTGCCACTCTACTAGCTCTAACAGTTTTGTGTTGAGTCCTTTGGGTTTTCTGTGTACACTATCACATCACCTGCACGTAGCAACAGTTTAACCATCTCTTTGCCAATCTGGATGCCTTTTATTTCTGTCTATTGTCATATTGCCTTAAAAAATACTACAAATACTGTATTGAATAGAAGTGGTGATAGTGGGCCTCCTTGTATTGTCCCTGTTTGCGAGGAAAATGCTTTTAGACTTTTTCCATTGAGAATGATGTTGGTTCTTGGTTTTGCATATATACTTTTTACTTTGTTGAGGAAATTTCTTTCTATTCCAATTTTGCTGAATGTCTTTATTAAGAAGGGATGCTGAATTTTGTTAAATGGGTTTTCTGCATCAATTGCTGAGATTATATGGTTCTTGTTATTTACTTGTTAATATGATGAATTACATTGATTGTTTTTCTTTTTTTTAAATTTTATTTTATTTCATTATTTTTTGTGTGTACCATCAAATCAGATCTGATTGTTCCTCCTTCTCCAGCAGAGCATCTGGTGGATTTGAACCATGTACCTCTGAGATTGCAGTGCAGCTTCTTGCCTCTAGGCCACCAGAGCTTGCCTTGATCATTTTTCTTATGTTGAACCATCCTTGCATAACCTGTTTTGAATCCCACTTGGTCATGGTGAATTTTTTTTTTTAATGTGCTTTTTATTGGCTAGGATTTTGTTCTGGATTTTTCCATCTATATTCATGAGATATACTGGTCTGTAGTTTTTGTTTTTTGTTTTTTTTTGTGGTTTTTTTTGGTAATATCTTTGCCTGGTTTGGGTATTAGCGTTATGCTTGCTTCATAGAATGACTTTGGGAGTGTTCCTTCTTTTTCAATTTTTTTGAAATACTTTAAGTAGAATTGGTGATAGATCCTCTCTGAATGTGTGTGCCTATTGCTAAGAGCTGCCCTCTGAGGACTGCCTTAGCTATATAATAGAGGTTTCAGTATGTTAAATTTTCATTTTCATTTGTTTCAAGAAACTTTTTCATTTTAATCTTTATTACTTTTATAACCCAATCAGGTTGTAGCAGAGAATTATTTAGCTTCCTTATGGGTGATTTTGTAAGTATTACCCTCCTGTGGATAGTTTCTAATATTATGGCATTGTGAACTGAGAAGATACTTTGTATTATTTATTTATTGATGCTTATTTTGTGTCCTAATAGTCTTAATATGTGATCAGTTCTGGAGACTGTATCATGTGCATTTGAGAAGAAAGTTAATTTAGTTTTAGTTGGGTGTAGTACCCTTAATACATCCACAAGTTGATTTGGCTGATTGAGTAGTTAAGATATTCTGCCTCTTTGTTGAGTTTCTTTTGGGTTGACCTATCCTTTGGTGATAGTGGTGTGTTGAAATTTCCTACCACCATTTTGGTGCTTTCTATATCTTTTTTCAATTCTGTTAACTGTTGTTTTATGTATTTTACAGGCCTGGAATTTGGTGCATAAATACTGACCAATATTGTTCTGTCTTCTTGATCTATTGGGCCTTTACTCAATATGTAATGCCCTTCCTTATCTTTGGTAGTGGTTTTTCATTCTATAATTTGTTTTATCAGAGATTAGTTTTTCTACTCCTGCTTTTTTGAGGTTGCCGTTTGCTTAGTATATTTTTTCCCCCAGCCTTTGATTTTGAGTCTGTCTTTCCCTTGTTTTTAAAATGTGTCTCTTGTAGACAACATATTGATGGACTTTGGTTTTTTTTAATCCATTCTGCAACTCTTTTTCTCTTAGTTGGTGCATTACTCCATTCACATTAAGTGCAATTACTGTGAGGCCAGAGTTTACTGTTGCTATTTTACTATTGTCTATGCACCTTCCTGTGGCAACTCTGTGTGAAGGACTTCACTTAAAATTTCTTGTCGTTTTGGTCTTGTTTTTACAAATTCCTCAAGTTCCTTCTTTTCTACAAAGAATCTACTTTCTCCTTCATATTTGATCGAGACCTTTGCTGAGCCAGGGATCTTTGGCTACAATTGTTTTCTTAAAACTTTCTGTATATACCATCGCATTGTCTTCTAGCTTACATAATTTCTGCTGATAAATCAAAACAATATAATTGTTTCCTCTTTTTAGGTGACTTTTTTGTTTTTCTTGAACTAATTTTAGAATCCTATCCTTTTAATTTGGAGAATTTGACTAAGATATGTCTTGATGTTTTTCTTTTTTGCATCTAGTGTATTTAATGTCTGCGGTGCTTCTTGAATGTGGATGTCCCCATTCTTCAAAACATCTGGGAAAATTCCTTCTAGTACTTTTTCCATAAATTTCTCAGTGATTTCCCTGTCAAACTCCTATTCTAAAATTCCAATCAAATGTGTATTATTCCTTTTATGTCATCTCACATAATTCTAATGTTTTCTTCATTTTCTTTACATCTCATCTTTGATTTTTCTTCCAAATGTTTCCACTGAGACTCTTGTTTTCTAGCTCAATATCTCTCTGTTTCATCTCTTCAGTTCTACTTTCTGTTCTATTATTGTGTTGCACACTTTGGCCATTTTGGTCTTAATATTCTGGATTGCATTTTCATCCTTTTCTGTTATTTTTAGTACTTTGTTGGCTGTACTATGTCTTGTGATGAGTTTTTAAGTTTTGGACATCTTTGTCTAGACTATCAATTCTTTCTTCCAACTTTTGCATTTTCTTCCATAGCTGTTCAAGTGGTTCTTCAACAATATATTTCTTCTGGATTGTTGTCCCTGGGGTATTTGTTTTTTTAATTGTTTATTCTATCATTTGCATCTTCTTCTGTAGCTGTTCAGATAACTCCACATCAACGTATTCCTTCTGGTTCTTTTTATCTAGGGTGTTCATTGGGTCTGCTTTTTTTAGGAAAAGGATTATTTTCTTTTTTCATAATCACTGAGACAGACTGCTGCTTTCTTGACAATATGTGAGTCTTTTCTTAGTAGATGTTAGGTTGTTGTAACTATATAGTGACCCAGAATAGGGCAGTGGTTTGTGAAGGATGTGTATATTTGTGTTCCCTTCTTGCCTTAGGCATGCAATGCCGAGGGCATGATTGTAGTGTTCCCCACAAAGTACCTGAATGACAAACCAATAATCCTGTTGTTCACTTCCAGAACTGGCATCTCTGCCTCATTTGAGCTGCTCAAGCTGTACATTTCCCTTCCACTTGAGTGGTCCTGAGCGATGTCGCTAAACAGTATTTCCCCCAAAGTACTGTGAGTACGGCACCAGGTAGCTATTTTAAGTTGGCCAGGTAGCTGTCTCCTGAATTTCGTGTGTGTGTGTGTGTGTGTGTGTGTGTGTATTTCTTTTTGTTTTATTCATTGTTACCTGTTTTCTTCCTGCCCCACCTCCTAGGGTTGTTGTCATACATATAATGCCTAATCATATGTTCCTTTCAGACAATTGTTCTCTTCATCTGATCTACTACAGTGTTCATTATCTATCCACTCTTTTCTTATTATCCTCCCGCCCTCCCACACCATCCTCTTTTATAAAAGTGGTGATATGCAGTATTTGTTTTTTTTTTTGTGACTGATAAATTTCTTTCAGAATAATCCTCCATGTTGTGTAATGCTTCAGGAGTTCATTGCTTTGCAGTGCTGTGTAATACTCCATTGTGTGAAAGTACCAGTTTTTCTATCCATTTGTTTGTTGATAGGCACTTGAGTTGCATCTGTATCTTTGCTATTGTGAATAATGCAGCAGTAAATATGAGTGTTCATACTTCTGTTTGAGTCATTGCTCTGTTTTTTTTAGAATATATTTCCAATAATGGAATTGCTGGGTCAAATGGTATTTCCGTTTCCAGCTTTTTGAGAAAGCACTATACCACTTTCCATAATGGCTGTACCATTTTATGTTCCCACCAGCAGTGAATAAGAGTTCCAATCTTTCCACAACCTCACTAGTATTTGTTGGTTGCTGCCCTGTTGAACTTTGCTGTTGTTGCTGGGTACATTTGATTGCTTGACTACTGCTTCCAAGAGTGTTGATTTTGGATCCAAGTAAGATGAAATGTGTACCCACTTCAGTGTTTTTCATTTTATAATGAGAAAATATTCTGTTCAGTTGTATTTTTCAGTTTATGTTAAAGTGTAAGCCATACTGAAGTCTCTGAACTTCATTATTAATAAGTGCTTCAAGTCTTTATTTCCTGTAAGGAGAGTTGTATCATCTGCACATTATAGATTGTCAGTGAATCTTCCTCCAATCATAATGCTATACTCTTCTTCATATGATCTAGCTTCCTGGATTATTTCACACCATGAAAATTAAATAGTATTGTTAAAAGATGCAACTCTTACGCTGATGTTTTACTGATGTTAAAATATTCAGTATCCCTTCGTGCTATTCAAATAACTATTTCTTAGTCTATGTGCAAGATCTTCATTAGCATAATTAAGCATTCTAGAATTCCTTTTCTTAAATGTTCATAATTTGTTATGATTCATACAGTCAGATGCCTTTGTATATTAATAAAACATGTGTAAATATATTTCTGATATTCTCTACTTTTAACCAACATCCATCTGATGTCAGCAATGGTAGTCTTCATTTCATATCCTCTTCTGAATCTAGCTTGAATTTCTGGTAGTTCCCTATTGATAAACTCCTCCAGCCATTTTTAAATTATCCTCAGCAAGATTTTATTTTTGTGTTATTGATATTATTTTGTAATTTCTGCATTCTATTGTTCATCTTCCTTTGGAATGGCCACAAATATGAATCTATGCTAGTCTTTTGGCCTTTTAGTCTTCTAAATTTCTTGGTATAAGTGAGGACCACATTGTGCTTTGTTGAAACATCCTAAGTGGTAATCTGTCATTTCCTGAAATCTTGTATTTTCTCAAAGCTCCCGACTTCTTCTTTCAGTATTACTCATTCTTGATCATACTCTACATTCTGAAATTGTTGTGCATCAACCAATTTTTTTTGATGTAGTGACTCTCTATGTTCCTCCTATCTTCTTTTGATGGGCCATAGAATATTTTGCCTATAAAATTCCTCACTGTTGTAACTTGAGGTTTGAATTTTTTTTTCCTCTCTAAACTCTTTCAGTTTGGGAAATGCTGAATGTGTTCTTACATTTTGGTTTCTAAATTCAGGTCTTTGTACATTTCATTAAAGTGTTTTGATCTGTCTTCTCGAGCCACCCTTTGAAATTGTATGTTCGACTATCTTCATCTTTTGTTTCATTTGCTTTAACTTCTCTATATTCAAGAGCAAGCTTTAGAGTATCTTGGACATTGGTTTTGCTATTTTTCTTTGTGCCTTTTTATTGACTTTTTGCTTTCTTAATTTATGGTGTCCTCAAAATCATCTCACAACTTGTCTGGTTATTACAAAGGCAAATCTGTTCTCAAAATGGTCTCTCAATTTAGGTGTGATATATTGAAGGTCATACTCTGGCTCTTTTTTAAAAAAAATTTGTTGTGATTTTAACGAAAGTTTACAGAAAAGTTGGAATTTCATTACTTTATTGTTGCACATTTTCCTCCTTACTCCAGTCCATTTTGCAATGCACTTCTTATTCTGGACTATTGTCATACAAATCATGCTTAATTGTATATTCCTTTTAAATAGTTCTTTCCTTCATCTGTTTCAATGCAATGTTCATTATTTACCTCCTATTTCCTAGTTTCCCCCAACCCTCCATGTCAGTTCTGTTTTATAACAGTGGTATAGTCAATATTTTTCCTTCTGTGACTGAGATATTTTATTCAACATAAAGTCCCCCAGCGTTACCCACATTGTGTAATATTTTATTAGTTCCTTGTTTTTTAGTGCTGTGGAGTATTCCATTGTGTGAATATACCATAGTTTTTATATCTACATATTTGTTGATGGGCGTGTGGGTTACTTCCATCTCTTTGCTTTTGTGAATAACACAGCAATAAACATGAGTGTGCATATATCTGTTTGAGTGGCAGGTCTGGTTTGCTTAGGGTATATTTCTAGTAGTGGATTTGCTGGGTCAAATGGTATTTCTATTTCCAACTTTTTGAAAAAGCACCATACCACCTTCCTTAGTGGTTGCATCATTTTACATTCCCACCAGCAGTGAATAAGGATTCCATTTTCTCCACAACCTCACCAGCATTTGTAATACTTTGGCTTTTGTAAACTTGTTTTCATTTTCTTCGTCTTTATTTTTGACTTTGTAACTGAACAACTGGTGTCCTGTTTTTCACTCGCTAGTCAGCCACTGCCCTTGTTCTGACTGGTTGGTGTTGAATTTCTCCACTTTCTCGATCCATTATGTATTTAATTTTATTCAATTTGTCTTTTCCATGTAGGAAGGTCCATGTGCATAATTACCGTTTGTGAGATTTTTAAAATTTTATTATTTATATAATGAATAAGTCATTGGTTGTACAAAATTCTGTCATATGATCATCAGCCTCATTTTTATCAATAAAGCCAGATATTCCAGACTCCAGTCTTTCCTTTTTTCCAATTTTTGCATTCCAGCTACCAGTTGTAAGTAATGCATCTTGATTGTGTGTTTCATCAATTTCAGACTGAGAAGTTAATAGAAATGCTCTGTTGCTTCATTTCTGACTTTAGCAGTGATGTGTCAATCTGGATAGTGACCATGTTGACAAGTCCCAGGGGCTCCAGGCATTCCTAGTGTTTGCAGGTGCAGCATAACTCCATCTTCACATCATAGTTTTCCTTCTGTGTCTCTTCTACTTTTTTGGAAGACACTATTCACATTGGATTAGGACTCATAATAACTGTACTGTGTCATGTTAGCTTATAATGTTTTAATCATCTTGTTGCCATATAAGGTCATGTTCATATTTACTTAGAGCTTCAATATATATTTGGTGAAGTGAAGGGACATATTTCAGTCATTATACTAGTGCTCTAACAATGAAATGAAATGAATTTATTGCTGACATTTAACAATGGCAGCCTTCCCTCACTTCCTGTCCTTATCAACTTCAGGCAAAATTAAGTTAATAAGTGGACTTTTCAGTTTTACATTTTTGTGTCTTTAAGTTTTTAAACCTTTAGTGTAATGAGTGTTATTAGGAAGGAATTCATGATGCTGCAAAAATATAAAACCCAACAAAACCAATCAGAAACAGTCATTCAGGTCTATATCACTACATACCAGATCATATTTCATAAATATGCACTCATAATTTTCTTGTAAACCCTTGAAATATGACACTATTTATTACTGGTAAGACGACTATATTTGTATCACAGAATGAAGCATGTCAGCACTTGATTGTGTTTTAATAAGAGCATAACATTGAGGCCCAGCACACTTGCACAAACCCAAGTCTCTAGATGAGGTATCTAAGGCTTACTTGACAGCTTGTCATTCCTATGGGACTTACTGAAATTCGTACTCACTGGTCCATAGGGAGAGGGCTCTGGTACCTAATGCATGAGAGTTGGCCTGCCAACCCAAAGGCAGGAGGTTCAAACCCACAAGCTCCTTCAGAGGAGAAACAGTAGGGAGTAAGCAGCCTCCACGCAGGCAGTTTACAGCCTCTGAAAATCCACTGGAGGATCAGCTGAGTCAGTTCTGACTCAGTGTTGATGAGCTATCTAGCTAGAGTCTATAGGGAGTTGTGCTGTTCCCCCAAAGGCTGAGCCCTTCTGTTGGTTTGTATCCACCAGTAGTTATATGACAGAAAGATGAGCAGCTTCCTGCCCTGTGATTGACACCCTTGGAAATCCAATGCAGGATCAGCTTTGAATCAGTTCTGATTCTGTAGCAATAAGTGAATGAGATCCTTAGTGATACAGTCTGTATTGATTTGCAGTGCTAGCCCAAAAGCTGTCATCAGTGGTTTGAATCCACCCACAGCTTCTTGGGAGAAAGATAGGCAGTCTTCTCCAGTTGGCATTTTCCAGCCTTGGAAACCTGATATGACCATATAACCAACCATGAGTGAATGAGTGAAACCTTGAGTGCATAAATCCTTAATCCACTAAACCCATTCACTACTATCAACTCAGACTTAAACTTTGATGAGTAAGAAATTAGAAAATGTCCATCTACTAAGAACTAGATGAATGGAAGGACCAGGTGCACGACTAGAGTTTTTCTCTGGTTTATTGGGGAAATGCTATTCACCACAGAAATGTCACTAATTTTCCATGTGGGAGAGCTGCAGCTTTTATGTCCTATATAGAATACTGAGTGAAACTAAATCTAGGTTGAGATTCTTACTTAGGATCTAGTTGAAACTGAAATTGTATAGTATATTGTGTTAAAACATTTTTCAAGAAATGTGAAGGGTGGTATGAGCACATGAGGCTCTTTTTGCAGTTAAAAAGGCATGGAGAGGGGAGGAGTTTCAGCATTAACCAATTTCATCCTGCCTTTTCCCAGTACCAACTTGGCTGCTACATTCAGACAAAAAAGCTGAAGATAAAAATATTTCACTCCTATAAAAGAATGTCCCAACTCCTTAGCTCAGTGTAACTGTGGATCTTCCAGACCACCCTGGTCCTAATGTTGTTTCAACTCATAGTGACTCTATGTACAATAGCTCTAAACCCTACTCTATCCTGTGTCAATCTTATTGTCTCTGATACATCTACATCCACTACCCCAGTCACTGAATCAATCCATTTAATTGAGGGTCTTCTCTTTCACCGTCCCTTCACCCTCCCAAGCATGAGATCCCTCTCCAAGGACTGGTCCCTCCTTGAACCATGTGCAAAGTAGGTCAGATGAAGCTTTAGAATCCTTGCCTCCATGGGGCAGCCTGATTTCACTCTCTCTAGGATGAACCTGTTTATTCTCCTAGCAGTCCATGGTATGTTCAATACTCTTCTCCAGCACCACAGCTCAAAGACATTCATTCTCCTTATATCATCTTTACTTATTGTCCAGTTTTCTGACCCATAACAAGTAATTGCAAAGACCAATCAGGTACACCTTAGTCTCCAGACTGACATTGTTGTTCTTCAGTACTTTTGAGAGGTCCCTGACAGCAAACTTTCCCAGTGCAATTCATCTTCTCATTTCCTGGCTGCTGGTACCAAGAGTGTTGAATTGTGGAGCCAAGAAAACTGAAACTGAAGCAATCTCAAATTCTTCATCATCTATCATGTTGCTGCCAATCGGCCCAATGGTGAAAATCTTTGTTTTCTTGACGTTGAGTTTCAATCCACATTGAAGGCTACAGTACTCTACAACAAGCTCTTCAGGTCCTCCTCAATTTCAGCAAGCATGATTGTGTCATCTGCATAACTCAGATTGTTGATGAGTCTACCTCCAGTCTTGATGCCACATTTCTCCTTATAGAGCCCAGCCTCTTGGATAATCTGTTCTGCATATAGATTGAACATGCAGTGTTTTCTTGCTTTGTTTTGACTGCCCCCTGGTCTAAGTATAGCTTTCGCATAAGCACTTCTCAAATAAATGGTCTGGGATACCTAGTTTTCTCAGAGTTAGCCACAGTTTGTTGTGACCCACACAGTCAAATGACTTTGCATAGTCAATGAAACACAGATAGACATTTCTCTGGTACTCTCTGCTTTCAGCCAAGATCTATCTAGCATTAACTATAACATCCCTAGTGCCACGGCCTCTTCTAAACCCAGTCTGCACTTCTGGCAGTTCTCTGTTGATTTGCTGTCCCAGTCATTTTTGGAAAATTTTCAGCAGAATCTTGCTTGCTTGTGATATTAATCATGTTGTTCGATAATTTCCGCACTCTGTCAGGTCACCTTTCTTTGGAATGGAAATAAATATAGATCTCTTCCAGTGAGTTGGCACAACTTGGTGAGTGCACCCAGGGCAGTATCTGTTCGTTGAAATATGTCAATTAGTATGCCGTATGAGCAAAAGCCTGTGGTAATGAAGGAAGAAGTTCAAGCTACTCAGAAAGTATTTGCTCCCTTTGTAGTGGCACCTTTATTGGAGTCATCATTATCCACTGTTCTGAGTGTTTTATGTGTGAAGTCAGGAATTCTTCACAGTGACTCTGTGAAGTTAGTACTATGTCTCTATTCAAAGAAAATGTGAGGTACAGAGAATTAATAGTTTGTCCCAAATCTTACCATATTGAGCCAAGATGCATTCAATCTAACATATAGATTACTGAGTGCTTGTTGGGGCTAACTTCTGAATCTGACTGAAGGAACTGGGCATAGAAAAGTCCAAATTGGGTGTGTTGTTATAGTTGTTATTAGAAGCCATCAAGCCAAGTACAATACATAGTGACCCTATGAACAGCAGGTCTAATCCCCGTCCTATCCTGTGCCATCATCACAATTCCTGACACACTAGAGCCCATTGCAGCAGTCATCATGTCAATCCACCTGGTTGAGGATCTTCCTCTCCTTAGCAAATCCTGCACCCTTCCCAGCATCATGTTCTTCTCTAGCAATTTGTCCAAAGTATGTAAAATGAAGCCTCATCATCCTTGCCTCCAAAGAGCACTCTGGCTGCACCCTCTCCAAGATATATCCATGTATACAGATATATTTTAATAAATGTTGGTAGTTGCAGAGAGGCTACATGCCTTTTGTTCATAGCGTCCCTATGAGTCGTGCTCAACTTTAAGGCAATCAACAACAACAATATAGATATATAGAGAGATATATAGATATATTTTTTTTTCTCCAAGATATTTTTATTTATTCTTTGGCAGTCCATGGTTCAGTACTCTTCTCTAACACCGCAACTCAAAGGCATCAATTTTCTATCATCCTATTCAATGTCCTGATCTCAGATACATAGCCAAGTGATCGGAAAGACCATGGCCTTAATCAGAAGCACCTTAGTCCTCAAACTGACATCATAACTTCTCCATAATGTGGGTGGCTTTAGGAGCTTTTATTACAAGAGCATCAGAAAGCACTACAATAAATAGATCCTTCTTGAACTCTTGGGTATAATATTGATTCATTTTTTATAAATGTGTGATTCATTAAGCAGATCAACTTCTGCTCTAATTATTATCTTTGCTTTTTCTTCATTGCTAATCTTTAAGGAAATACAGACGGCTTGCAGCAAGACAAGTCCCTTTAATGGGCTTCTTAGTCTTTTATACTATTAATTTGTGTGAGCTTTATCACAAGGAGGTAAACATCAGCAGGTTGGAGAGTGTGCTGCTAGGGCTGCTGCAAATCTCACCATTGCTAGGGAGCTCTAGGTCCTAGTGGTAAGAAGTTGCATTGCCAACGCAAAGGCATGTGGTTCAAATTTACCACCTTCTCCATGGGATAAAGATGGGGAATCTCCTCCCATGAGATTTTCTGTCTCTGAAAATCCATTTTAGGAGTAGTTCTAAATTAGTTCCAACTACATGGTACACACGAGGTGTTATTGCAATACAAATACCGTAAGTGAGAGTCTGTTAAAAACAAGAATTTAATTTTTCACAACTCTAGAGGCTTAAAGTCTAAATCAGGGTCTGTTGTTGTTAAGTGCTATGAAATCAACTCTGATTCAATGAGCAACAGATCTGAGCCTTGCCCGATCCTATACAATTCTCACCATCTCACCATCTCAAGCCTGTTGTTATAATCACTGTGCCAGTCCATTTTGTTGAGGGTTTTGAATTCTTTTTCTTATCCTCTACCTTTCTCATCATGATGCCTTTTCGAAGGTCTCGTTCATCTTGACACATGCCCAAAGTATGTGACGTGAAGTTTCACTGTCCTTGCTTTTAAGAGTCCTCTGGTTGTATTTATTTATTTATTCTGTTGGGAACAATATATCAATGAGATATTCAATACTCTCTAACACCACAATCCAAAGATACTGATTCTTTGTCTACTAGCCTTATTCATTGACCAAATTTCAGATGTAGAAAGAGCAATTGGAAAAAAACAAACATGGCTTGAATCAAGCATACCTTTTTATTTACACTGACGTCTTAGCACTTTGGAGAAGTCCTTGAGAGCATATTTTCCCAATGCATCCAGACTTTTGATTTCTTTATTGTTGCTACTATAAGTGTTGATTATAGATCAAAGTAAAATTAAGTCATTGACAATTTCAATTTTTTTTTTTTCATCTCTCATGATTTTGCCTGTTGGTCCAGTGGTGAGGATTTTTTTTTCCTGTTCAGAAGTAATCCATATCGAAAGCTGGAGTCTTTAATCTTCTACAAGTGCTTCAAGTCCTCCTCACTTTCAGCAAGCAAGACTTTGTCATCTGCGTAAGTTAGATTGTAGTGAAGTCTTCCTCCAATTCTGATGCCACATTCTTCTTCATGGAGTCTAATTTCTTGAATTATATTCTCAGCATACATATTGGATAGGTAGGGAGAAAAGATACAACCTTAATGCACATGTTTCTTGTTTTAAGTCATTCATTGTTTCCTTGTTCTGTTTTAATAATCTGATTCTAGGCCTTGTCAGTCCCTTCCTTATTGGTAGCCATGAGTTGTCCTTGGTTCCTTGACTTGTAGGTGGATCCTCACCATTTGTGTTGTGTTTATTCTGCTCTTTTTATCATTCAGGAGTGACTATGTTTAGGGTTTTCTCTGTACTTCTTATTCTGATGGACTTGGACTAAAGACAGATATAAATGGAACTCATGGGAGTACCAACCTTGGCCATATTTTCCTCTATAAATGATTAGAGTGGCAATGATTTGGGGAGAGGATGAGAGTGGGCCCTGGTTAAGGCACAAGACCAACTAGTTCCTTTTTTTCCATTTGGGAATATCTTCTTTCCTTCAGCAAAGAACCCTGGACACTAGAGAAAGGGCAGTCAGAAATATACTTCAAAACTCTTCCCTGAACCTCTGGTATTAGGAAGACAATGTTAGTTAAAGGAAAAAACATATGTTCCCAACAGAGCCTGAAAATGGACTGGCTATACCTTTGTCAATATTGATTCAAAGGCCATTAAGTAATTCATGTTCTCTAATCCAATAATTCTACTTTTAGAATTGTGTGTTACAGCAACAGTTCAAAGGCAAGATATATAAAGTATATTTATATATAACAGTATAAAGGTATACTGTTGCTGCTGTTGTGTGCCATCGAGTTGGAACTGACTCATAGCTGATCCTCCAGTAGGTTTTCAGAGGCAATAAATCACACAGGAAAGGATTGCCCATCCTATCACAGAGCAACTGATGGATTTGAACTGCATGCCTTTGAGATTGCAGTGCTGCTCTTTACTGCTTGGCTACCAGAGCTCCTCTTAAATATATACCTACTTTCAAGAAAAGAGCCTTAGGGGTACAGATAGTCAATTATAAACTACTAGCTGAAATGTTGACAGTTTGGACCTACCCAGTCATTCCATGTGAGAAAGAAACCAAGAAAAGCCTGTGTTGTTATTATTAGGTGCTTCACGTTGAATATGACTCAGAGTAACCCTAAGAACAACCTTTTCCTATCCTGTGCCATCTTTGTAATTTCTAGCATACTTGAGTCCTTTACTGCATTCACTGTGTCAATCCATCTGTTTGAAGGTCTTCCTCTCTTTCACTGACCTCTCACCTTTCCAAACATAATGTCCTTTTCCAAAGAATAACTTCTCCTAACAACATGTCCAAAGTATATGCGATGAAGCTATAATTTTTGCCTCCAAGGAACATTCTGACTATGCTCTCTCCAAGACATTAGTTTTTTGACAGTCCATGGGATAGTCAGTACTATTCTCTAACACCACAACTCAAAGGCATCAATTATTATTCTTTCAAAGAGAACCCTGTGGTGAAGTTCTTTTCTGTCACTTGAGATACCTATGAGTCAGCCTTCTCAGTGGCACACAAGAGCAACCAAGATATTGGGCTGAGTGTGGGATGCTTCTCAAATACCATGCTTGCTTGAGTGGGTCTTGACAACAACAGAGCCCAGAAAGGGGTTCCTACAGTTCAGCTTTGACTTCTGGCTGGAAACTTGGTACTTTGAAGCCAATGAGCAATTGCTTAACTTTTAAAATAATATTATTGCTTCAGGGCTATATATGCATGATTTAATAAAGACAACTGTATAAATATATACAATTGACTCAAGACAAGGCAGCACTATCAGTTGAAATAGTAAAATCTCTACGCTTTCCTTCAGTTAAAACGCTCTTGTAAAAATGGTTACGAAAAAGTGACTATTAATGCAAATGCATGGGCAATCTTAACCATTGATAAGTTTGCTCTTTTCCCTTTAGCTGGAGAACAGAGGCAGATTCACACTTTGGAAGTCAAGCCAACAAATCTCAGGAATGCAAATAGAGTTGGAAGCCTGGAGCCCTTTTATTCCCTTCACAGACTTACACAGACCTTGCAGTTGTGAAGTGGAGGGAAAAAAATGAGAAGAAAAGAATGTATTGTCTTTGTCTGCCAGTAGTTAGAGTATAGAGTGATTTCTTTTCTCTCTCTCTCTCTTTTTTGCAAAGTGGGATCTTAATGGGTGCTCACAGTTAGCAGAGGCAGCTTCTGAAAGCTCTCCTTGTCAGACTGGCCTTACATAGAAGGGCCTATTGTTTTCTCCCACTGAGGTTATCACCCTTCCCTTTATCCTTTCTTTTGGACCTTTTGTTGTTTGCTTAATCAGAATATTTTAATCCCTAATGTGGTGACTTGGTGTAATTTATCTCATTAAGCCTCTCCTATTTTCTTTTGTTTACATGACTTTATATTATTGTATTTTATAAGACTTAAACCAACAAGCCTCTCTTTTGTCCCATTGTTTCAGTGTTAGGCCTAAAACCAACAAATGAAGTTTTATCTTTCCCATCTTGGACCTCACCCACTTGTCATTCAGTTTGTATAGATTGCTTGAAGAGCAAGTTCCTTTGAAAACAAAGCAAAGATTCATTTTTACAACCTGAAAACAAATAATTACTTTTCTGAAAAGGCCTGGCCATCTCTTTATGTGTGTAGCAAAGACTCACCTAAAGAGGGAGGAAAAAAGCTTATACTTCCTCATTTGTTGAAAGCTCAAAGTCCCTAAGCAATAACGCCCCAATTTCTAATTCATATTTCTTTCATAGTATCTATGATATTCCAGAAAAATAATCTGTCTGAGCGTGGAAAGGCAAAGGCATCTGGTGATGTTATTTTCACAAGCCTCTACCTTCAGCAAGACCACATCCCTGTTGTGTCCCACAGAAGAGAACTCACCTTGTTTTTTAATACAAAGGACAGGCTTCTTTGAAACAGCCACATATTTGAAGTATCATGTCAGAAAATTCCTTTTCTAGGGAATACAATACAAAATCCTGGGTAGAGTGGGAGAAACATATGAATCATGAGCCCGTAGCCCAGAATCACCCTTTAACACTTTAAGCTTCCCTGTCACTCTTTTTTCAGCCAACAATAGACAGGTCTATAACACCAGGGATGTATGCTCTCCCTACAACAGCCAACTTTAAGAGATCAAAGAGCAGCCTTTGCCTGGAGAGGGAAAAGATAGGAAAGAAAGATGAATAGAAATGTTAAACACAGGGAGGAAGTGGGAAAATTGCTGTTACACTGTAGCAATTGCACAAATTCCTACACTCAAAATGGGTATGAATAGTTGAAACTGAATGGAACACTAATTTGTACTGGAAACTTTTACCAAATCACAAGTAGATGTTTAATTTTTTTTCCCTTTTCCTTAAAGTCGAGTCTAATAAGCTTTTTGTGTCCTTTCTTCAGGCAGCCCTGGTGGCACAGTGGTTACAGCAGTCAACTACAGTGGGAAATTTAAGGGTTCAACCTCACCCGTCACTCCTCAGAAGAAAGATAGGGCAGTAGCCGTGCTTCCATACAGCCTTGGAACCTGCTGAGCCAGCTGTCAGCCGTCCAGCCTCACTGGGAGACAGAAGAGCCTTGATGGCAGAAGTTTTGGTTTTAGTAATGTCCTCAATTACTCTTTTCCTCTTCTTAATGTTTTCTCAGGGAATCAGCAAAAATTGAGAGCAATAATCTCCTAGAAGGTAGTACTTTTACAAATTTAGTGCCTGTCAGTCACCTGGAGGGCTTCTGGAGACGTGGATAGCTGACTTGCGCTCTGGAATGATTTGATTTCTGAGTCTAAGGTGGGATCTGAGAATTTGCATTTCTAGGAAATTCCTGACCTCTGATGGCCTTGTCTGCAGGGAGCTGTCCTGCTAACCAGAAGTTGGCCCCATTCTGTTGGTTTGAATTCACCCGTGACTTTGTGGAAGAAAGATGGGCAGTCTCTTCCCATTCTGTTTACAGCCTCCAAAAATCTCCTGGAGGGTCAGCCATGAGTCAGCTCTGACTCCAGAGCAGTGACTTGACTCCAGTAAATTCCTAAAATATACTGAGGCTGTTGGGCTAGAAATCATGTTTTGATAACTTTTCGAAAATTATCAAAAGTTATCAAAAGTTTCAGATATGGTCCAGTGTTGGAAGTGCTAATGAATAAAGATATGAAGATGCTTAAGACTGTGCAAAAGTGGGAAACCTATAACAAGTTAAGCTCCATCTGTGAAATGTCAAAGGTCCTTCATATGAGTTGTCATCACAGAATCACAGACCCAAAGTCCAGTGAGGGAGGGAGGCTAGGAACAGTGATTTAAGATGCTAGCTGTTTACATAGGAATATAGGTGGGCACAAAAGAAACTCAACAACTCAGCCCACTGCAGTTGAGTCAAAACTGACTCATAGCTAACCCTCCAGTGGGTTTTCAGGACTATGAGTCACACAGGAAGAGATTGCCCTTATTTCTACCACAGAGCAGCTGGTGCATTTCAGCTACCGGCAAGGGGCAGCCTATGGGTTAGCAGTGCTAGTTGTGCATTCCTTATAGACTATGTTGTTGTTGTGTACCATTGCCTTGGTACCAACCCATAGCTGACTCTCCATTGGGTTTTCAGAAGCAGTAAATCACATGGGAGGAGATAGCCTATATTTTTCTCACAGAGCAACTCTTCTATGTGAACTGTGTACCTTTGTGTTGGCAGCACAGTTCATTACCACTAAACCATCAGAGCTCCCTCACAGACTATGGGCAGCCCAGGATTCAAACTAGGTGAGAAAAGCCCAGAGCTGGTAGTTCCTGAGAGGATTCCTAAAGAAGGAAAGGTATCCAGATAAAGGGACAGCACTAAACAGTATCCTCTGCTATCAGACAGAAGCGTATGGAATTAAAGAGAGACTGTAGAGTTTTCTTGGTACAGTGAGTCACCCCATTTCACAGAGGGGGAAATGGGAAATGTAGTGATGACAGAGCTGGAGAAGTAGGCAGAAGCCAGATCAAGAAGTGACATCAAAGCTAGTTGAAGGAGTTAGGTATCAATCTAAAGACTATTGTTTGACATAGAGTATAAAGAGAGATTTAATAAGACTTCCTGCAAGGGGGCATCAGAAATGAAAAGAGAAGCAAGAACACAGTCATCCACAACCCTGGTGCGACCTTCTCTGTATCAGAAACTTCTCCATGGGTTTCTCAGCTTTCCAGCTGGCGTCAGAGCCCTCCTATCTCTTCTGGTGTAGCAAGGAACAAAATCTCTTTTCTTTCTGATTTAGTTGAAAGATTTTGAAATTTTATAAAGATACTAGGAAAAAATGAAACCAAATGATCAAAGAGTTCAGAAGTTGGGCTCTGACAGTTAAATAGACCAGGTTTATAGTTCCATCTTTTACTAAGTATTCCTCTTTGGACATATTGCTTTACATCTTGGGCCATAGTTTTTCTATTGAAATAGAAAATTGATTCCCTATTTAAATATGTACAATCTTATATCAGATATATTGTAAAAAGGAGTAAAAATAAGGACAAGTTTGACCTCCAGTGACTCCACAAAGGGGAACTATCCCTTTAACAATATCCACAACACAAAACCAATTCTCATGAGGTTAAACATGTTCCCCATGCCCCCACACCTCATTTTACTCATCCAGGCACCAATCTTACTGCACTACTTGGTCTGAAATCCATTGTGATGGTTCACAGACCACACAGAATCATATTAGGAAAGTCAAAAGGCTATATTCCAGGTTGGCAGCAAGATAACAGTCACTCAGAGCAGCTTCCAAAACGTGCTTGCAGACACCTCAACCTTTAGCCTGTGGCTTTATGCCCGTGTTACAGAGTTACCGTGTTACAGTCTTGCCAGTAATGGCTCTTCCCGAGTTGTCCTACAAACTTGGGCAAAGATTCTTAGCTCTGCTTTCATGGTCGCAGCCCCAGGTTAGCACTGTCTCATGTCAGGTCTCTGTTTCTCTACTTCACTTGCTGCTGCTCCTACAGGCCCCAACTGGAGTGGTGCAGGACTCCCTGGCTCTGAGGCATGTGTGCTCTATACACTCTACTGCTGCTTTGCTGGTGGGGAGATCCCCAAAATCTGCCTCTGAATCGGCTCAGTTTTGTGGTAAGACTAGTGGCTAGTCTAATATGCCCTATTCGTACATACCCACACATCCACTTGGCAAACTCGAAGTCAATGTGTAGAGAAGCCGTTTTGAACAATAAACCCTTAACAACACACACACAAACACACACACGCATGCACACAAATCTATATATGTATATAATCTTATATGGTCCATCTAGTTCCTTCTTATCAGATAGTGTATTAATACATTTAAATCTCAAGCCTACTTCATCAGAAGGGAACTTTAGTGCCTAGGCACTAAGGGTTGCACCAATAACACAAAGACTACATTTGTTTGGCTGTTCAAATCTACCAGTGGCTGTGTGGGAGAGAGATAGGCAGTCACCTCCTGTGCAATTTACAGCCTCCGAGAGACTCGCTGGAAACTTGGTGAGTCAGTTCCAATGTGATGATGATGAGACAATGATGCCATTAAAGAAATCACAGATCTCTGCAGAGATAAAAATTCCTCATGTTAGAAAATTTAGTATTGGGAACTTTTACTTAATAGCAACTAATTTTTATTTTACATTTGTTTGTGTTGCCTGCAAGCTGTTTTTTTGTTAATAAAGTTATTGGAACATCTAACCCTACTTTTTTAAGTTATTGTGGCTGCTTTTGTACTATAATGAAAAAGTTGAGTAATTGCAAAACAGATCGAATGACCTGCAAAGTCTAAAATATTTACCCTCTGGCCTCTTTCCTTTATAGGAAAAGTTTGCCAAGCCTTGTACTAAATTACAAACTCCATTAGATGAAATACCAGATCTAATTTGTTTATGTGCCTATCTTTAGCATCCAGTACCATATGTGTCACACAGAAGAGGCATAATAAATATTTACTAAAAGAGAAACTTTTAAAAAACATTTAAAAATGTCTATTTTACTAGGACATGGAAAGCATGAGATAAGATTATTTGTGTGATGTTCATAGTCCTTAGAACGGAGATGGTGGCCTGTTGTTACTCTCAGACTTTCCATAGTGCTTTTAATCTTCTCTCTCGATCTTGACATGCCCTCCTGTCTGGTCCTGGGCAGAATTCTTATCCATAAACTGTCCGACCCTCACTTGTTCTTTGGCTTTGATCTCCGGAAGAAGAAAGAAATTTCCATTTCTGTTTCAAGTTCTTTCCTTGAGCCCAGATTCCTAGCAAAATCCCCACCATTCCTAGAATTTTTTCCTTTATATGCTGTTCAGTCTTCTTGAAGCAAACTTGTCAAACCTTAGGAAACGCTCCTTTAACTTCTCTTTAGAGATTCACCTCGAAATTATAGTTACGTGCCAGTAAGGTGGTACTGGCTCATAGCTACCTGACCCTACTTATAGCAGAATGAAGCCCTGTCCAGTCCTGTGGCATCCTTACAATTATTGCTCATTTAGAAAACATTGTTGCCACTTCACCGAAGAAGACATTCAAATGACCAACAATCACATGAAGAAATGTTCAAAATCCCTAGCTCTAAGAGAGATGCAAACCAAAACAACTATGAGATATCATCTCACCCCAGTCAGAATAGCAAAATTTAACAGAACAGCAAGCAACAAATGCTGACGAGGTTGTGGAGAAACTGGAATCCTTATTCATTGTTGGTGGGAGTTGTGGTGCTTTCTCAAAAAATTGCAAATAGAGATACCATTTGACCCAGCAATTCCACTACTGAGAATATACCCTAAAGAGACCATAACTGACATCCAAGCAAATACATGCACATCCATGTTTATCGCAGCTTTGTTCACAATAGCAAGGAGTTGGAAACAACCCAAGTGCCCACCAACAAACGAATGGATAGAGAAGCTGTGGTATATTCATGCAATGGAATACTACACTGCATTGAAAAACAAGGAACTCATGCAATATTATTCAAAATGGGTGATCCTGGAGGACATTATGCTGAGTGAAGTGTCTCAGTCACAAAAGGACAAATACTGCATGGTGCCACTGCTGTAAAATGGGACTGACATCAGTGTTGGGGTAAGACTGAGAAAAACTGGATAAATTATGTATACCGCATTGAAACAGATGAGAGAGAGAGAAGAGTTTAAAAGCGATGTATGATAGGATATTATGGTTATCACAAGAGTCCAGAATTAAGGTTGCAAAGTGGAGTTTTTCTTTTACTTTTCAAAGAGAGGAGTGAACTGAGGGGGAGGGCTGACTAACCTGGGGGGAAGGGCTGGGCAGGGAGAAAAGTGCAACAATGAATGAATGAAAATCCAAAATCTCTATAAATGCTCATTAAAATTAATGAAATAAAATTATAAAAAATTGTTGCAACCACTGTCCATCCATCACATTCCAATTCTTTTTCTTTTTTGCTGATTTTCTTCTAAACATGTTGTCCTTCTGCCAGGGTCTAGACCCTCTTCTGATAATATGTCAAAAAATATGTAAGATAAAGTCTTGCTTCTGAGGGGTATTTTGGCAGTACCAGCACTTCTTTCAAGACATACTTGTTTGGTTTTTTTTTTCAGCAGCCCATGATATAGTCTTCAACAGATGCACCATAAATAAAAGGCATCATTATTCTTTCCTTTTCATCCATTGTCTAGTGTTTACTTACAGTAATATGAAGTACTGAAAAATTCCCTGGCTGGCATCTGGCACACCTTAGTCCTTAAGATGGCATCTTTATTATTTGATTTGTTGATTATAGCTTCCAGAGACATTGATTGTAGATCCAAGGAAAAGAAAATCCTTGACAACTTTTCGTGTTTTGTCCATTTATCATGATATTGCTTATCGGTCCAGTTGTAGAAATTTTTGTTTTATGATGAACTGTAAATCACGTTGAAGACTGTGGTCTTTAAGCTTCTTTAGTAAGTCCTTTAAGTCTTTTTTATTTTCTGCAAGCAAGGTTATGTTATTTGCATGTTTCAGATTGTTGATGCATCTCATTCTAGTCTAGATGCACATTTTTCTCCATTTCACACAGCTTCTCAGATTATTTACTCAATATACAGGCTAAGTGTGGTCAAAGGATGGATGATTTTTTTTTAAAGGTATAATCTTGACACACATTTTCCCTTATTAAACCCTGCAGCATCATTTTGTTCTGTTTGAATGACTGACTTTTTTTTTTTTTAAGAACAGATAGTCCATTTATTGAAATAGTTGCTTTAGGCATCTGCAGTGGTGACTTCAACCTCTACTCCAGGCTCAGCGCTGATGGAGGTGATCTGCTTGACAGTCTCAGAGGAACTTGCTGTGGATCCTCATCTGGAAACAGTCCTGGGTCTTGAAATTTTCACCACAGGGAGTCTTCCTTGTCCGATTCTCAGGGTCTTGGGAGGCCTCTTCACCAGTCCCTTCACCTGGAGGTTCTTCTTTTGTGTGCTTCTCATCAAGTCCCCATACATCTTTTCCAGGGATCTTACAGATAATTCTAATCTAGTCTTAAAGGCCAGCTCCCTGACTGACTTGTTCCCCAGGGAGAGTGAAGAGCGGTGAGTCAGGAGCAGGAGAAGAGAGCACAGCATGCTTGCAGCAGCGACCACGTATTCCCCCAAGGCGAATGACTGACTGTTGAGCTATGTATTCAATGATGTGTTCTGGAAGACCCGTTCATTTCAATGATTTGTTATGTTCTACACAGTTGAGTACATTTGCAAAATTAATGAAATATAGGTAAATTTTTTTGTATGTTATCTGTTTTCAGCCAAGACCTATCTGACATCAGAAATTCTATCCTTCCTTACACAGCCCCTTTTGAATCTTCCTTTAATGTTTTAAAAATTTTCTGTAGATAGACTGCTGCAGGCATTTTAAATTTTTTTTTCTGCATAATTTTACTTCTTGTTACTAGGTGCTGTCAAGTACAATTCAGCTATCATATGAACAGTGCATCTTAACCTCATCCTGTCCTGTCCCAGCCTCACACTTCCTGACACAGAGGGTAGTCACCCTGTCAAGCCACCTGGCTGAAGGGCTTCCTCTCCTTCACTGACCCTCCATAGAACATGCAATCAAGATGCATTAATAATAATTGGTGACTGGGATGCAAAACTTAGAAACAAAGAAGGGCTGTAGGTGGAAAACATGGACCTACTGACTAAAATAAGGCTAGAGATTGAATGATTGAATTTTGTACGATCGATTATTTCCTCATTTTAAATATCTTTTTAAAGAAAACTCACCAAAAGAAATAAAAAAAACATAAACGGTGACTATACACAGGATCTCACTTGATGGACTACACAGGAATCAGATTGACTACATCCATGGAAAGAATCAATGGAGAAATACAATGTCAGAAGTTGAAACAAGGACCAAAGGCTGATTGTGGACAAGAGCATTCATTACTCATGTGAAAATTTAAATTGAAGTTGAAGAAAATTAAAGCAAGCCCGTAAGAACCAAAATAGGACCTTGTATCCATGCCACTTGAACTTAAAAATTATCTTATGAATATATTTGATACATTGAACACTAATGATTAAAGTCCAAATGAGTTGTGGGATGACATCAAGGGTATCAACTAAAAAAAAAAAAGCCAAACGTTATTACTATTTTGTTAAATGTATTAATTTCTCTATGCTTCAGCATTCCCATCTTCATGTAACTCAGATGTTCATATCACTTTTCTCTCAGTCAGGACATGCCATTTCCTTTTGATGTTACCTATCTACATGCCAGACGAAGCACACGTACCTTCTGTTTCACTGTATGCTAAGGAATTCACATGGAAAACTCTTGCAGCAAGCATTTCATGAGTTTAGTTAATTTATTTGAAATGTTAAGAGTTAGGCTTTTGATACTGAGGGCATATTGTGCCACATAGCTTCTTTTTTAGAGCTCTTGAGTCCACAGATATTCCAGGTCCAAAAGCTTATACCCACACTCTCACCACTTTGCAGCCCAAATCAGCTGATGAAGTAGTGTTCTCACAAAGATGGGGCTCTCCCCAAGAGGAATTTTCACACGGATGCCTAACAGAATACAATTTCCTCCTTTCCCTAACAAGCAAACTAGGGATAATTATGCCTCCCTCACAGAGTGTTATGGAATTAAATGAGGTAATGTATCTGCAAGCTCCTGGCAGGTAGAAGGCTGTTCTCTAAATGTTAGTTCCTTTCTCCCGTGATTCTTCCTTTGCAATTAGAAGCAAGAAAAATAAATGCTGAGAGCTATTTTGAAGAAGGAGTGAGAAGAGATAGGACAACCAGGGAGGTCATCTCCTTGACCATGTCCCTCCAGTAAGGTAGAACATGTTGCCAAGAGAGACTCACACACAGTGAATGCCAGACAAGTCTGGTTTGTCTTGGAGCCCCTCCAAAAGGATCTAGCTGTGAAAACAGCAATTCCTCTACATAAATCCTTCAGATACTTGAAAATATTATGTCATTCCTGCACCATAAATAATCCTAGTTATTTTACCCTTTCCTCTCATATCAAGGTGTAACTCTTTTATAAGGCAGGCTCTTTTTCCCAAGCACATAGCTGAAGATGAAAGATTCCCTAGGGGATGGGGCATTCCACAGTCACTCCTTGTTTTCCAAGCTTTTTTCAAAGCTAGGTAGATTTTTCTTAAGGAGCTCTAGTGGCCTAGTGTTAAGAAGCTGTACTGCAATCCCGAAGGTATTTGGTTCGAATCCACCAGATGTCACACAAGAAAAGGATGGACACTCTCCCATCCTTTCAGAAGCCATTAATTGCCTCTGAAAACTCGCTGGAACGTCTTCTTGGTCATCTTTCCTCACGCATCAGATCAGAACTGGAGGTTATTAGCAAATTCAGTGGCCAAAAGCATGGCTACCTTAAAGAATTCTGTTAGTAGGACTTGGCTATTGGGAGTTGTTGTAGGTGCCATTAAGTCAAGTACAATTCATACTGACCTGATGAACAGCAGATTTGAACCCTGTCCTGTAGCATCCTAAATGTCTCTGACATACCTGAGCCTGTTGTTGCATTCACTGTGTCAGTCCATCTAGTTCTGGGTCTTCTTCTCTTTCATAATCTCTCAACCTTCCTAAGCATGATGTCCCTCTCCAAGGAATAACCTCTCCTAGCAACATGCCCAAAGTATATGAGACAAAGTTTTATCATCTTTGCCTCCAAGAAGCACTCCAGCTGCACTTTCTCCAAGACATATCTGTTTGTTGTTTTGGCAGTCTATGCTCTTCTTTTAGTGCTCTTCTCCAACACCACAATTCAAAGGCATCCATTTTTCTGTCATCTTAATTCATTGTCCAGCTCTCAGCAGCATAGCAAGTGATTGATAAGACCATAGACTGAAAAGGCACACCTTAGTCTGCAAACTAACATCATTGCTCCTCCATACCTTGAAGATGTCCCTGACTGCAGACCTTCCTGGTACAGTAGGTCTCCTGACCTCCTGAATGTTGGTATCAAGTGTGCTGATTGTGAATCTAAGTAATATCAAGTTGATGATAGTTTCAAACTTTTCTGCATCTATCATAAATTTGCTTATTGGCCAGCAGTGCGAATTGTTGTTATCTTAAGGTTGAGATGCAATGTATATCAAAGACTACAGTCTCTGATCTTCAGCAAGTGCTTCAAGTCTTCCTCACTATCAGTAAGGAAGGTTGTGTCAAGTGTACAACAAAGCTGTTGATGTGTCTTTCTCTGATCTTGATGCTACATTCCTCTTCATAGAGACCAGCTTCTTGATTGATTTGCCCATCATACAGATTGAATAGGTATGGAGAGAGGATCAAACCTTGGTGCACCCCTTTCTTTATTTTTAAAGCTGCACTGGCCCTTATCTGTTGTCTTGTTTACCTTACTCAACTTTGTCTTTTTTAACAGATTTTTTACAAATTTATTTCATTTCATTTCATTATTTTTTGTGTGTACCGTCAAATCAGATCTGACTGGTACAGGAGGAGATTGTTCCTCCTTCTCCAACAGAGCGTCTGGTGGATTCGAACCGTGCATCTCTGAGATTGCAGTTGCAGCTTCTTGCCACTAGGCCACAGATTTTTTTAAATAAAATTGTTGTAGACCAAAAATACTCATGTGTAGTATTATGAAAACAAACAAACAAAAATTGTGATTAGTGAATGCCAGATTGCATCCTACCACTGTAAGCTGTCTTTCTGTCAGCCCATTGTCTCTAACCATATCTCTGTCAGCCTCAACCTACTGCTGTCAAGTTGAAGCCACCTCGAAGCTGACTGCCTCCGGCAAAGCCACCCGGAGAGATTGCTCGTCTTTTCTCCTGAGAAGCTACTGGTGAACTTCACCTGGTTCCCTTTACCTTAGTAGCATAGCTTGTCCAGACTAGGCCACCAGAGCTCATGCCCGTTGTTACAGTCACTGTGTCAACCCATTTTCTCTTTGGCTGACCTTCTACCTTTTTCAGCATGGTATTCAACTTGGAAGACACTAAAAAATATAAAGTAGAAACAACAACCCATAATTAGTTTGATGCCTTTCTCTGAAGGTTTATTTTCCTTACAAATATATGTACATAGTTACATAATTGTGATCCTATTATGTTACCCATGCAGTTTAAAATTTTGCTTTTCTACTTACATTTATTGAATGAGCATTTCCTGGCCATGGGAAATTCTTGACAAGTCACCCTCTCAATCACTACACAATATTTGTGGTATTGTTTTGCTATAATCTATTTAAATTTTTTTTTATTTTTCCACCTTTAACTCTGCCTGTTATCATGATATAAATAAAGTTGCAGTGAGTTTCTTTACACTCTGTCTTTACAGATCTGAAAATTCTCTTAGAAGGTCTCCCTCTAGAAATTATATTTAGGATTACTTGTAGGGTTACTTACACAATAAAGTCCTAGAACTTCATTTTACTCTTAACAACAAAGTCAACCAAGGTGTTTACTCTTGAGTCTCATATATAAAACAGGGTGTAGTAAATAAAACAGCCAAAAGAACTAGGGTAATTTTTGCCTCTCAGGTGGTTTCATGGCAATACCTAGTGAACAATAAAATATAATTACGTTAATTGTAATTATAATTTGAAGATATTCCAATGTGATTATAATATCATACAGTTATTAGATGATTAGTTTGTGCCAGATCTAGACCAAGGATTTTACACAGATTAACTCATCTAATCTCACAAAGGCTCTGGGAGGTAAATGCTGCTGTTATCCCCATTGTACAGATGAAGAGGGATGAAAATACTTACTCAACATGAGTGGCTGAACCAAGATTAAATCAAAAGTAGTTCGGTACCAGCCCAGGCCCTTTACACTTCCATGAGTATACCCAGAAATAACAACATGGGGCACATTCCTCACCTCCCACACTCCTCAGGTGCACATCATGGGGCATGCAGTGCTGCAGGGGACAGAGTGCCTCTGTTCTTTGCTGATTTACCTCCTTTCTCTTCCTGAACTCTTCTTTCTGTGGGTGTGAATGAAACCAATCTGAAAAATCCTCAGATTTGTACAGTAAAAAGGAGGAGAGAGAGAGAGAGAAAAGAGAGCCAGTTGTCTCAGGAAACTAACTGCTTGTTCAAGAAGTTAAGGAAATAAAAACTTTTTCAAAACACTGCTTTAGGGTTTGTGTGCCTTTTCCTTTGATAATTATTGGAGTATTAAACTAGTTGTCATTATCTAACTCCTTGCAATCCCATGTATAGCAGAGTAGAAGTGTTTTCTATAGGCTTTGAGAGGTAAGTACCGTCATTATGCCCATTATACACATGAAGAATCTAAGGCACAGAGGGGACTAAATGTCACCTTTTGAAGACAGATCTCCAAGCCTGCCTTCTGAAGCTTGAATGTTGTTCAGTGCCGCCAAGTTGAGTATGACTTCTAGTGACACTATGAACAACATATCTGAATCCCGTGCCATTCTTATCTCTCCAACACATGTGAACCCATTGCTGCGGTCATTGTGTCAATCTCTCATTAAGGGTCATTCCCTCTTTCACTGACTCTCCACCTTTCCAAGCATGATTTCCCTTTCCATGAAATAGTCTCACCTAGGAAAATACCCGAGGTGAGGGAAATTGAAAGAATTTGTTCAAATTTGTATTAGAATTTTATAAGTAAACTCGTAGGTGTGGGGGGGGGGAATGAAGCTTCACCATTTGTTTCTGTCCTTTTGAATAGCATCAGAAGTGAATTCTGTGTGTGAAATGAGCCAAACAATATGCCTAACAGCCATACTTCCAGGATTTTAGAGCTTGGAAATGGAGGAGTCCATCACAGCCAGGAGCAGGCTTTAAACATCCACTGTCCCCAGCCCAGAGATTCAGACTTTATGTGGAAGCATTCTGGAAACAGATGCTGAATTGGAGTGTATACTCTAGGTGGTAGTGGATGGAATAAAAAACAGTAGTCCTTTGCTACCATTTGATTTTGGTGCCTGGTAATGTCATATGTATCAAAATACAACCATCGCTTGCCCACCGGCTGCCTGCACGGGAGATGACGCGCCCCACCGATCTCCCGCCTGTGCGGGAGATGATGCGTGCCCGGCCTCCTGCGCGGGACATGGAACGCATGCCCCACTGCCAGCTGCCTACAGGTTTGGGTTTCCTTGGACAGGCCAGAGAAGATGATCACCAATACAATGGATTGTTGAAAGTCACTGTCTACTTGATGACCCTTAACAGTGGCAGCATGTCCAAGAAGACCAACATCCTAAATGCACCACATATTTTAATCTGTTGAATGCTTCTGCCAAAAGCTGTTTAGACCTGGGGAGGGGGGAGTCTGTTCACAACTCTCAGGTTCCCTTTGCCATTTATAAAGGGGGAGGACAGTGACGCCTACTTCAAATTATAGTATGACCACTTATGAGGGGGTAAAAGTGGCAGTGCTGGAATTGGAGATGCTGTCCCTAGCCACATAGTCCTCAGTCAGGCAAGGGGACCAGACTGGGGTGGGGGCAGTTGGAGGGGGAGTCGACAACACATAACAACAATAACAATTATCTGAAGATTCCTGTAGTTAAAAGAATATGGGCTAGGCCCTCTTTCAAAGCCCTTAACATGCAGTACTTTTTAAAAAAATGTATCTAAACTTATATTTAATACTGACTGAGATAAATGTTGATTATTTTTTTTTTACTTTTTTTAATTAATTTAAAGGAAAGTTTACAGAGACTTAAGGTTTCAAGTCATTCATTGTACTTTTCTCCCTGCCTACCTCCTCCCCTCAATTCACTCTTCTCCTTGAGGAGAAAAACTCTCTCATTGTTACGCAATACTTTTAATTATCACACAACTAGTCCTGTGAAGTAGGTGTTCTTGGCATTCCCATTATACAGATAGAGGAAAGGAAACAACCACCTACTTGCTATCTTACCAGATTCATGGCAAATCCATGTATGTTGGAGTGGAAATTTTCTCCTTAATTTTGTTTGTTTGCTTGTCTTACTTTTTAAATATATTTGAATTTGGTTCCAAAATTAAGTAAAATTTCTTCACAAATTATTCAATGAAATTGGTTAGATTTTAGAGTGTCAACATTCTCAGTGTCCTATTCCTAGATGTGCCATTTCCAATGCTCTAATTTGTCTTCCTCTTCTCCCTTCTCTTCTCTCCTCATCTCTACTCATCTCTAGTTGCCACCAGTGAGTGTCAGGTTCTATACAGATATCTACTCTTGTCTTCTTGTGAAAGGGCAGTTATATTTGTACTTATGTGACATAGTATAATGTCTCTTCTTGAGATTCATCCATGTTATATGCTGCTTTGAAGATTTGTCATTATTCTTTTTAATTTTTTTCATTCATTCATTGTTGCACATTTTCCGCTCTATCCCTTCTTCAGTCCACTCTGCCAAGTCCACCTCTTGTTTCATACTGTTGTCATACTTGAGGACTGTGTAATCTCTTGTGTTTTGCTAATCCATTCATCTGTTGATGGAAAGTTGGGTTATTTCTATCTTTTTGCTATTGTGAATAGTGCTGCAGTGAACATAAGTGTGCATGTTTCTTTATATCTCTCTTATTAGAAAACTGAATAAGAATCATTGCCTCTGAATTATTTTGTTACTAAAGAATATTAAATACATTGTGGGCTATCAAAAGAACAAGCAAATCTTTACTGGGAAAAAAGTGCAGCCAGAGTGCTCCTAGAAGAAAAGATCGTGAGACTTTGTCCCACACTTTGAGCATGTTGTTGGGATAGGCCATTCCTTGGAAAAAGTCATCACACTTAGAAAGAACAGGGTCAACACAGAACAAGGAAACTCTTAGTATAGATTGGCATGTTGACTTCATGACAGAGATAGAGAGGATCACACAGGATTCAGCAGGATTTTGTTCCACTGTACACGGAGTTGCTATGATTTGGAGCCCACTCAAAGGCACCTAACAACCTTAGATCTCTAAGTGTAAGAGTGGAATCACTAGATCACACACACACACAAACTTCCCCCCCCAAAAAAAACCCCAACAAAGGTGAAACCAACCAAAAGCAAGCCTATTTCCAATTATGATTCTTAGCAACCCTATAGGAAAGAGCTGAACTGCCAAGGCTGAAATCTTCACAGAAACAGATTGTCATATCTTTCTCTTACAAAATACCCAGTGAGTCCACAGCACCGGCATTTCAGTTAACAGCTGAGCACTTTAATCACTGCACTTTCAGGGCCGCTGCTGAATCAACAGATAGTTGTTTCTGGAAAGAGGAAGCACTGTATTGTTTTTCACAATAATAGATAAGGGTTTCAGTTTACCCAAATTTGCCTTTTGTTTACCAGTGCTGATTTTTGCTGGGATGAAAAGGCTTTTTGCTACAGTTTGATTTGCTGTTTTCACATAATTTATTAGGAAAGGCTATTGCCTAGAGAAGGGCATCAAACTGGAAAAGATGAGTCAGCAAAAGAGAGGAAGCTCTTTAATGAGATGGAGTAATAGAGTCTGCAGCAGTAGGCTTAAATGTGTCAAGGATGACAAAGATGGCACAAGGTAGGAAGGAATTCACATCTGTTGTTCATAGTGTCTCTTATGAGTCATATACAACACGATGGCACTTGTCAACAACAATGGCTCATGGGGGAGCTCTTGTGGCCTAATGGCAAGGAGTGGCATTGCCAAATGAAAGGCATGATGTTCAAATCCACCAGATGCTCTGCCAGAGACAGATTGTTAATCTCTTGTGTGATCTACTGCCTCTGAAGGTCCACTGGAGGGTCAGCTAGGAGACTGTTCTAACTTAATGATAAGCAGCAATGGCTCATGACTGCAAGCATCTTTTCACTTCTTTGTTGGCTGATTTAATGTCATCCTTTTTGCTAAAATGTTCATGTCCTTTTACTATTTTCTCAAAACTGTGTTGTTTGTCTTTTTGTTGATGTTTTCTGTATGTTTTAGAGAGTAGATACTTCATGGATGTATTGTTTCCAAAATTTTTTCCAAGTCTGAAAGCTGTTCTTTACTCTTTTTTTAATATATTTTTAAAATTAATTTCCATGAAAGCTTATAGAGACTTTGGATTTCCATTCATTCATTGTTGCACTTTTATCCCTGCCCAATTCCCCCCTCCTCCCCAGTTCCCTCTTCTCTTTGAAAAGTAAAAGAAAAATTCTTTCATTGTTATACAATTCCTCCCTGCAAGTCCACTCCATTATGCAGTCTTCGTTCTGCACTCCTGTCATGACAATAATACCTAATCATATATCCCTTTTAATTAGTTCTCTCCATCTGTTTCAATGCAGTAGACATAATTTGTCCCATCTTTTTCAGTCTCCCCTTCAACCCCAACGTCAGTCCTGTTTTACAACAGTGGCACTATGCAGTATTTGCCCTTTTGTGACTGAGATATTTCGTTCAGTATAATGCCTTCCAATGCCACACATTTTGTGTTATATTACATGAGTTCCTTGTTTTTCAGTTCAGTGAAATATTCTATTGTGTGAATATATCACAGCTTCTCTATCCATTCATTTGTTGATGGGCACTTAGGTTGCTTCCAATGCTTTGCTATTGTGAACAAAACTACGATAAACATGAATATGCATATATCTGCTTATCTGCTTGGGGGGCAATTATGGTTTCTTTGGGGTATATTCCCAATAGTGGAATTGCTGGGTCAAATGGTATTTTTATTTGCAACTTTTTAAAAAAAATTTATTATTATTTTGTGTGCGTGTACCGTCAAATCAGATCTGACGGATAGAGGAGGATATTGCTCCTCCTTCTCCGGCAGAGCATCTGGTGGATTCGAACTGTGTATCTCTGGGATTGCAGTGCAGCTTCTTGCCACTAGGCCACCAGAGCTCCCCAATTTGCAATTTTTTGAGAAAGTGCCATACTTCCTTCCCTAGTGGTTGCACCATTTTACACTCCCACCAATAGTGAATAAGGATTTCAGTTTCTCCACAACCTCACCAGCATTTGTTGTTTGCTGTTCTGTTGAATTTTGCTATTGTTACTGGGGTGGGATGAGATCATAATTGTTTTGATTTGCATCTCTCAAATATTTTTGCTCAATGAAAGGCTTTACTCTCTTAAAAAAGTCTTTCAATGAGCAAAAATATTTCATTTTAAGGCTGTCTCCGTTACGTAATTTCATTTTCTTCATATTATTTATAGTTCTGTTTAATAATCTAGTTTTTAAAAATGTTAGGTCCTTCTTCAACAATTTGTGCTGGCAAAACAGAAATGTTACCTGTAGAAAACTGAAACAGGATCCACATCTCACACCATACACGAAAATAAACTAAAGGTGGATGGGAGAGTTGGGAGTAAAGCTGAAAACCATGAAGTTCCTCAGAGACAGATTGGGATCAAGCTTAGATGACCTAGTCTATGGTATAAAGAGACTGCCAAATACAGTAAAAAATGCACAACCTGAAGAGGATAAAATTAATGAATGAGACCTTATAAAGATTAAATCTCTGTGCACATCAAAAACTTTTTCCAACAGAGTGAAAAGAAAACCTACTGATTGGGGAAAAAAGTTTGGATTCATCCTGGAGAGGTTTAAACCGGGCTACTCCTTGGAGGCAAGGATTCTGAGGCTTCGTCTGACATCCTTTGGTCATGTTGTAAGGAGAGAACGGTCCTTGGAGAAGAACATCATGCTTGGGAGGCCCTCTAGGAGATGGATTGATTCAGTGATTGGGGTAATCGGGATGAGTGTGTCGGAAATAGTGAGATTGGCACAGGACAGAAGAGAGTTTAGGGCTGTTGTACATAGGGTCGCTGTGAGTCGTAAGCGACTCGACAGCACATAACAACAATAACAACAACAATACCATTTAAGACAAGGGTCTCATCAAAAGTTTACAGAATCCTACAGGGTCTCTGCAAGAAAAGGACTGATAACACAGTTAGAAAATGGGCAAAAGACATGGAAAGACTTCCCAGATGAAGACATACTGATGACCAACAGACACATGAAGAAATGCTCAAAATCAATGTCAATAAGAGAGATGCTTATCAAAACCACAATGAGGTAACATCTAATTCTAGTGTAGTGGCTAAGTTTAACAGGTCAGCAAGTAATAAGTGTTGAAGAGGATGTGGTGAGATAGGAGCTCTGATACATTGTTGGTGGGATTGTAAAATGGTACAACCACTCCGAAAGGTAGTTTGGCTTTTCCTCAGGAAGCTGAACATAAAAATTCCATATGATTCGGCTATTCTCTGCTTGGAATATACCCCAAGAAAACGAGAACTGAGACATGAATGGAGACTTTTACACCAATGTTCAGACCAAGGAAACAACCCAGATGTCCAAACATAACTGAATGGATTGAGAAATTGTACTGATGGAATACTATGCATCATGCAAGAGCAATGATTTTGTAAATTATTACCTAATTTGGGAGAGTCTGGAAAGCATTATGCTAAGTGAACTAACTCAGTCCCATAAGGACAAATACTGTATAAGACCATTATTGTAGAATGTGTATGAGGATCCAAGGAGAGGATGGTGGGAGCAGAGGAGTGAAAATGGGGAATAGTTGAGGGGCTTAATCACAGGGTTAATCACACAATTTAATGGGTGGAGAGAGGGGTGGATAAAGGAATTTGGAAAGATCTGATGTGAAAAACAGTGTAATACGGTCTTTCTAAGTACAAACCAGTATAAAAGAAATTATTTAAAAATATATTAGGTCCTGTAATTTCCCCATTTTCTTTCAGGAGCTTTAAGGTTTTAGCTTTAACAACATTTAGGTTTCTGAGCCTCTGCAAGTTCATTTTTCTACATAGTGTGAGCTATGGATTGTCTCTCATTTTTCTGCAAATGGATATTCAATTTTGCCAGCAACATATGTTAAGATGATTTTCTCCAACTAATTGGCTCTGACACCTTGTTGAAAAGCAGCTCCCAGTATATGGATTAATTTGTTTCTGATTCTCAATGCTGGTCAGTGTGCCATTGATCCAGTACCACTCTGGCTGAAGAATGTTTTTAAGACCAGAAAGTGTGAGATCATCTACTCTCTTCTTAAATATTGCTTTGGCTATTTGGGGACCTTTTATTTTTCCCTATAAGTTGATCAATTTTTCTATTTCTGTAAAGAATGCTATTGGAATTTGGAGCAACATTTCATTGTACCTGTAGATCGCTTTGGGTAGAACTGACATTTTCCAATCCATGGGTATGCAATATTTTTATATTTATGTAGAGTTCTTTTAGCTTCTTAGTGCTTAATAGGTTTTTTTCTTTGTAAATTTATTTTCATTTTTTAAGATTAGCATAACATTGGGATTTTTTTTTATATGTATATTCATGGTAGACAGTGAAGAGATTGAGATTGTTAAAAGCTTCAGTTTGCTCTCCTCCATAATTCAACATTCTTGGTACCAGCAACCAGGAAATCAAAATGCAAATTGCATTGGGAAAGTTGGCTGTCAAGGACCTCTCCAGAGTGCTGAAGGACAATGATGTCAGACTGGAGACTAATGTGCACCTGATCTAGTCCATGGTCTTTGCGATTACTTGCTATGTGTCAGAAACCTGGACAATGACTAGGGATGTTGTTGTTGTTGTTGTTGCTGTTGTTATGTGCCATCGAGTAGCTTGTGACTCATAGCGACCCTATGTACAAGAGCTCTAAACACTCTTCTATCCTGTGCCAACCTGGCCTTCTCAAACGCACTTATTCCCACCCCTCCAGTCATAGAATCGATCCATCTCATTGAAGGTCTTCCTCTCCTTTGCCACCCCTCCACTCTGCCAAACATGGTGTCCCTCTCCAAGGACCAGTCCCTCCTTGCAACATGCCCAAAGTATGTAAGACGAAGCTTCAGAATCCTTGACTCCAGGGAACATTCTGGCTTCACCCTCTCCAGGACAAACCTGTTTGTTCTCCTAGCAATCCATGGTATATCCAACATTCTTCTCCAGCACCACAGCCCAAAGGCATCAATTCTCTTTCTATGTACCCTATTCACTGTCCAACTCTCTGATGCGTGCCTTAGTCTCCAGCCTGACGTTGTTGCTCTTTAGTACTCTTGACAGGTCCCTCACAGTCGACTTTCCCAATGCAATTCGTCTTCTGATTTCCTGGCTGTTGACTGTGGAGCCAAGTAAACTTAAACTGATAACTATCTCAATCTCTTCACCACCCATACTGATGCTGCCAATTGACCCAGTGGTGAGAATCTTTGTTTTCTTGATGTTGAGCTTCAGTCCATATAGGAGGCTGCAGTCCTTGACCTTTTGCAGCAACCGCTTCAGGTCCTCCTCAGTTTCAGCGATCAGGGTTGTGTCATCTGCATAACACAGGTTGTTGATGACTCTTCCACCAATCCTGATGCCACATTCCTCTTCGTAAAGCCCAGAGTCTCGGTTGATCTGTTCTGCATACAGATTGAAAAGGTATGGAGACATAATACATCCCTGACGGACCACCTTCTTGATTTTGAACCATGTAGTATCTCCCTGCTCTGTTCTGATAACAGCCCCTTGGTCCAAGTATAGGTTTCGCATTAGCACAATCAAATGTTCTGGAATTCCCATTCTTCTCAGAGTCAGCTACAGCTTGTTGTGATCCACACAGTCAAAAGCCTTTGCATAGTCAATGACACACAGATAGACATCCTTCTGGTATTCTTTGCTTTCTGCCAAGATCCATCTAACATTAGCTATAATATCCCTAGTACCACGACCTCGTCTAAATCCAGCCTGCACATCTGGCAGTTCTCTGTTGACATATTGTTCCAGTAGTTTTTGGATAATTTTCAGCAGAATCTTGCTTGCATGTGATATTAATGATATTGTTTGATAATTTTTGCACTCTGTTGGGTCACCTTTCTTTAGAATGGGAACAAATATCGATCTCTTCCAGTCAGTGGGCCAGCTGGCTGTTCTCCATGTTACTTGGCACAACTTAGTGAGCACATCTAGGGCGGTGTCTGTTGAAATATATTAATTGGTATGCCGTCGACTCCTTGCCAATTCCTTCAGGGCAATTTGCACTTCCTCTTCCATCACCATAGGCTTTTGCTCATATGTCATTTTATGAAATTCCTCTGTGTCAGCCAATTCCTTCTGATACAGTGACTATGTGTATTTTTTTTTCCATCTTCTCTTGGTATTTCCTGGATCATTTAACATTCTACCCAAAGTATCCTTAAGTATTGCCACCCATGGCTTGAATTTGTTTTTCAACTCCTTCAGCTTAAGAAGCGCTGATCGAGTTTGGCCCTTTTGATTTTCTGACTCCAGCTCTCTGCACATTTCATTATAGTACCTTGCTTTGCCGTCCCGGGCTGCGTTTTGAAATTTTCTGTTTAGCTCTTTAATTTCTTGGTTTCTTCCTTTAGCTTTGGCTTCTCGGCTCTCTAATGCAATATTCAGAGTCTCATCAGACATCCATCTTGGTCTGTTCTTCTTTTTCAGCTTTTGTAATTATCTTTTGCATTCTTCATGGACCATTTTCTTGATATCCTCCCAGAGTGCATTTGGTCTACGTTCATTGGTGCTCAAGGCCTCAAACCTGTTCCTGAGATGGTTTTCAAATTCAAATGGGATAGGCTTAAGATCAAATTTTGGTTCCCGTGGACTTGATTTAATTTTTCTCAACTTGAGCTTGAACTTGCATATGAGTAGTTGGTGTTCTGTCCCACAATGGGGTTTGGGGGTTGGCCTGGTTTTCACTGATGATAATGAGCTTCTCCACCGAGTCTTTCCACAAATGTAATCTATTTGATTACTATGCATGCCATCAGGTGAGATCCATGTGTATAGTCTGCGTTTATGTTTCTTATACTAGGGATGATAGAAGGAGAATTAATGCCTTTGAGTTGTGGTGCTGGAGAAGAGTATTGAATATATCATTGACTGCTAAAAGAACAAGCAGGTTCGTCCTGGAGAGGGTGAAACCAGGCTACTCCTTGGAGGCAAGGATTTTGAAGCTCCATTTGACATACTTTGGACATGTTGCCAGGAGGAACCAGTCCTTAGAGAAGGACATCATGCTTGGGAGGGTGGAGGGACAGCACAAGAGAGGAAAACCCTCAATCAGATGGATTCGCTTAGTGACTGGTGTGATTGGGACAGGTGTGTCAGAGACAATAAGGTTGGCTCAGAATAGAGCAGAGTTCAGAGCTGTTGTGTATAAGGTTGCTATGAATTGCAAGCGAGTCGATGGCACATAATACCACAACAGTGAATTTTATTTCAAAGTGTTTTAGACATGTTGTTGTTATGTGCCATCAAGTCATTTGCGACTCATAGCAACCCTATGTACAAGAGCCCTAAATGCCGTTCTATCCTGTGCCAACCTCACTGTCTTAAACACATTCATTCCCACTACTCCACTCACAGAATCAGTCCATCTCATTGAGGGTCTTCCTCTCCTGCGCCATCCCTTCACTCTCCCAAACATGATGTCCCTCTCCAAGGACTTGCAACATGTCCAAATTATGTCAGATGAAGCTTCAGAATCCTTGATTCCAGGGAACATTCTGGCTTCACCCTCTCCAGGACAAACCTGTTTGTTCTCCTAGCAGTCCATGGTATATTCAACACTCTTTTCCAGCACCACAACTCAAAGGCGTCAATTCTCTTTCTATGTACCATATTCACTGTCTAACTGATGCATAGCACGTAATTGCAAAGAGTATAGCCTGGATCAGGTGCACCTTAGTCTCCAGCCTGATGTCGTTGCACTTCAGTACTCTTGAGAGGTCCCTCACAGCTGACTTTCCCAATGCAATTCGTCTCCTGATTTCCTGGATGCTGTTACCAAGAGTGTTGACTGTGGAGCCAAGTAAACTAAAACTATCTCAATCTCTTCACCGTCCATACTGATGCTGTCAATTGGCCCAGTGGTGAGAATCTGTTTTCTTGATACTGAACTTCAATCCATATTGAATACTGCAGTCCTTGAGCTTTTGCAACAAGTGCTTCATGTCCTCCTCAGTTTCAGCAATCAGGGTTGTGTCATCTGCATAACGCAGGTTGTTGATGACTCTTCCACCAATCCTGATACCACATTCCTCTTCGTACAGGCCAGCGTCTCGGATGATCTGTTCTGCATACAGATTGAAAAGGTATGGAGACAAAATACATCGCTGACTGACCCCTTTCTTGATTTTGAACCATCCATTGTCTCCCTGCTCTGTTCTAACGAGTGCCATTGTTTGATTTTTATTCATTTTAATTCCTCTATCCCTCCCTTTGATGATGATGATGACACAACATCTTTTGCAGAAAGTGAGGAGGTGTTGAAGCATTTGTTGCAGAAGATCAAGGAATGCAGCATTGGATTTCATTTCAGTGTCAAGAAAACAAAGATTCTTATCACAGACGGATAGATGGATGGAGAAGGGATTAAAACTATCAACAACTTTATCCTATTTTGATCCACAGTTAATGTCCTTGGTACCAGCAGTCAGGAAATCAGGAGGTGCATTGCACTGGGAAAATCTACAGTCAAGGACCTCTTCAAATTATTGCAGAGTAACTATATCAGTTTGAGGACTAAGTTGTGTCTAATTCAGGCCATGATATTTCCTATCACTTGCTATGCATCTGAGAGCTGGATAGAAGGAACACAAGAAGGACAGAAGAAAATTGATGCATTTGATCTGTCTTGTTGGATAAGAGCACTGAACATTCCATGGATAGTCAAAAGAACAAACAGGTATGTCTTGGAGAGGGTGCAGGTGGAGTGCTCTTTGGAGGCAAGGATGATGAGTAGTCACCTCACATACTATGGGAATATTGCTAGGAAGGGTTATTACTTGGAGAGGGACAAGATGGAAGGGTGGAGGGTCAGCAAAGGAGAGGAAGACCCTCAGCTAGGTGGATTGACACAGTGACTGCGGCAATGGGCTCTGGAGTGTTGGGGAAGTGTGAAGATGGCACAGGATAGGACAGGATTCACATCTGTTGTTCATGGGGTCACTATGTATCATACTCAACTTGATGGCACCTAACAACAACAGTATCTCTCCCTTCTCATTGTTTGTATCCATTGATTGCTTGTAAACTTTTCCTTAGATTTTGAAAATAGTGATATTATACCATAATAGTCCTTTTCAGACTGACTTTTGCCACTCAGTATGATTTATTCTAGATTAATCTATGTTGTGCAATATTTCACAAATTCTTCATCAGTTTATAGTGATGCACACTATTTCATAAATTCTCTATCCATTTGTTCACTGAGGAGCATTTGGGTTGTTTCCAACTCTTTACTATTGTAAAGAACTAAACACTAAATAATGATGGGTGTATGCTAATTTATATATATGTGTGTGTGTGTGTGTGTGTGTGTGTGTGTGGTTGCTCTATTAGATGTTATTTCAATTTTCAGCTAAGAAAGTGCGAAACTGCTTTCCAGAGTGGTTGTAGTACCTTACATTCCCACCAGCAGTGTATGAGAGCACCAATCTCTTCACCTTCAGCAGTATTTATTTGTTTTTTGCTGTCTTGGTAAGCTTTGCTTTTTTTTTTTTCCCCTCTGGGGTTAGGTGATATATTGTTGGTTTTATTGGCTTCTCTTGAGCATTTCTTCATGTGTTTGTTGGTCATCTGAATGTCTTCTCTGGTGAAATATCAATCCATGTCCTCTGAATATTTTGCTTTGGAGTTGTTTACCTTTTTCTTGTGGAGGTATTTGAGTTTGCTGTAGATTTTTAGAGATGACTCTCTTGTCAGATGTCTTTTGCCAAATACTTTTTTGTCAGTCTCTAGGTTCTCTTTTCATCATTTTGAAGAAGGCTCTTAATGCAGGTAAAGATTTGATTTTTTAGGAGGTTCCAATAATTTTTTTATTCTCTGTTGATTGTGCATTTTCAATTATAGTTTAAAGTCTGCTTATGCCATTGATTGTCTTTGTTCTTTGTTGTTATGCGTCATCAAGTCAACTACGTGTCATAGCGACCCTATGAACAATGACTCTGAACCTTGTCCTCTCCTGAGTCAACTTCACTGTCCCTGACACACTTAAACCCAATGCCACAATCACTATATAAATCCACCTCATCCAAGATTTTCCTCTCATGCTCTGGCCCTCTACCCTTCCAAGCATGATATCTTTTTCTAAGGTCTAGTCCACTACTGACAACATGCCCAAAGTATATGAGATGGAGCTTGAAAATCTGTGACTCCAAAAAACATCCTGGTTTCACCCTTTCCGGGACAGATCTATTTGTTTTGTTGGCAGTCTACATAGTATGTTCAATACTCTATACTAGCACCCCAACTCAAAAGTATCAATTCTTCTGTCATCCTTATTCATTGTCCAGCTCTCAGACGCGTAGCAAGCAATAGCGATCATGGCTTGGATCAGGAGCATCTTAGTCTCTAGGTTGATATTGTTACTTTTTTAGCACTCTAGAGAGGGCCTTGACTGCAGATCTTCCCAGTGCAAATTGTCTTTTGATTTCCTGATTGCTGGTGCCAAGGGTGTTGATTATGGATCTGAGCAAGATTAAAGAAAGCATTAACAACTTCAATCTTTTCTTCATATATCATGATGTTGTCTATTGACCCAGTGGTGACAATCTTTGTTTCCTTGGTGTTAAGATACAATCCACATTGAAGGCTGCCATCCTTAACCTCCTGCAACAAACGTTTCAAGCCCTCCTCAGCTTTGGCAAGCAAGCTTGTGTCATCAGCATAACTCAGGTTGTTGATGGATCATCCTTCAATCCTAATGCCACATTCTTCTTTATAAATTCCAGCCTTCCAAATGATCTGTTCCACATACAGATTGAAAAGATATGGAGAAAGGATACATCCATAATGTACCCCTTTCTTGATTTTAAACCAAACATTGTTCCTTTGCTTTGTTCATAAAACATCTAGGTATAAAAGTATTCTGGGATTCCCATTTTTCTCAATATTAATCACAATTTGTTGTTATCTACAGTCAAATGCCTTTGCATAGTTGATAAAACACAAATAGACATTCATCTGGTACTCTCTGCTTTCAGTCAAGATCCATCTGACATTGGCAATGATATGCCTAGTGCCACAGCCTCTTCCATATTTTTTGGCATAAACTGCTGAGGATATCCAGGGCTGCAACTGTTAATTGAAATGTGTCAATTGGTATCCCATTGATTCCTAAGGCCTTATTTTTTGCCAATGCCTTCTATGCAGCTTGAATTTCTTCATTAATTACCTTTGGCTTTGGTACTTCCTGAAATTTTCAGTGTCAACCAATTCTTTTTCGTACAGAATTCCATCCATCTTCTCTTAATGTTTCCTGGATCATTCAAGATAATTTCTTTCTATGGATAAAACTCCTATATAAGAAACCTCTTTTAAAAGAGAGGACAGATCATGAACACTGCAGTGGAACAGATGAGGGGAATAAATGTCCAAAAGAAATACATGTTTATGTCTGTATACATGTGTGTGTGTGTACAACGAGCGCATTGCAAAATGGACTGGTGAAAGGTGAAGGGAGGGAGAAGGAAGAAAACACACAACAATGAATGAATAAACATTTTTTGTAAAAAATAATGTCTTCCAAAAGTCAAAATAAGGCCCAATATTTGAGGATGTTTGGATGTTTCTGAGGCCCCTTCCCTCTATATTTGAATTCTTCCAGAAAGGAGAAAATTTATGTACTAACCATATTGTTATAATCTTCAAGTTTTAACAGAGTGGATATTTAACCATATTGTTATAATCTTCAAGTTTTAACAGAGTGGATATTTAATCCCAAACTGGTCAACTAAAGCTTCTTCTCCAGGAATTTATCACTAGAAGAAAAAGATGTCAGATAGTGTGGGTGAGTTTATTAAACTAAGGTCATAACAAACTCAAGAGCTGTGGTGTTGCTCGATCAGCATGTAGAAATATAGAAAATCATACTTCAGAGAAAGAAGTAGTTGTGCTAGGAGACAGATATCCGTGGTGCATGAGGCAGAGAAGACTGCAGAGAGAGCGAGGACACTTGAGGCATTTAGCTGAGTAAACTTCTGTTAGTTTTCTGAGTTATGATGATCTGATCAACTCATTCTGGCACCCAGCTGTGCCTCTTATTCATGGGCTCCATTAAAATAAGAAACCAGTTACTATCAAACTGATGATACTCCTTGTGTGTTAAGTAGAATAGCTCCAGAGGGGTTTGAAAGATCTGACCTTTCAGAAACATCTCATTTGACTTTTCTTCTGAGGTGACTCTAGGTGGGTCTGAACCAAACAGTTTTAAAATTAGTAGACCAGTGCTTAGGTATTTGAACCACTTGCATGAAGATTGACTTAATGCAATGTCAGGAGCTGCCAGATTTCCATAAAGCCTGGAGTTGGAGCTGTCACAGTGTTACTTCCCACATATTCTTGCTTAGAGTGAGTAATGAAATCAATACTGAGAGTGGGAAGAGACACGCATGCAAAGGAAGGGTTACAGAAGTGGGAGTCATTGGGGCCCTTTCTGAAGCTCCGCTACCATGAGAAAGAAATAAACTTTTATTACATTAAGCCATTTAGATTTCCAGGTAAATTTGTTCCCTCGAAAAAAGTTACTATAATTGGACTAATATAAAAATTAGTATCTATTATAGAAGATAAATTCATCTGCACAAGCAAACCCCAAGATCTCTGTGGCTTAACACATATCCCACTGTGTCCCAATGGTGACTCTGCTCCAGGCAGTTTAGATGATGTTGGTACATCACCAGAGCATGTGGCTCTCAGATCACTGAGGCAGGAAATTTATAGCTCTTGTTCCCTATTGTTCCCTGCTCAACTATAAGCAGAATGGGAAACTGGAAGCAGCCTGTGGATATGATGATTACTAAGTGTTGCTGTTATAAAAGTTGTGTGGAACTCTTTGCCTCTGTTTTTCTCCTTTATTTTCCCTTCTGCAAGAAATTTGAGTCCTTATAATGTAGTGATTAAACACTGAGCTGTTAAAGGAAATGTTTTAAATCCATAGGAGAATGATGTGACAATCTGCATTTATAAAGATTTAGTTTTACCAGTCTAATAGATAGTTCTCTGGACTGGTGGCTCACTATGAACTAGAGTCTATACAAGGTCAATAGTTGGTTTGGCTAAGAATTTTAGAAGGAAAGCGAAGTGAGTAGAGGATAGAAGGATGGCAGATGGATGAGGTGTGAGTGAATGATGGATGAATGACAGAAATGACTTACACTTTGGAATGCAAAATGCAACCTATATAAATACTTTCCTATTAAACAAAAACTAACAAATAACTACAATAGCAGAGACTTTTGCTGTGCTTTTAACCTTTTTTCTCATCAACGGTGATAAGAAAACTAAGCTAGATTAAGTGGAATAGTACTGGAAGTGCAAAGGCAAACAAAGAGAAAAGAGTGATTGAAAAACACTTCAGAAAGCTGCGTACATTTAAATGAGCAGGGCTTGATTACTTGCATCCTGGGGCATTTAAAGAATTGGTAACTGTAATTTCAAGACCTACAGCCTTTATTTTAGAACACGAGGGTTGGGCCAGAGAAGGTCTGATAAGTGGAATCAGCAGATGGAGTACTTGTTTTTAAAAACAGAGGAAAAGGCAACCGTAGTAATTATAGACTATTCAGCTTTTCTTGGATACCTGGGAAGATATAAGAACAAATCACCAAACAATCAATTTGCAACCACCTAGAAGAGCGCAGGATACTGAGTAGTAATCAACATGATTTTGCTAAGTGCAAATTATGCCAGACCAATTTAATTTTTATCTATGATAGAATGATGAACCTGGCAGAGAGATGAAAACAATACCTGCAATTGGACTTCAGTGAGGTTGAGGACTTTGTTTATTTTGGGGCTTTTTTTAAAAAAAACTGTTTTATTTGCTTGTGGGTTTTTGGTTTGGGTTTTTTGTTGTTTTGGTTTTTGGTTTTTTTTTTCTTTTCATTTTTATCTTTTCTTTTTAGTATCATTCCTCTGAAAGAATGCTACCGAGAATTATATTTGGGTGGGCATGATTTTGGGTGTAGCACAGTGCTAAAGCCACAGGCTCTGCCTCAGAGTAGCACAGTTATTAACTGTAGCTTTCATTATTTTAATTAACTTGATGAAGGACATGATGCTTGGAAGGGTGGAGGGTCAGGGCAGGAAAGGAACCTGGACCATGTGGATTGACACCGTAACTAAGGTAATGGGGGCAGGTGTATCAGAGACAGTGAGATTGGCTCAAAATAGGGCAGGTTCAGAGCTATTGTTCATAGGGTCACGATGAGTCATAGTCAACTTGAAGGTGCATAGGAACAGTAAAACAATGTGGATAGAGTCTTGAATAAACCATGGACTGCCAAAACAACAAATTTGTCTTGGAGGAAGTGCAACCAGGGTGCTCCTTAGAGACAAGGATGATGAAACTTCATCTCACATACTTTTGGCATGTTGCCAGTCTTTGAGAAAAAGACACCATGTAGCCAGAAGTAGAGAGTTGGCAATAAGGAGGAACACTTTCAAGGAGGTGGTTTGACACAATGATTGTGGAAATGGGCTTGAGCATGGTGGAGACTGTGATGATGGCTCAGGGTAGGGCAAGATTCCAATTTGAAAGCTGTAAGTTTTTCTCAAACTGAAAGCACTGAAAAAAGAAATTGAAGTCTAAAGTTTCAATAATGAAGGAATCTGTAGGCAAACTCTTGAATGATGCAGGAAGCATCAAAAGATGAGGGAAGGAATATATGGAGTCATGGTACCAAAATAATTGACACAGAACCATTTCAGGAAGGAGCGTATTATGGTCAAGAACCAGTGGTAATTAATGAAGGAAGCAGTTTAAGCCGCACTGAAGGCATTGGCAAAAAAGTGTAAGGCCCCAGGAATTGGAAGGCCAGGTGACATGCTTTAACAAAAAGATGCAAACGTGCATGCTCGTTAGTCTATACCAAGACATTTGGAAGAGAACTGGCAAACTGAATTTTTAAAAAGAGACCCATATTTGTGTCTTTTCTCAAAATAGGTGATACAACAGAATGTGAAAATTATAGAATAATATCAATATTATCCTAAGCAAGTAAAATCTTACTGTTCTTGTTGTTATGTATTGTTGAGCAACCCTACACAAAATAGCTCTGAGCCCTGCCCTATTCTAAACCAATCTCACTGTCTCTGACACACTTACTCCCATTATCCCAGTTATTATATAATTCAACTCATCCAGGGACTTCCTCTCCTGTGCTGTTCCTCCACCCTTCAAAGCATAATATCCTTCTCCAAGGGATGCTCCCTCCTGGCCACCTGCCCAAAGTATGTGAGATGGAGCTTCAAAATCCTAGCCTCCAAGGAGAAACTTGGTTTGGTTTCAGCCTTTTGCAGAACAGATATGCTTGTTCTCTTGGCAGTCTACGATATATTCTTTTACAGCACCAAAATAAAAGGCATTGATTCTTCTTCTGTCATTCTTATTTATTGTCCAACTCTCAGATGCATAACAAGTAACTGAGAAACTCATGGCCTGAATCAGACACTCCTTAGTCTCTAGATTGACATCATTGCTCCTTCGCACTCTAGAAATGTCCCTGACAGCAGATTTTTCTTAATGCAATTCATCTTTTGATTTCCTGACTGCTAGTGCCAAGAGAGTTGATTGTGAAACCAAGCAGGCTGAGATTGCTAATAACCTCATTATCTTCTTCTATCATGATGCTGCCAATTGTCTCAGTAGTGAGAATCTTTGTGTTGTTGATTTTTTATTTATTTATTTTTAATGTTAGGCTGATTACTAAAAAATGGTTTGAACAGTACATCAATAGGAGTCTACCAGAAATTCATGGTGGATCCAGAAGAGCCCATGGAACAAGAGATATCATTGCTGCTGTCAGATGGATCCTGTCTAAAAGCAGAGAACACCAGAAAGATCTTATTCTATGTTTCATTGACTTGACATTCCACTGTGTGGATTATAAAAAATTTATCAAAAACATCGAGAAGAACGGGACCCCCAGAATACTTAATTGTACTCATTTGAAACCTACACCCAGACCAAAAAGCAGTTGTCCGAACAGAACAAGGGAATGCTGCATGGTTAAAATCAGGAAAGATATGTATTGGTGTTGTGTCCTTTCTCCATACCTATTCACTATCTGTATGCTGAGCAAAACATTCAAGGAGCGGGACTATATAAAAAAGAATGTGGCATCAGCATTGGAGGAAGTCTCATGAACAACTTGTACTATGCAGATGGCACAACATTTTGTGCTGAAAGTGATGAGGACTTGAAACACTTTCTGCAGGAGATCAGAAACTACAGCCTTCAACACGATCTCAACATCAAGAAAACAAGGATCCTTAGGGCCAATAGACATCATCATGGTAGATGGAAAAAAGATCGAAGTTATCAATGATTTTGTTTTACTTGGATTCACAATCAACACCCATGGTAACAGCAGTTAAGAAATTGAAAGATGTGTTGCATTGGGAAAATCTGCTGTCATGGGCCTTTCTAGAGTACTAAAGAACAATGATGTCAGATTAAGTGCACCTGAACCAAGCCATAGTCTTTTTAATGGCTTCCTATTTATCTGAAAGATGGACAATGTAAAAGGATGACAGAAGAATCAATTTCTTTGAGTTGTGACTTTGGAGAAGTAAGGATAGTAAATGTTTGTCTCACATACTTGGGGCATGTTGTTAAGACGAGTCAGTCTTTGGGAAGAGACATCATGACAGAGAAAGAGAGGATGATCCACAACAAGATAGTTTGACACAATGACTGTAACGATGGGCTTGAGCATAGCAGAGATGTGTTGACAATCTGCAATTTAAGGATAAATTACACTGTTATTCCTGAAGCCAAGATTCTTACACCATTCAAATTTAGAATAATGTCTGTTTTAAAGTTATAAATTTTTTTTTTCTCATAATTACCTTTAATATTTTAAAATACTTTCTCTTTAAAATTAACAGTATGGTATCATGGTCATAGACCTCTCATGGTGTTCTATTACATCTAACTTATGTAATTATTAATAATAATAATATAGTCTTAGGATTCTCCACGATGAAAGCTTATATGACCTTGTTATAAGGTGAAAGGTTTTTAAAAAATTACTGTAAAAATTAAAATAACCTTCTGAAAATCACTATAATCATTTCTAGATGTTGTTGTTGTTGTTATGTGCCGTCAAGTCGCTTGCGACTCATAGCGACCCTATGTACAACAGCCTTAAACTCTGCTCTGTCCTGTGCCAATCGCACTGTCTCTGAC
>NW_006400027.1:1213325-1220148 GCF_000299155.1 Elephantulus edwardii
GATACAGTGACTCAGTATATTCTTTCCATCTTCTTTTAATACTTCCTGGATCATTGAACATTCTGCTGAAAGCATCCTTGATTATAGAATCTTTTCTAGATATGCAACTAAGTAACAACATAGTTCACAAGCTACTGTCAGAATAGTAGTGCAAGTGAACCTCTGGGTTAATTCCTAAATGGGGTTAAAACAATTTACTTGCATGACATGTGGAATCATCTTATTGCAAAGTTAATGAAGTGACCAAGGTGAGCAGTGCAAGTGATGGGAGCCAATTTCTAAAGTCATCATATCTAATTCTTATCATTATGGCAAGCCTCACTGCCCTTCTGACTACTAGCTGAAGTGGCATTCCACACGGCCACACAGGTAAATATAGCTGTCACTCACACTGCCTGCTACCTTAAAGGATGCAGTTTTTCATTGTTTCTGGGAAGAATTAAACTATTTCAAATTTTGTCCAAAATTAAGACTTTATTATTATGCCCATCGTTGATGTCATTGTTATGTGACATTGAGCCATCTATGACTCATAGCAACCCTACGAACAATAGCTCTGAACTCAGTCTTATCCTATCCTATCCTGAGCCAATCTTACTGTCTCTAGCCTGCCCCCATTACCACAGTCATTGATTGTATAAATTCATCTCATCTAAGGCCTTTCTCTCCTGTACTGACTCTCCACCTTTTCAAGCATAATGGCCTTCTCCAAGGACTGGTCCCCTCCTGGAAAACATGCCGCAAGTATGTGAGACAGAGCCTCAAAATCCTTGCCTCCAAGGAGCAACATTATTTCATCCACTCCAGCTCAGACCTCTTTATTCTTTTGGCAGTTTGTGATATGTTCAATACCATTCCCTAGCACCATAACTCAAAGGCATCAAGTAATTGTCCAGCTCTCTGATGCATAGCAAGTAATTGCAAAGATCATGGCCTGGATCAGGTGCATCTTAGTCTGTAGCCTGACATTGTGGCTCTTTCGCTCTCTGGAGAGGTCCCTGACAGCTAACTTTCCCTATTTAACTTATCTTTTGATTTCCTGACTCCTGGTGCCAAGAATGTTGATTATGGATCCAAGCAAGATGCAATTCTAAACAATCTCAATTTCTTTTCCTTCAATCATGATGCTGCCAATTGGTCTGATAGTGAGATTTTTTTATTTTTGGTTGGTGTTAAGTTTCAATCCATATGGAAATCTGCAGTCCTTGAACTTCTGCAGTAAATGCCTCAGGTCTTCCTCAGTTTAGACAAACAAGGTTAGGTCAACAACATAAAACAAACTGTTGATGAGGCTTCCTCCAACCCAGATGTCACATTCCTCCTCATAAAGTCCAAATAACATGTTCTGAAAATGTATGGAGAAAGGATGCATCTCTGGTGCTCTGCTTTCTTATGTTGAAACAGACTTCAAATTTTTATTATCTTTAGCTATCTAAATTATGAGTATATTGTTAAAAAAATCAGTATTTTTATAAAAGAGCAGGAAGCTGTTAACATAAGACGAATTGAAAGCAGAAATGTTTAAAAGAGATTGCTTCTGGGCGATGGGTCTTTAGGCAGGGAAGAACCATCATAAGCTTCTCCGGACTTTTATTTGTATTGTTTAACTTATTCTAAGGGACTGTTACTATAATACAATGGAAAATTGTGTTGTAGTTAATAAGTATAAAACAGTTGCCTCTGTTCGTATTCTTCAAAATATGATTCTTGTAAGACTTGTTTTTTAAAAAAGTAGATTTTGTGTTTCCAGACCCAGTCCTGTTGAAATTGATAGCCTATATAGAAATTCAGAAATCTTTAAACCCTGGGTTTTAGGCATGGGTTTTTAATGTTTGTATATTCTCTTCAAGTATATTTCAGGACTGAGCTTCTTGGGAGACCACTGCCTCCTGCGTTGTCTTTCGTGATATTCACCATATCCCAGCATCCCTCCATCCATTCCTTTGCCTTGATGAGGAAAAAAAAAAACCAACAAAAAGAAACAACAAACAAAACCCTTCAAAGAAAATATTTGGTTTTGATGCACTAATAAGATAAGCTTATGCAACTCCTTTTTGGGAGTTGTTTTTTGTATAGTCCTAACTGACAAAACAACTCTTTCTAAGATCACAAAGGCTGTGCTGCTTTTTTGAACCTATAACAACAAGAAAATCTGTTCCATTTTAAAAGTTATAACAATGACTGGTTTCTTAATTATGTGTAGAGAATCATTTTGAGAGCGTGTCTTGTTTTGTTGGAGATCGTTTTTCTCATTCCAGTGACTGCAGGAATATTGATCTCAGCGTTACTTTGACCGTTAATGAATTATGATGGCAATAAGCAAAGCCTCACACCTCCAGCCTCCAGGGAGCTTCATCCTCCACTACAATGTTTGCATTTGTAAGTCAGCACCTGTGTAATCTATACCCTAACTATTTGTTATTCTCATTTAATTACATATTGGTAGTGGTCCACTTGCAGACTGAGAGCAACCAACTGGAGAGTCTAAGAGATTATTAAAATATCGACTTTAAATTAGAAGGCTGAAAAGGAAACAAGGCTGAGTTTGTGCCTGCTCTTCCCAGGATAGCTCAGGGGGAATGATACTCTTTCACATCAAGGAAACTTGGAGCTGAAAAATAAGTGCAGAACTTTTACATAACCCTAAGTATTGTATATGTCATCATTTCTTTCTGTTGGTAACATCCATGGAGCTCATTCAGCAAGCACATCTTTTCTGCGAGTGGTGCAAGCTCACATCCTGCTAATGCAGATCATTCGCTCACATTGAGATTCAGCACACTGAGATTGCCACATCAACTGCAGAAAATTTGTCTTTTTTAACATTTTGTGGTTGTTTTGGTTGTGGATTGCCTTCCAGTCGAGCACGACTTATAGCAACCCTATGAATAAAAGACTTAAAGCCCCTCTACAACTATCAACGTTTGTCAAAGTTCATAGTTTCTGGAGGCATGTTATTGAGGAAGTGGTTAAGTTCAAATTATTCGAAAGTTTCAAGAATGGTACCAGAAACCTTCACATACCCATGACCCAGTTTCATTAGTTATTTATATCTTGCCCCATTTGCTTTCTATTTCCTTCTGTCAATCTATCTATATTGCACATTCTCTTTCCTGAATAATTTGAGAGTAAATCTAAGATGTAGACCCATGTGCCCCCGAATTTCATATATTTTCTTCGGAGCTACAGTATTCTATCAGAATTAATTTAAAATAGATACATAATAGATCATAGGCCAAATTTGTATATTTTCAGCTGTTTCTCTCAATAATACCCCAGTAGGGAACTCTGATGGCCTAGTGGTAAGAAGCTATGCTGCTTCCTGAAGACATGCAGTTCGAATCCACTAGCTGCTCCACAGGAGAAAGGTGAACAATCTCCTCCAGTGTGATTAACTGCCTCCAAAACCTCGTCAGAGGGTCAGCCATAGGCTAGGTCCGACTCAGTTGTACACAAGAACAACTAGCTATAAGCAAGCTCTGGGCCTAGTAAGAAACTGGGTAAGAAACTGTGCTGCAATCTCAAAGGGACATGGTTCAAAACTACCGGCTGCTTCACCGGAGGAGATATCTCCTCCAGCGCAACTAACTGCCTTTGTAAACCCACTGGAAGGTCAGCTATGGATTGGTTTTTCTTCTTTATCCTCTTGTTATTAATTTCTAATTTTGTAGCATTGTAGTCTGAAAAGATGCTTTGTATTATTTCTATGTTTTTAATTTATTGACGCTTGCTTTGTGGCCTAAAATGTGGTCTATTCTTGAGAATGTTCCATGCACTTTGGAGAAGAAGGTATACTGTGCTTTTTTGGGCGGGGGGTGCTTTAGCCTATAAATATCTATGATATTGAGTTGTTTTATTGTGTGGTTTAATTCTTCAGCATCTTTGTTGAGTGTCTTTCTGGTAGTTCTATCTTTTCTTGAGAGTGGTGTATTGAAGTCTCCAACTGCTATAATGATGTTCTCTATTTCCCTTTCAATTTTGTTAATGTTTGTTTTATATATTTTGCAGCTCTATCATTTGATGCATATTTATTACTATTCTGTCCTCTTGTTCAATAGATCCTTTAAGAATTATGTAGTGATATTCCTTGCCCTTTATGGTGGTTTTTGCATAGAGATCTATTTTATCAGAGATTAGTATCGCTACTCCTGCCTTTTTCTGATAGCTATTTGCTTGGTATATTTTTTCCACCCTTTTCTTTTTAGTTTTTATCTTCATTTTTCAGGTGTATCTCTTGTAGACCACATATTGATGGGTTTTGTTTATTGTCCAATCTGCTACTCTTTTTCTCTTCAATGGTGCATTTAAAACATTCACATTCAGTGTGATTATTGAGAGGCAAGGTTTTATTGTTATCATTTTGTTGAGTTCTTTTTGGTGTTGTTGCTAGTTACTTTAGTCCATACCGCTTTTTGTGGCACCTCTGTAACAAGGACATCTCTCATTGTTTCCCGCAACACTGGTCTTGTTTTTACAAACTCTCTTTAGTTCTGTTTTTCTGGGAATATCTTGTTTTCTCCTTCATATTTGTTGAGCAGTTTTGATGGGTACAATATTCTTGGTTGGCAGTTTTGTTCTTTAAGTCTTTGATATATGCCATTTCACTGTATTCTTGCTTGTATGGTTTCTGCTGAGAAATTAGCACTTAATCTTATTTACTCTCCCTTATAGGTTACTCTTTGTTTCTCTCTAGCTCCTTTCAGAATTCTCTCCTTATCTTTGTTTTTGGCAAATTTGACTATGATATGCCTTGGTGTTTTTCTTTTGATTTTGTGTATTCTATATGATGTTTACTTAGCTTCTGGAATCTATATACTCTCATTCTTCATTAGGCCTGGGAAGCTTTCTTCTAGTAATTCTTCCACAACGTTTTTGGTGCCCTTAATTACTGGTATTCCAATTATGCACATATTATTTCTCTTGATGGTGTCCCACACTACTCTTAGGTTTTCTTCTTTTTCCTTCCTTTTTGATTCTGCTCTTTGTTCTAGCTGATCAGTGGTGACAATTCTAGCTTCTATTTCATTGGTTCTGGGTTCCATCTCTTCAACTCCGTTCATATGTCCTTCCATCATGTTGACAGCATCTGAAACATTGGACCTCATATTTTGGATTTGTTTTTTTGTTTTTCCATAGCCTCTATGCCTTGTTTGTTTTATCTGCATTGTTTTGGATTTTTTTTAAAGTTCCTCCTGGTTTTTGTTTGCAATGTCCTGTAATTCTTCACATTTTATCTTTCACCCATTGAAAATATTCAGTCATTGTCCTTTTAAATTTTGTGTCAGAAAGTCCCATCAGACTTTCTGGCTGCAGAAAATCAATTGATACCGTGCCACTTTTGGGGGGGGGGTGACCTCTTGCTTTGGGATTGTGTAGGGTGAGTGGTAGCCTACTTCTTACATAACATTGCTGTGGTAGAGTTTTTCGTGCCTGAGGCAATACAAGATTCTTGATCTGAAGTCATTGCTCCAGAGGAGGCTGGGACAGCTACCCTGTCTGTGTTTCTCTCTGAATTTCTAATCCAAGGGAAGATTTTCTAAAGTTCAGGAAGGAAAAGACTTGTGAAAGAAGCTTCTCCTGTCAGACAACCGTTGCAGCTAGGCCAGTTCAAGGTGCTCTGGGCTAAAAACAGTTAATTGACTGGATGTGAGGAGATCTAAGGTGGAAAGAAGAGAGGCATGCAGGGCTGGTGTGAGTACAGATGCATGCAGCGTGGGCACACTCAGGGCAAGTACGCATGCAGACACACACAAAGCAGGCATGCATGCACAGACACATGCAGGGCAGGCACACATGCAGGGCAGGCACACGCACAGATCCACACAGGATGGGCATATGCATGATGACCTGAATAGAAAAACAGAAAGTTTCGGTTTTTTCTTTGAGAATTGGGTCTGTCACCTCACTCTAGATTCAGCTTTCTCACTCTCCTCTGCTTGAGCTTAAGGAGTCCCATGTGATCCAGCCAAATAACAATGATCCCCACAACGTACCTCACTCAAATTCCAGATGTCATGCTCACTTCTGGTGGGTCACTCTGGGTCCGCAAACTTTTTTTTCTTTTTAAAATTTTACACTGGTTTACCTACAAAGTTTGTATACACTGCTCCCAGACCCCCAACTTCCCCACCCCCCAACCCATCAAACTGTGCTACCCATGATTACCCCCACACCCTGCCCATCCCCACTTCTCTGGACTGGAGAGTACTGTGCTAAGTGAACTAACTCTGTCCCATAAGAACAAATGCTCTATAAGACCATTATTGTAGAACCAGATAAGTAGTAAAATGTGTATAAGGACCATGACATTTTTTGTCTAGCAACTGAGTGCTTCACCATTTGCATCATACAGATGTCTCTAATGCAATCCAGTCAAGGCCCTCAATTTTATAGATGTTGAGACTGAGGACAGTCTTAATATCATTGAGGTATTGTTTTTGTTGTTGTTAGGTGCCATTGAATTGGGTACAACTCATGATATTCCTTTGAACAACAGACCTGAATCCTGTCCTATTCTATGCCACCTTCCTGATCTCTAATACATTCAAGCCTATTGCTATAATCACTATGTCAGTTTATCTCATTGAGAGTCTTCCTTTCTTTTGCTGACCCGCCACTTTTCCAAGCATTATGTCCCTTTCCAAGGAATACCCTCTACTAGGAACACATCCAAAGTAAGAGTGATAAAACTTTGTCATCCTAGGCGAGTTCTGGTGGCCTAGGGGCAAGAAAGCTGCACTGCAAACCCAGAGGCACACGGTTCGAACCCACCAGATGCTCTGCCAGGGAAAGAGGGGCAATTTCCTCCTGTACCAGTCAGATC
>NW_006400027.1:1225441-1226019 GCF_000299155.1 Elephantulus edwardii
GACAGCGAGGTTGGCACAGGATAGAACGGCATTTAGGGCTCTTGTACATAGGGTCTCTATGAGTCGCAAATGACTCGATGGCACATAACAACAACAACAACAACATAGCGCAGTATTCACCATCACAGCAACTCCAAGCTACTTCAGTACAGCAAATATAATGATTACGTCTGTAACACTTAAAGAATGTTCATCCCAAAATTAATTCATTAATTTAGCACATTTCAATTTTGTAACTCTCTCTATCACAGCTCTCTCTAAATGTGCAAAAGACATGTTTTCTGTAGCTATTAGGGGGAAGTGATCTTTCCATTTCAGTTATGTCAAGTTTATTAATATTGCCCAAATCTTGTTTGTTTTTTTTTTAACTGTTTATTTATTTTATTATTTCATGAAACAGGTGTGTTTATATCTCTTAATAAAAGTATAGATTCACATATTTCTTCAGTTTTTGCTGTATATATTTTAAGGCTGGATTATTAAATATAAATTTAGAATTATTGTATCTCTTGATTAAAGTAAGCTTTTTTCCCCTCATTATAAAATACCCATTTTTTTGTGGTAACACTACTTCATTA
>NW_006400027.1:1226119-1239174 GCF_000299155.1 Elephantulus edwardii
AAAATAAAAAAATTTAAAAAAAACAAAAAACCTTTGCCATCCTTGCCTCCAAGAACCACTCTAGCTACACCTTCTCCAAGACATATTTGTTCTTTTGGCAGTCCATGGGATATTCAGTGCTCTTTTCCAACATTACAGTTCAAACACATCAACTCTTCTTCTGACATCCTTATTCATAGTCCAGCTCTCAGATGCATAACAAGTGATTGAAAAAACCATGGTTTGATTCTGATGCACCTTAGTCTTCAAACTGACATAACTACTTAAGTAACTTGGAGAGGTCTTTGTCAGAAGACTTGTCCAGTATAATACATCTCCTGATCTCCTGACTGCTGGTACTCAAGGTGTTGTTTATGAATCCAGGTAAGGAGAAATCATTGACAATTTGAATCTTTTCTCTATCTATCATGATGTTACCTGTTAGATCCATCATAAAGACCTTTGGTTTTTTGATGTTGAGATGTAATGCATATAGAAGGCTGTAGTCTTTGATTTTCTGCAGCAAGCATTTCAAGTCCTTGTCATTTTCAGCAAGCAAGGCTGTATCAACCACTTAACACAAGCGTTGTTGAATCTTCCTCTGTTCCTGGTGATTCTTCATCATAGGGCCTAGCAAAATGAAAACTAAAATCCTAGTTTTCTGAATGATGCAGCTAACCCTATAGTGGCACCTGTCTGTTGTTGATGTTATGTGCCATTGTAACTCATAGCAACCCTATGTACAACAGCCCTATACCATACTCTATCCCGTGCCAATCTTATTGTTTCTGACACACCCACCCCCATCATCCCAGTCACTGAATTAGTGCATCTCACCGAGGATCTTCCTCTCTTGCACTGTCACTCCACCCTCCCAAGCATGATGTCCTCTCCAAGGACTGGTCCCTCCTTGCAACATGTCCAAAGTATGTCTGATGAAGGTTCAGAATGCTTGCCTCCAAGGAGCAGCCTGGTTTCTTCCTCTCTAGGACAAACCTGCTTGTTCTCCTAGCAGTCCATGGTATAGTCAATACTCTTCTCTAGCACCACAGCTCAAACTCATCAATTCTCCTTCTAACATCCCTACTTATTGTCCAGATTTCTGATGCATAGCAAGTAATTGCAAAAGACAATGGCCTGAATCAGGCACACTTTAATTTCCAAACTGGCATAGTTGTTCTTCAGTACTTTGGAGAGGTCTCTGACAGCAGACTTTCCCAATGCAAATTGTCTTTTAATCTCCTGGTTGCTGGTACCAAGAGTGCTGATTGTGGAGCCAAGCAAATTGAAGCTGTTAGTAACGGAATCTCTTCATCATCTATCATGATGCTGCCAATCGGTCCAGTGGTGAGAATCTTTGTTTTCTTGATATGAGCTTCAGTCCACATATAAGGCTTCAGTCCTTGACCTTCTGTAGGAAGCACTTCAGGTCCTCCTCAGTTTCAGCAGACAGGGTTGTGTCATCAGCATAACACAATCTTGATGCCACACTTCTCCTCATACAGCTCATCACTTTGGAACCAAAATTTGACCTTGAATCTATCCCACCTGAATTTCAAAACCATCTCAGGAACAGGTTTGAGACTAATGAGCGAAGAATAGATGATCTGTGGGAGCATATCAAGAACACTATCAAGGAAGAATGCAGGGGGTCAGTACAAAGACAGAGGAGGAAGAAAAGACCAAGATAGTTGTCAGAAAGGACTCTAAATATTGTAGTAGAGGGCCAAGAAGCCAAAGCAAAGGGAAGCATTCAAGATATTAAGGAACTGAACAGAAGATTTCAAAGGGCAGTGCAGGAAGACAAAATATTATAATGAAATGTGTAGAGAGCTGGAGTCAGAAAATAATGAGGGCTGAACTCACCCAGAATTTCTTAAGCTTATGGACAAATTCAAGCCTCAAGTTACAACATTTAAGGATGCTTTGGGCAGAATATTAAATGATCCAGGAAGCATTAAAAGAAGAAAGAGTATATAGAGTCAATGTACCAAAAGGAATTGGTGGATAAGCAAGAATTTCATGAAACAACAAGTGAGCAAGAGCCTGTGGTGATGAAGAAAGAAGTTCAAGCTGCTTCAAAAGAATTGGCAAAAAACAAGGCCCCAGGAGTTGACGGCATACCAATTGACATATTTCAACAAACGGCTTCTGCCCTGGATATGCTCACTAAGTTGTGTCAAGAAATCTGGAGAATAACCATCTGGCCAACTGACTGGAAGAGATCTATATTTTTTCCCAATCCAAAGAAAGATGACCTGCAGAATGTGGAAATTATCAAACAATATCATTAATATCGCATGCAAGTAAGCAAGATTTTGCTGAAGATTATCCAAAAGTGACTGAAACAGCACATCAACAGAGAACTGCCAGAAGTGCAGGCTGGATCTAGAAGAGACCTTGATACTAGAGTTATTATACCTAATGTTAGATGGATCTTGGCTGAAAGTAGAGTACCAGAGAAATGTCTGTTGTGTTTCATTGATTATGCAAAGGCATTTGACTCTGTAGATCACAAGAAACGAACTAACTCAGAAGAATTTGAATCCCAGAATACTTGATAATGCTTATGCGAAACCTACTTGGACCAGGAGGCCATCGTCAGAACAGAGCAAGGAAATATGGCACGGTTCAAAATTGGTAAGGCTGTATGCCAGGGATATGTCCTATCTCCATTCCTTTTCAATCTATATGTAGAAGAGGTACCTGTCTAGCAGTTTGATTAACTACTGAGTTGGTAGAAAAAGATGAGTTATCTCTGCACTTTATTGTTTCTAAAAATCATAAGAGGGTCTGCTATGAGTTGATTCTGACTCAGTGGCAATTAGTTTGAGAGAGTGAGTGTGATGATTTGGTCCAGTTGATTTTCTCTGCAGGTGATTGTTTTCCCTAATCCTGGACTTTAGATGCCACAAAATGGCTGCTTCTAAGGAAAGATGTCCCTGGTTAAATTCCCTGCCTTCTGTGCTCTGCAGACAGATGAGTATCCAACCTTCAAAATCTGTATACTGAGCACATATATGCATACTTTTTAGACATTGCAATCACTGACTATTATGTTAAGATGATACTGTCATTCATAAAGAGGTACCTTAATTTGAAATACATATATCTATACATTGTAAAGCTATCTTACTTAAAGTAGCGAAAAGATTTTTGTTAATTATCTGAACAGAAGTATTTCCTTTCCCTGTCACCCTTTTATTATGATAAAGTATTTAATTTATCCAGTAAAAATTTGTGTTTGGTAAGGAAAAAGAATGAAATGGTGATGTTGTCCATAGGCCGCTCCATTCCTAAGTCAAAGATTGTGCTATGAATTCACCAATGGCTCCACCTTGGAAACATGGACAGTCTCCTCTTGTATGATTTATAGTCTCAAAAATCCACTTGAGAGTTAGCCAAGGGTCATTTTCTACTTTGTGGTAATGAGATGTATTCGTTGTGCTTAATGCAGATAGAAAGAGAATTGATGCCTTTCAGCTGTGGTGCTGGCGAAGAGTGTTGGATATACAATCAACTGTCAGGAGAACAAACAAGTTTATTCTAGAGAATATACACTGCTCCTTGGAGGCAAGGATTCTGAGGTTTTGTCTGACATACTTTGGACATGTTGCAAAGAGGAACTTGGAGAGGGACATCATGCTTGGAAGGACGGAGGAATGGAAAAAGAGAGAGATCATCAATGAGATAGATTGATACTGGGACTGGGGTAATGAGGGTAGGTGTGTCAGAGATGGTAAAGTTGGCACAGGATGGGTATAGGGCTGTTGTACATAGGGTCTCTTATGAGTCACAAGAGACTCAATGGCACATAAGAACAACAACAACAATCCAGGGCATGGTCTTCACAATTACTTGCGATGCGTCAGGGAGCCGGCCAATGACTAAGGATGACAGAAGAAGAATCAATGCCTTTGAATTGTGGTACTGGAGAAGATCTTGAACATACCATGGACTGCCTAGAAAATAAATGGGTCTGTCTGTCCTGGAGAGAGTAAAACCAAGTTTTTTCCTTGGAGGCTAGGAGTTTGAAGCTCTGCTCACATACTTTGGGCATGTGGCCAGGAGAGACCAGTTCTTGCAGAAGGACATCATGCTTTGAAGAGTGGAGGAACTGCACAGGAGAGGAAGACCCCAGATGAGATGAATTTATACAGCAGCTGGGGTAATGGGGATTAGTGTGTCGGAATTAGTGATACTGGCTCAGAACAAGGCAGGTTTCAGAGCTGCTGTACAAAGGGTTACTATGGGTCCCAGGAGGTGACTCAATGGCATATAACAATACCAACAATATCTTTCCTCAACATTCAAATTTTTGAACATTTCAAAAATAGAGAAAAGCTGAAAAAATAACCCAATGAATATTTATGTCACCTAGATTAATTATTAACAGCTTTTCACATTTTGTTCTTTCTTTATGTTTGTTGTTAATGTGTCATCAAGTTAGAACTGATTCACAGCTGACTCTCCAATGTTTTCAGAGTCAGTAAATCTTATGGGAAGAGATTACCTGCCTTTCTCTCCCACGGAGCAGCTAGTGGATTCAAACCTCATGCCTTTGGGTTAGAAGCACAACCACTTATCACTAAACCAGCAGAGCGCTCTAGCTCTCTCTCTCTCTCTATACACACACACACACACACATCTCAGAATTATGTGAACATTGTAGACAACATTCTTCACTTCTGAGTAGAATAATTTAGCATACATCTCCAAGAATATGTACCTACTTCTAAATAGCTATAATACCATTGTGACCCTTAATATTAAGTTATTTTAAAAGAAACTAGCAATAATTTCATAGTATAATGTACACCTGCTCCTCACTTAGTGACATGATTTGGAACCAAAGACCAGGTCATTATGTGAAAATTGAGGATAACTGTACCATTACATAATCAACAAATTACAACATTATATATGTATCAGACCACTGCAAATCATGACCCAACCAAGTTGATATGTAATCTTAACCATCACAGCCTGCATTATTCTTGTCTAACACCTTGACATTTGTTACTGTCAGATGTATTCCATATTGCACAAAATACAAAGGCAATTTTTACTGTTGTCGTAAATGTGAAATGTCAGATAATGAGATATTTGAGAATTGAGAAGCAGTTGTACATATTCACATATTTTAGTTGTTCCCAAAGCTACTTTTTCCACAATCAAGGTTCACTGAAGTTCACTCATTATATTTTGTTATTATACCTCTGTGATCACATTTAAAACTGAGCCCTTCTTCTGCCTTCCTCTTTCCTGTTCAATGACGTTGACTTTTTGTAAGAAAATAAGTTTCTGTTTTTAAAAGTCATCCATTTGTCATATTTCTGTTAAAGTATCTCTTGGAAACTAGGACATATAGATTATATCGTATATATAAAAATACTTTGGATATCTCTGAGAAACCTGTTAAAGTAAGGATATTAACTCTATGTATGATGATACCATTTAAATAGCTCAGTATTTGTTTGGAATAACACTATGTTGTTGTTGTTAGGTTCCATTGAGTCAAATACAATAGTGACCTTAGAAACAAAAGATATGAACCCTGTACTATCCTGTGCCATCTGCATACTTCCTGACATACAAGAGCCCATTACAGTTGTGTATGATATAAAAATTTTTTTCCAATTTTTATTTTAGTTTTTAAGATTATTTTCCTTCTGTATTGCTTTGCATACCGAATTAATATACATTGTGTTTCCTTAATATACATTATGTTTCATACATTCCTCTATTCACATGTTTCATACAATCATTCACATACACTGCGATTTTGATTTTTTAACATAAATGAACCTATTTATTGCAGGCTAGAGATGCTTCAAATGGGTGAGCTTCTCCTGATCTTCAGAAGACTGAAGAACTGATGTTGTAGGTCCAGGCATCACCAGCTACTGTCTTCATGCAGGAACTACGGTGCCAGATCCCCATAGTTAATCTCTTCATTTTGATTTTGCAGCAGAAGGAGCAAGTGTACTTGGCTTGTTGGCTAATTTAAATTTTCTTCACTATCCTCCTGCGGGAGACACCATAACGGGTCCTGTATTTACCGACAATCCCTACTTGCTTGGTGTAGTTAGCTATTTCACCTACAATCCAGCACCAACCCATGCCCATCATTACACAGCCTTTTCAGATTCCCACTGGATCTTTTCAAATTCCTTCACCCCATCCCTCTGGCCACCAAACTGTTCAACCTCAAGATTTCTTTCTCTCCCCTATTTCATCCCTCCTCCCCAACCTTCCTCTTCTGCCTTTGGATTTTTGTACACATCTTGCCAGGATTCTTCTGTTTTCACAATAATGGTCCTATGCAGTATTTTTCCTTATGAGACCAAGTCAGTTCACTCAACATAGTGCATTATAGCCTCTCCCATGTTATACAGTATTTTAAAAATCATTGTTTCTGGGTGCTGCATAGTATTTCATTGTGTGAATGCACCATAATTTTTCAATTCATTTGTTTGTTGATGGACATTTGGGTTGTTTCTGTTTTCTTGCTATTGTGAATAACTGAATAGCTTCTATGAACATCTGTGTACAAATATCCATTTGTGTCTCAGTTTTATTTTCTTGCTATCTGGGAAAAACAGTTAGCAATGCCATCTCAGACAAAGGTCTCACAATGGAAGTTTACATACATTACAGGGCCTCCACGAGAACACTATTGCTATCCCAATTACAAAATGGGCAAAAGACATGAAATAACTTTTCACAGAGAAAGACATTCTATGGCCAGAAGACATGAAGAAATGATCAAAATCACTGGAGATGCAAACCAAAACCACAAGAAAATGCTACCTTTGTCAGAAGTGTCAAAGTTTACTACAAAAACAAACAATAAATGTTGTAGAAAATGTGGAGAGATGGGAACTCTCATACACTGTTAGTGGGGTTGTAAAGTGGTACAGACAGTATGACATTTCCTCAAAAAGATAAATATTGAGATTCTTTATGACCCAACTATCCTATTGCTAGGAATATACTCAGAGGATATTGATTTTGTTTAAGCGTCTAGAATATTTTTAATGTCTAAAATCCACTCTTACCTTAATTATCTCATTTTCCTATTCTATTTTTTTATAATCATCAAATTAGGTCTAGGAATTTCAGTATGTACATGCTGAACATTTTTAGCAAAAAGATATTATTTGATAAGGTTATGCCATCTGTTGCCAATGTTTTATGACTATCATTTTTGTTTTTTGGAAATAAAAATGAAAATAAGTTTTCATTTTTGTTTACATATGCAGGCAAGCAAGCAAATCTCCTGCCCAACTGGAACCAATTCATAGCTGACCCTCCAGCAGATTTTAGGTGGCTGAAAATCTCAAGGGAGGAGAGTACCCATTTTCCCCTTTGGAGCTACTTAAATCCCTGTGTATTTAAAAAGAATTGCCACCGGTATGTTAGCATAACTTTCTGAGCACTACACCACATTCATTTGTCATAGGGAAAGAGTGGCATTTTCAGATCATGGCCTGTTTTGAAAGTATGGTGCCCTCTAACAGCATAATCAGATTGATTAGCCCAGTTTTTTCTGCAAAATACCAGGTAAGACAGAACATCTATAGTTTGCAGGAATGTTTATGCCACTACTTCTACCTCTATTCTCTAGTATTTTTTAAAAGAAAAACCTCTTACATTCCTCACCTTCTTTGTCATCCTCTTCACTCCTTTTCAGGGGTGAATAACACTGATTCTTTACACCTGGTGTACTCAGCCAGGAAATTTGAAAAATCTCTGCTTGTAAGGGTTGTAAGGGTTCTCAATCCCCAAAAAAGGTGATCCTACAGAATATGAAAATTATCAAGCTATATCACTAATATCACCTGCAAGCAAAATCTTTCGGAATATAATAAAAGAACCTCGAAACAATAAATATACAGAGAACTACTAGATAAATAAGCTGGATTTAGAAGAGGCCATGATACTGGGGATATCAATGCCAATTTCAGAGGAATCATGGCTGAAACTAGAATGTGTCAGAAGGATGTCTACTGGCATTTTGTCAAATATGCAAAGGCATTTAACTTCATTGAGGAATCTCAGAACACTTGATTATGCTTATGCAAAATCTACACTATTGTTTGAACAGAACAAGAGAACACTGCACGGCTCAAAATCAAGATAGGAGTGCATCGGGGATGTATCCTTTTTCATACCTTTTCTATCTATAGTGGAACAGATCACTCAGGAGCCTGGACTTTATGAAGAAGAATGTGACATCATGATTGGAGAAAGACTCATCAATAATCTGCAATATTAAGATGACACATCTTTGCTCCTCATATCTGAGAAGGACTTGAAATGTTTGCTGCAGAAGATCAAGCATTTTGGCCTTCAATATAGAATGACATCTCAACATCAAGAAAGCTAAGAGGCTCACCTCCAGGCCAATGGAAAGTATCCATGATACATGGACAAAGTATTGAGATTGCTGAGTATTTAGTCTTGCTTGGATCCATAATCAACACTCTTGGCACCAGCAGTCAGGAAATCAAAAGATGAGCTGTATTAGAAAAATCTGTTTTCAGAAATCTTTCCAGAGTGCTAAAGTGCAATGATGTAAGTATAGAGACTAAGGTGTGCCTGATCCAGGCTATAGTCTTCTCAATTGTTTATTATGCATATGAGAGATGGACAATGAATAAAGATGAAAGAAGAAGAATTGATGCCTTTGAGTTGTGATGCTGGAGAAAAGTATTGAACATACATACACCATGGACTGCCACGAGAACAAATAAGTCTGTCCTAGAGAGGGTGAAATCAGTTTGCTTCTTGGAGGCAAGGATTTTGAAGCTCCACCTCACATATCTGGGCATGTGCCTAGGAGGGACCAATCTGTGGAGAAGGACGTCATGCTTGGAAAGGCAGAGTGTTAACATAGAAAAGAAGACCTTGGATGAGATATATTGACACCGTGGCTGTGGTATTGGGGTCAAGTGTGTCTGTGATGGTGAGCTTGACTCAGAACAGGCAAGGTTCATAGCCATTGTTCATAGGGTCGTTATGGGTTGTAGTAGATTTGATGGCATACAACAACAAACAAATATGCATAAGGTGCAAAGGGAGTTCTGGTGGCCTAGTAGTAAGAACCTGTGCTACAATTCCGAAGACCCATGGTTTGAATCCACCAGCTGCTCTGCAAGAGAAGATAGGCAGTTTCCTCTTATGCAATTGTTGTTTTGATTGCTGTCAAATTGAGTACAACTCATAGCTTTCCTCTGAACAAAAGGCATGAAGCCATTCTAGAACTATTGTCATTTATCGAAGTTGATAATATTTCCAGAGGCATGTTGATATACTGCCTCTGAAAACCCACTAGAGGGTCAGTTCTGACTCATTGACACACAACAACAACAAGGTACACAACACAGTGTTATACTAGCATTGTTATCATGGCAATATTTTTAAAGAAGTAGATCTTAAAAAGGGCCCTGGAAGTAGGGTTATACAAAAGAAAGAAGTATTAATCTGTAAATGTATATTTCAAAAGCCTTCTCAGAGTATTTTATATTTGTGCTTATGCTGTGACTTCAGTAGATGTTCACTGGGATGGAGCTGTGGCACAGTCACCAATAATGTTTATGTAGCCTTTTAGAGTTTACAAGTACCTTAATATTCATTAATTAATATATTGGATGTGTGCCCTCTTTAATGAGGATCAGATTAACTCAGAGTCTAGAGTGTGGTTATCAAATTGGTGGGGGAGCCAAATTAGGATGAGTAATTGTATAACAGATTTCTTTTGCCAAAAAATGTATAGCCCAAATAGATACTGTCTTTTTTCTTTGTTCTTTTTTTTATATTGCTATTTTAACAAAAGTTTACAGAAAACTTGGATTTCTATTCATTCATTGTTGCACATTTTCCTCCCTAGCCACACCCCCATTTGCTTTTATCTTTAAAAAGATTCTTTCATTGTTGCACAATTTCCTCCCTGGCCCATAGTCCACTTTGCTATGCACCTATTATTCTGGACTATTGTCATGAAAATAATACCTAATCATATATTTCTTTTAGACAGTTCTTTCCCTAATCTACTTAAATGCAGTGTTTGTTATTTAGTCCCTCTTTTCTTAGTTTCCCCCAATCCCCATATCAGTCCCATTTTATAAGTGGTACTATGCAGTATTTGTCCTTTTGTGACTGACTTATTTCACTCAGCATAATGTACTGTACGGTCAGCCATTTTGTATAATATTTTAAGAATTCCTTGTTTTTCAGTGCTGCATAATATTCCATTGTATGACTATACCACAGCTTCTCTATCCATTCGTTTGTTGATGGGCACTTGTTATTGTGAACAAAGCCACAGTAAACATGGGTGTACAGTTGGATTTTATTGGCCAGGATTTCAGGATTTTTGCATCTATGTTCATGAGCGATATTGGCCTGTGTTGTTGCTGTTGATTGCCCTCGAGAAGAGCATGACTCATAGTGGCCCTATAAAGAAAAAGCCTGAAGCCTTTCTACAAATATCAACATTTATCAAAGTTCACAGAGTCTCCAGAGGCAAGTTGTTTAGGAAGTGGAGGCCATTCCTGCCTATATTGGCCTGCAGTTTTCTATTTTGGCAGTATCTTTACCTGACTTTGGTATCATGGATATGGTATCATTGAATGAGTCTGTGAGAATTCCATCTTTTTCTATTTTCTGAAATACTTTATGTAGAATTGGTAAGGCTCAATACCAAGAAAACAAAGATTCTTCCCACTGGGCCAATTGGCAGCATCATGATAGAATGTGAAGAGACTGAGTTTGTTAACAGCTTTAGTTTGCTTGTCTCCACAATCAACACTTTTTGCACCAGAATCCAGGAAATTAAAAGATGTATTGCATTGGGAAAGTCTGCTGTTAGAGACCTCTCCAAAGTACTGAAGAGCATTGATGTCAGTATGGCGAATAAAATGTGTCTGATACAGGCCATGGTCTTTGCAATCACTTGTTATGCATCAGAGAGCTGGGCAATGACTAGAGATGATAGAAGGAGAATTGATGCTTTTGAACCGTGGTGTTGGAGAAGAGTATTGAATATACCATGGACTGCTAAAAGAATGAATAGGTTCGTCCTGAATAGGATGAAACTAGGCTGTTCCCTGGAGGCAAGGATTCTGAAGCTTCGTCTGACATACTTTGGACATGTTGCAAGGAGGGACCAGTCCTTGGAGAAGGACGTCAAGCTTGGGACGGTGGAGACACAGCATGAGAGAGGAAGATCCTCAATGAGATGGAATGATTCAGTGACTTGGGTAATGGGTGTAGGTGTTTCAGAGATAGTGAGATTGGCACAGGATAGAGCAGAATTTAAGGCTGTCGTACATAGGGTCGCTATGAGTTGCAGGCAACTCAACAGCACATATCAACAACAGAATTGGTGATAATTATTCTCTGAATGTTTGATAAAATTCACTTGTAAAACCATCTGGTCCAGGCTTTCTGTTGTTGTTGTTGTAAGTTATTTTATTACCTTTTCAATTTCTTATTTTGTAATGGTGTTTAGGTGTCATTCAGTGTCAGTTTAGGTATGTTGTGAATTTCTAGGTATTTGTTCATTCCCGCTAGGTTTTCATATTTGTTTGAGTATAATTTTTCCATAATATTCCAATATTATCCTTTTAATTTTAATTGGTTCTGTTTTGACATTGACCATCTCAACTCTTATCCAGATAATTTGTGTCTTTTCTTTTGCTAGTGGTTTGTCAATTCTGTTGACTTTTTCAAAGAAAACAAGTCCACAAAAACCAGAAGATGACCTTGAGTCCATCCCATCTGCATTTAAATATCATCTTAAGAATAGGTTTGATTCATTGAATCATTGATCGATGACCAATTGAATTATGGGATGACATCAAGGATAACATCAGCTCTCCTTTGTTAAGTTGGTAAAGGTCAGATATGGCTGTCCTCTATCTTTGCACTTCATTATTTAGTATAATTCTGTGGTTGTTGATAATATTACACATGATTTTAGTCACCTGAAAGTTTTTGAGAATTTTCATGATTTGGTGATAGTTGTTTGTGATTGCAGTCGAGTTGAGTATGACTCATAGTGACTCTATGAAAAAGACCTGATACCTTTCTATAACTATCACCGTTTCCCCAAATTCATAGAGTTTCCATGGGAATGTGGTTTAGGAAGTGAATGCCACTCCTACTTTCAAATCTATTTTAAACTGGGAGCTCCACCAAACACTGAGCACCTTGGGAAATCATTGCTGCATTTGATATCACAACAGTACAAGGTTCAGCATCACAGCAAACCGAAATTACCTCAGTACAACTAATGGATAGAAAAGTGTTATACAACTTAGAAGAATGTTCCGCCAAAATATAACAGCACTGATCTCATGTTGTTGTTATTGTTATTATGTGCCATTGAGTTGCTTGCAACTCATAGCAACCCTATGTACAAACAAGAGCCCTAAATGCCGTTCTATCCTGTGCCAACCTCACCGTCTCAAACACACTGAATCAATCCATTTCATTGATAGTCTTCCTCTCCTTCTCTGTCCCTCCACTCTCCAAACATGATGTCCCTCTCCAAGGACCAGTCCCTCCTTGCAACATGCCCAAAGCATGTCAGACGAGGCTTCAGAATCCTTGACTCCAGGGAGCATTCTGGCTTCACCCTCTCCAGGACAAACCTATTTGTTCTCCTAGCAGTCCATGGTATATTCAACACTCTTCTCCAGCACCACAGCTCAAAGGCATTAATTCTCCTTTTATCATCCTTATTCACTGTCCAACTCTCCAATGCATAGCACATAATTGCAAAGATGATAGCCTGGATCAGGTGCACCTTAGTCTCCAGCCTGATGTTGTTGCACTTCAGTACTCTTGAGAGGTCCCTCACAGCTGACTTTCCTAATGCAATTCGTCTCTTGATTTCCTGGCTGCTGCTACCAAGAGTGTTGACTGTGGAACGAAGCAAACTAAAACTGTCAACTATCTCGTACAGCCCAGGGTCTCGGATGATCTGTTCTGCATACAGACTGAAAAGGTATGGAGACAAAATACATCCCTGACGGACCCCTTTCTTGATTTTGAACCATCCAGTG
>NW_006400027.1:1243080-1254982 GCF_000299155.1 Elephantulus edwardii
TATTATATGTATATATTGCTGACCTTTAAAAATTAAATTACAGGTATTATGATTGTTCAAAGTACATTTCTGTAACTAATTTTTTTAATATACTCAACACCCAGCTCATATTCATATATTCCTGGTTTCCCTTAAAAAGACACTTATGACTGTACATGTTCTTGTTTTTGGCTCCATAACTCTTATTCTCTTTAAATCTAGAATAAGTGACCTTAATTGATACAGTGCTATATCTGAAGTGACGGCAGGAAATGATTTTTTTTTAAATCACTTGTATAAATGTAACAAACATCATCTTTGAAATAGAAATCTAAAATGTGTTGTTGTTTTAATTATGTGCTATCAAGCTGTAATCAAGTTATGGTTGACACTCCAGCAAGTTTTCGGAGGCTATAAATTCCATGGAAGGAGAGAGCTTATCTTTCTCCTACAAAGCTGTTGGTAGCTTTGAACTTGCCTTTGTGTTGGTGGCATAATTCCTTATCACTAAGCCACCAGAGCTCTTAAAAAATATAGCAAGTAGAAAGGAGGACATAGCAAATAACTTTATAGCCTCCAGGAGACCTGGTAGCATAAGAATTTAAAGCGTGGCTACTGACCAGAGGTCTGTAGTTAAAACCCACTAGTTGCTCCATACAGTCTCAGAAAACCCTTTGTTCTATGTGTTGGAATCGACTTTACAGCAGTGATTTAATGTTTTTATAGACTCCACCATCCCAGTATATATATTGACCTATTTCCATTTGTGCATGGAGCACTGGTGGTGCAGTATTTAAGCACTCAGCTGCTAACTTAAAAATTATGTATTCAAACTCCTCAGTCAGTATTCTCCATGCTGAAAACCATCATTTATTTTTCTTTCATAAGACTTAAATTCTATCCTGTCTTGTAACTTTTTACTCTTTAGATTTAATACAGTAGTCATTTTCATTAGCTTCACATTGTACCATTTTATGTCTGTACTACAATTCTGCAAACATTCTTCTTTGTTCAACTTTTACAATAATTTTTTTCTACTCTTTTGTCATGGTATATAATAATGAAGTCAACACATTTTTTAAGAACTCTTAGTTAGTCTGCTTCATACTTCCTAATTGTAGAATCTTAGACATGAAATGGTATGGTCTCTTTTAGGCTTTCCAAAATATAATCACAAATTTTGAACATGCTGAAGCTTACAATATTGACGTGAATGTGGTTTTTAGATCCTTAACAATAATTTGTTGCCACTCATCTATAATGAATACTTGATTCTTTTCCACCTCTAATAGAAACTGAAAATTCCAAGTGCTTTTCTAGATAGACTCCTTCAAAACCAGGTTGACTGTGCTCTAGACTTTGTAGTGGGGCTATTTAGGCAAAACAGCAAGCACAGTGGAAGATCCATTTGGAGATGGCAATATTACACCGATGGGTAGGGGAGGAAGTGCTGGTTCGGTGGTATAATTCTCATTTTCTACATGGGAGTCCCCGTTCAGTTCCTGGTTAATATACTTTGTTAGGCACAGCCACCACCTGTCTGTCCAGGGAGCCTTATACGTTGCTGTGATGCTGAACAGGTTGTGATGCTGAGCTGGAGCTTTCAGACTTAGAAAGACCTAGTGGTTACTTTGGAAAATCAGTTGATGAAAACCCTACAATGGTCTGATTCATAATCCATTTTGCTGCAGAATCCAACAACATCGTGCTCTACTGTGTGGGGTTGCTGTGAATAAGGAGATGGCTCCATGGCAGTGAACAGCAACAGACAGCCTATCAGCATCCTCCATTCTGGCTACAGTAGCTGATGGAGAGAACAGAGGTGGTAGCTGAAGCCACAGGGTTCAGGATTCAGTAGTGCTTGCAGTGGTGTTCTCTCCATGGGCCCTCCAGCATGATTTTGACTCTGGCTCTGACTGGTATCTTCTCTGATTTATCCATTCTTCTCTGTGTTTTGTCAAGTCTCAAAATCTTTTGATAAGCTACTTTTGTACTGAAACCAGCTAGCGTTTCACTTCATTGCTTGCAAAAAAAGGAACTTAAAACTCAGTTTACATGTAGGGGGTCTCTTGTATTGCAGGAATTATTTCAAGTAGAATGATAATTAGACGTGCCTGAGGAGAGATGAGGGAAGAGAGAGAACTATAGGGCATAGCTTGTCACAGCTTGGGTTATTGGGAAGAGCTCCAGTGAATCAATAGGCCAATCCTGGGAACCAAAAATAAAAGCAGCTGCTTGAAAGGGACATATGTCATTCTTTTTTTTATTATTTATTTTTTTATATATGACATTCTTGAGTATGTGTTCTATGTATCAGCAGAATGATTTAGGGGCTGTTTCAGAAGCCCAACCTCTGTAAATATGTTATCAGAAATAAAATATTGAGAAGATGACTAAATGTTAAACCTTCAAATAGTCAAGCAGTCCTGGTTGAAATTGGCTTTGAATCCAAGATTCCCCCTAGGGTAAAGGGTGTTAGGAAATGAGGAGTCTGTGTGCTGCAAGCTGTTAACACCCTCAGCTACTAAGGGAAAGTCTGTAGGCCTAGATGCACCTCGTGTCACCTCAGAAGAGAGACATGGTGATTGATCTGCTTCCAAAAAATCAGCCATTGCAACAACTCTTTGGAACACAGTTCTAATGTGACACACATGAGTTTGCCATTAATCAGAATGAACCTGATGGGACTGATTGTGGTAGATTAAATTGTGTAGCCTTGATGTGAAAGCTCACATTCACCCTGGAATATATGGCAACCTAAAAAATTCTCCTTGGCAATTTTCCTTCAGAACCAGTTTTAAAGTAATATAAAAAGAAAAGTTTCATCTTATACAACATGAATTTTGTTTCTGATCCAAAACAGTATTGTCCAAATCAGCTGTCATTTTCCATGGAAAGGATTTAGAATAAATGTGGGCCCTTTCAAGAATACAGAAAATGAAGATTGTGATCATGAAGGATATTCAGAAGAACCTTGCTGGCTCTGATGGTATTTAGAACAGCTGTTTATTCAGGCTGTTTGGGGCTCAATGCTATACCAAAGTGTCACATTCTCTTCTTTAAACCTCTCAACAACTCTGAAAGGGGGTTATTAGTAACCCCACTTTATGGATGAATGAACAGGCTGAGGAGTTAATTATCAGATAAGACAGCAAATGAGTGGCAAAGTGAGAAGGCATACCCAGCTCTGCCCACTCCAAAGCACATGCACCTTCCCTACACATTGTTTAAGGGGAATCCAGAAATACTTCCAACAATTTCAACATTTATCTTTCCTCCTTAAGACTATGTTAAGAACAATATCCATCTGGTTCTATAAATTCTGTTTTAAAAGTCACAGTATATATGAAAGTCAGTTTGTGAAGGCTTCTGCCCAACTACTACAGAATCTTTAAGAGCTTAAAAATGAAAAGGAAGGGTGGGCGTTTGGTCTGAATATAATTAAAGTATAAAACCCACTTTGACTGATTTTCGTTCTCAGAAAAAGTATTTCCAGTGGTTAAACAATAATAATCTTCCCTCTACTAACACAGTGACACATTAAAAAGTTAATATACCTCGTTTAACTGTGAATGAAACTCCTGTTTGTGTTAGTCTGATCCTTTCTGCCCAGGTTTGAGAAAACATTTCTTTCTGTGATTCTTAATGTGCATTTATGAAGGGCCACATAATGGGCATGTTGCCAGGAGGGACCAGTCCTTGGAGAAGGACATTATACTTGGAAGGATGGAAGGACAGCAAAGGAGAGGAAGACCCTTTATGAGATGGATTGACACAGTAACTGAGGTAATGGGGGTAGGTGGTCTGAGACAGTGAGATTGGCTTAGGATAGGACAGGGTTCAGAGCTATTGTGTTATGAGTTGCAGTAGGCTTAATGGCACATAACAACAACAATATACATATAATAGCTAAGAATCTAAATAGAGCTCTAGTGGGCTAGTTGATACGGAGCTGCCCTGCCAACTCAAAGGCAGACAGATCGAATCTACCAACTGCTCCAAGGGAGAAAGATCGGAGGTCACTCTTTATGTGATTTAATTTTCAAGGTTCCATTTGGTTAATAGTAGTCTCCAGAATACAATGCATGTCCATGTGAAAAGAGAAAGAAAGGAGAGTAATCACTTAATTGTCATATTTTTACAATTCTTTGATGATGGCACAGAATAGGACAAGGTTCATATTCATTGTTCACATGTCAGCTATAAGTCACAGTCGACTCCACAGTACATAACAACAACATATTGGAGGAAGCTATGAGAGAAAGAGTAATGTGTAAGACATTATGTAAGTACATATGGTTGAAGGGATGATGCTCATTCAGGGGCAAGAGAGATAGAGATTTGGGATTTTTTTTTGTAAATAATAATTTGCAGTGGCATTGAAAGATGATGGAGCAGTGACTGTTCTGTTTGGTCCTAGCTGGTCTACATAAGCATCAGACCCATTTGTTGTGGGATTATCCCTGAATAGTTGAGAACCAGGTTGGGGGCAAGGTAGGCAGGCCGACTGAATCTGAATTTACCTTCTCTTATTTTGAGTGGTGCCATCTGTCTGCTGAATCTCCTACTCACTAATGTGATGAGAGATGTTGATTAAAGTGTTGTCTTAGAATTTCCTTCAGAGGACAAACCCAACCAACCAAACCAAGCCTTTTAGTTCCCAAGTCTGTTTCTTGAGGGAAGATTGAAAAGCTCTTATGATCAGTGCTGAAGGCAGCAGGTAGAGTTTTCCCCTTCTTTGGATATCACTGGGAGTCCTTGTGTCACTTGACTACTAGCCTAAATGTTGATGGCTGAAACCCACTGGCAGCTTCACAGAAGATCTGATAGTCTCCTGTGTAGAGGTTACAGCTGAGGAAATGACAGAGCCATTCTGCACACTCCGAGTTGGATTTGACCTGAGGACAACAGGTTTGGTTTTAGCTTATGGGGAGTCTGGGATTTGCTTTCTAGTCAGTATACCTTAGCTACCACTCATCTGTCAGTCTTGCTTATTACTAGGAGAGTGAATAGGTTTCAGCAGAGTTTTTAGACTAAGATGGACTTGAAAGGGCTGGTGATCTACCTCTGGAACTTCGTCAGTCAAAACTCAAGATCACAATGGTCCAATGTGTCTATAGCCAATGATGAGAATGATGCAAAACTAGGCAGTGTTTTATTCCACTGTGCATGGGGTAACCAGGAATTTGGATTTGCCTAGAGTCAGCTAGCACCAGCAATTGGAAGTCAGTGTCAGAAGTGACAGAACAAGCAGATGGGGACTCTAATGCAGAGGAATTGTTTCTCTTTCTACTGCAGTTGTTTCAGGAGTCCCAGCCACCAGCCAGCCAGTCACTCAGCCTGTAGAAGAAAAAAAAAGACATCCGCCGCTCAGTAAAAAGAATTCCTTTGATTTCTCCCACTCTTGGCCTGTTTAGTTAGAGTCCATGACAATGACATTGCAGGGATTGTCCTGATAGACTTAGAAAGACCACACATAGCTTCCACAGCTGCATTGCCTATGGAGCAAAGGTTCACGAGTAAAAGATTCTTAAAAATATAACAATATTAAAGAAAGAAGATATCTTTTAAAATCTTTATAATTTTGTACTATCTTCTGTATCATTCTTCCTTCCATTTAATGCAGATAAATAGTGCATAAACCAAAATAATTCCTTTTCCCCCCTCTTTGACATTAACCAGACCATTGAGGCTAAACTTGTGATAAGCCACATATCATGTTTAGCTAAAATACAGTTTTGACTGGAATCACCTTGCTGTTCTTTAACCATTGTCCATTTTCATATTCATCCTCTAGGAGTGAGAAAATAACAGGATATTGCTTTGCTTAGTTACTGGTAACCATACTCTAAATGGAATTGATTTAAAAAGAATCAATAGTCCTAGGTAGGTGCAAAAGGTTAAGTACTTAATCATCATCTGAAAAACTGGTAGGAAACTACCTAGAAATGTCTAAGAGGACAGGCCTGGGAATTTGCTCCTGAAAGGCCACACATGGGGTCACTATGTAAGTGGGAACCAACTGGTTGATAGCTACTAACAGCAGGCAGGAAGTAATTTATTAGATATTCTAAGTGACTGAGACGGGCAAAATCTTGAATGATCCAGGAATTATCAAAAAAAGATGGAGGAAATACCCAGAGTCACTAAATCAAAAAGAATAGGGTGACACTGAAATATTTCAGGAAGTACCATATGATTGAGAACAAGCGGTAATGAAGAAAGAAGTCCAGGTGCACTGAAGACATTGGCAAAAAATAAGATTCCAGGAATCAATGGGATACCAAATGACTAGTTTCTTTATTTCTTGTAAACATGTATTTTTATTTCAATTGTGATTTTAATGAAAGTATGAAGAAAAGTTAGCTTTCCATTCATCCATTGATGTACGTTTTACCCCTCTCTCACTTTCCCCTTTCCCAGTTCACTTTAAAAAAAAAAATTGTTCATTGTTGTACAATTACCTCTCTCCTCCAGTCCTCTTTGTAATGTATCTCTTATTCTGAGCTGTTATTGTTAAGTTTCACACCTAATCATATATTCCTTTTAAACAGTTCTTTTCTTCATCTGTTCCAATGCAGTATTCATTATTTATCCCCCCTTTTCTTAGTTTCTTCCCAACCCCCATGTCAGTCCTGTTTCATGAGTGGTTTTATGAAGTATTTGTCCTTCTGTGACTGAGATATTTTACTCAGCATAATGTTATCCAGGGTCACTCATATTGTGAAATATTTTATGAGTTCCTGATTTTTCCAGTGCTGCATAGTATTCCATTGTGTGAATATACGGTAGTTTTTCTATCCATTCATGTTTCAAATAATAGATGCAGGTTTCAAAGTACTCACTGGCCTATGCCAGGAAATTTAGAGGACAGGTGCCTAGCCTATTGACTGGAAGATGTCTGTATTTGTTCCCGTTCTCCAAAAAGGTGATTCAACAGAATGTGGAAATTATAAAACATTAACATTAACAGCACATGCAAGCAAAATATTTCTGAAGATCAAAAACCGCTAGAATAATATACAGACAGAGAACTCTTAGAAGTTCAAACTGGGTTTAGAAGGTACTGAGGCACCAGGGATGTCATTACTGATGTCAGATGGATCCTGGTTGAAAGCAGAGAATACTGCTAGAAAAATGTCTGTTTGTGCTTTATTAACTATGAAAGACATTTGACTGTGTGTATCATAACAATTTATGGTTAACATTGAGAGTAATGGGAGCCCCAGGACACTTATTTGTGCTTATTCAAAACCTATACCTAGACCAAGAAGCTGTTATGCTAAGCAAATAATTTGAGTAGCTAGATTCTATGAAGAAAATTGTGGTATCAGGATCAGAGGAAAAATCAACAACCTGCATCATGCATATGATACACATTTTCTTGCTAATAGTGAGAAGGGCTTGAAATGCTTGCTACAGAAGACCAATTGACAGTATTCAATGAGGATTACAAAGCAGCTTTGAAACAGTTAGAGGCCTTGCTCTACACCACCCATGGAGCAAGGTTATAGAAATTTCAGACAAATTGGGAATGGGGGGGGGGATTACATCACAATATTAAGAAAACAAAAATTTTCACCACTAGATGGATAGGCAACATCATAAAGATGGAGAAAGATTGAAACTATCAACAACTTCATTTTAGTTGGATCTATAATCAACACTCTTTGTACCAGCAATAAGGATTTCAGCATACATATTGCATTGGGAATGTCTGCTGCCAAGAACCTCTCCAAAATACTGAGGAGCAATGAAGACTAAGTTTGAAGACTAAGGAACATCTACTTCAAGCTTTTCAATCACTTGCTATGCATCTGACAGCTAGACAATGAATACAGATGACAGAAGAAGAATTAATACCTTTGAGCTATGGAGCCGGATAAGAGTCCTGAATATCCTATAGACTGCCAAAAGAACAGACATGTCTTGGAGATAGTGCAGCCAGAAGGATCCTTGCAGGCAAAGACGACAAAGCTTTGTTTCACATACTTCAGGTATGCTGTTAGGAGAGGCTATTCCTTGGAAAAGTGGAGAGTTGTGAAAGAGAGAAAGATCCTCAGCCAGGTGGATTGGGATAGTGACTGCAGCAATGGGCTCAAGTAAATCAGAGACGATGAGGGTGGCACAGAACGGGACAGGACTCAGATCTGTTTTTTATAGTTGCTCTGAGTTATACTAGACTTGACAGCACCTACTGACAACATGAAGTTATTGAGGATAGTTAAAATTTAATCTACAGGAAAGACAAGGAAACAGTCAATAATTAAAAAGCAAAACAAGAACTTGGAGTCTTAGTGTTACCAGGATTTTTTCTCTACAATTTCTGATGTTCAAGCCATTCACTCTCCTTGTAGATCATGGGTTTCATGTATTGTAGGCTGAAACATCAAGCAGAGACTAGAAAAATGTTGAAGAAATCTCTAATTATTCAGGCTATAGGCAAGAATCCTACTTCAGAGCAGTAACTGAAGTCGTTTGGGTTTGATCACAAAAAGACAAGGATTGCCAATGTATTCCACCATGTGTTACATGTATCATTAAACATCTCTCCTCTCAACCACCCCTGACACTTGAATCTCTCTACCAGCTATATATTGCCAGAAACTGGATATGAATTCATGTTTAATATACAGTATAATCAACCTATAGGGACTTATTGAGTGTTTAAAAACAGATCACAGGACTTAGAAATAAAAAGATCACAAGGCTTGGAAATAAAAAATGAAAATTTGAAAATGACTGGATAGGTGTGAGGAGATTTAGAGCAGGACTTTGGATATTTTCCCTGTAGTTATCTTTTACAGGCTTAGTATGAATCAGGTCCACGTGAATCCAGAGCATTTAGCTACATCATACATTTTATTTTGGCCTATCCTAAAGTAGATTTTTTCCAAACAAAATATTGCCTTGATTAGGAAAATACATATAAAACACTTTGCTTTCATATTTGCAATCTTGTTTGCATTTCTAAAGATTTGCATGTCAAATTGGGAAAGTAGTTTTATCAAACGCACTTTCATGTACAAAGATTCATTATTGGAGCAGAAGCCTATACCAAAACAAGCCCCCCAGATTTTACTTTTGTAATAGAAAGCTTTATATTTTCTATTTATAGGAGACATTTTGAGAAGAAAAGTATTAGAATCATACAATTCAGCATATAATTTAAATGGAAATTTGTTATTCTCAGATGTCATCAGCCCACTGTAACTCATGGCAAATTGATGAACAATGATTGAAACATTGCCTTGTCCTGCCTCATTCACACTCTAACATGTTCAAGCCCATTGTTGTAATCTCTGGGTCAATCTATCTCATTAGCCTTCTTACCTTTCACTGACACTTTTCTCAGCATTTTGGTTTTTTCCAAGGTCAAGTGCATCCTGACAATATACACTAAGTATGTGAGACAAAGTTTTATTATCCTTGACACTAAGAAACATGCACCAGTAGAGCAAGGTGGGTTTAGAAGAGGCGATGGCACTAGAGACACAATAGAAATGTCAGATGGATCTTGGCTGAAAGCAGAGAGTACCAGAGAAATGTCTATCTGTGTTTCTTTGACTATGCAAAGACATTTGACTGTATGGATAACAACAAATTCTGATTATGCTTAGACGAAACCTATACGTGGACCAGGAAGCAGTCACAAGAACAGAGCAAGGAAACACTCCATCATTCAAAACTGGGAAAGGAGTGCAGTAGCGATATGTCCTGTTTCTATACATTTTGAATCTATTCACAGAATATTATTTAGGAGGTTGGACTTTATGAGGAGGAAGATTGCGTCAGGATTGGAGAAGAGTTGTCAATAATCTGCTATATGCAGATGACACAACCTTACTTGCTGAAACTGAGGACAAATTGAAGTATTTGCTGCAGAAGGTCAAGGACTATAGTCTTCAGTATTGACTGAAGCTCAACATCAAGGAAACAACTATTTGGAGGAAAAAGATGATAAAGTTTCACCTCACACACATTGGGCATGTTGCTAGAGGGACATGATGTTTGGAAAGAGGGTCGGTGAAGAAGAGGAAGACTCTCAACCAGATGGATTGACACAGTGACTGCTGCAATGGGCTCTAGTTTGTAAGGATGTATGAGATTGGCACAGAATAGGCAAGGGTTTAGATCTGTTGTTTATAGGTCATACTCAAGTGGATGGTACCTAACAACTTCCAGTTGACTGGCTAAACAACTCTCTGGCAAATTTCTTGGCATAAGCTACTAACCATGTCCAAGGCAGCATCTATTTCTGAAACACCTCGGTTTTAGTATTCTATCAGTTTTTGGAAGCTTCTTTTTTATGAACATCTTTGAGTGCAGGTTGGACTTCTTTCAGTATCATTAGTTCTAGATCATATATTAATTCCCAAAATGTTTCAACAAATTATTTTTTGCACAGTGCCTCTGTTTCTCCCTTCTATTTTTTATATAATTATCTTTTTTTTAAAGATTTTGACAGTTTATAGAAAACTTAGATTTCCATTCATTCATTGTTACACATTTTCCTCCCTACCCTACCCCCCAATTCTCTTTTCTCTGTGAAAAAAATTCTTTCACTGTTGCACAATTCCCTCCCTGGCCCCATCCACTTTTCTATGTAGCTCTTATTCTGGACTGTTGCCATGCAAATAATACATAATCATATATTCCCTTTAAACAGTTCTTTTCCTCATCTGTTTCAATGCAGTGTACATTACTTATTCCCTCTTTTCTTAGTTTCTCCCCAACTTCCATGTCAGTCCTGTTTTATAATAGTGGCATTATACAGATATTTCACTCAGCATACTGTCTTCCAGGGTCACCCATTTTGTATAATATTATGTGAATTCCTTGTTTTTCAATGCTGCATAGTATTTCATTTCATTGTGTGAATATGAATATGCCACAACTTCTGTATCCATTTGTTTGTTGATGGCACTTGAGTTGCTTCCATCTCTTTGCTATTGTGAACAATGCAGCAATAAATATAGGTGTGCATATATCTATTTGGGTGACAGTTCTGATTTTGTTAGGTTATATTACCAGTGATAGAATTTCTGGGTCAAATGATATTTCTATTTCCAACTTTTTAAGAAAGTACCATACTGTCTTTCATAGTTGTTGCACCATTTTACTTTCCCACCAACAGTGAATAGGGTTCCAGTTTGTCCACAACATCATCAACATTTGTTGTTTGCTGCTTTGTTGAATTTTGCTATTGTTACTGGGGTGAGATGATATTTCACAGCTGTTTTGAATGGCATCTCTCTTAGAGATAGGGATTTTGAACATTTCTTCATGTGTTTGTTCACCATCTGAATGTCTTCTTTGGTGAAGTGTCTGTACATATCCTGTGCCCACTCTGTGACTGGGTTGTTTATCTTTATCTTGCTGAGGTGCTGAGGTATTCTATAAATTCTAGATTTAAGTCTCTTAACAGATATGTTGTTGTTGTTATGTGCCGTCGAGTCGTTTGCGACTCAAATACTTTTTCCCAGTCTATGGCTTTCCTTTTTTACCATGTTGTAGAAGATTTTTGGTGTGCATAGGAATTTGATTCTTAAAAGGTCCCATTCATCTATCTTTTTCTCCCTTGGTTGTAGGTTTTTCAGGATGCTTGGAAGACTGTTCATGTTGTGTATTAGGACGTCTAGATTTCTTCCAAGCTTTTCTTCATTTTAGTCCTAGGTCCTTGATCCACTTTGAATTTGTTTTTGTGTGAGGTATGAGTCTTCCTTGAGTTTTCTGCAGATAGTTTTCCAATTTTGCCAATATCATTTGTTAAAGAGGCTTTCATTTCCTCATTTAGTTGATTTGATCTTGTCACAAATGAGTTGTTCATAGGTAGATGAGTTGATTTCAGGGTTCTCAATTATATTCCATTGATCTATGTGTCTGTCATTGTACCAGTACTATGCTGGTTTTTTTTAAAATA
>NW_006400027.1:1255082-1256087 GCF_000299155.1 Elephantulus edwardii
AGTCAGTTGGCCAGCTGGCTGTCCTCCAGATTTCCTGGCACAACTTAGTGAGCACATCCAGGGCAGCGTCTGTTTGTTGAAACAAATCAATTGGTATGCTGTCAAATCCTGGAGCCTTGCTTTTTGCCAATTCCTTCATTGCAACTTGAACTTCCTCCTTCATCACCATAGGCTCTTGCTCATATGTTATTTCATGAAATTCCTCTGTGTCAGCCAATTCCTTCTGACACAGTGTTTCTGTGTACTCCTTCATCTTCTTCTGATACTTCCTGGATCATTCAACATTCTACCCAAAGTATCCTTAAGTATTGCCACCTGTGGCTTGAAATTGTTTTTCAACTCTTTCAGCTTTTGATTTTCTGACTCCAACTCCTTGCACATTTCATTATAGTACCTTGCTTTGTAATCCCAAGCTGCCTTTTGAAATTTTCTGTTTAGCTCTTTGATTTCTTGGTTTCTTCCTTTAGCTTTGGCTTCTCGCTGCTCTAATGCAATATTCAGAGTCTCATCTGACATCCATCTTGGTCTTTTCTTCTCCAGCCTTTGTAAGGATCTTCTGAATTCTTCATGGATGATTTATTTTCTTGATATCCTTCCAGAGCTCATTTGGTCTACGTTCATTGGTACTCAAGTCCTCAAACCTGTTCCTGAGATGGTTTTGGAATCCAAGTGGGATAGACTTAAGATCAAATTTTGGTTCACGTGGACTTGATTTCATTTTCCTCAGCTTCAGCTTGAACTTGCATATGAGTAGTTGGTGGTCTGTCCCACAATGAGCACCTGGCCTGGTTTTCACTGCTGATATTGAGCTTCTCCAGCAAGTCTTTCCACAAATGTAATTGATTTGATTCCTACGCATACCATCAGGTGAGATCCATGCGTATAGCCTGCGTTTGTTTCTTATAAAAGGTATTGTTCACAATAGCAAGGAGTTGGAAACAACCTAAGTGCCCATCAACAAACGAATGGCTAGAGAAGCTGTGGTATATTCGCACAATGGAATAC
>NW_006400027.1:1259341-1262104 GCF_000299155.1 Elephantulus edwardii
CTTCTCTATGCAACCTTAATTCTGGATTCCTGTGCTAACCATAATACTCAATCATAAATCACTTCTAATCTGTTCTTTCCCTCATCTGTTTTGACTACCATGGCTGTGTAGTAGGATTTGAAATCAGTCAGTGAGATGTCTCCTAACATCTTTCTCTCTTTTTGGGAACACTTTGCTTATTCAGGGTCTCTTTTCATTCTAGATGAAATTGAAAATTACCTTTTCATCTTGTTTCCTTTTCCATCTTATTGGTCTTTATATTGGGATTACATTGAACTTGTAGACTGCATTTGGTAGAATCACCATCTTCACAATATTGAGACTTCCTATCCAAAAGCATGTCATAATCCTCCATTTCTCCAGGTCTCTTTTTGTTTCTTAGAGTAATGTTTTGTAATTTTCTTTGAATAAGTGCTTTGTGATTCTAGTTAAATTTACTCCCAAGTATTTAATCTTGTGATTAGCAATTGTGATGCGTATTCTTTCTCTTAGCTCCAGTTTTGTAATTTCTTTGGCATGGTAGAGAAATTAATTTTTGTATATTGATGTTGTATTCTGCCACTTGGCTGAATTGGTCAACTATGTCCAATAGTTTTCTCACTTTGTCTTTAGGTTTTCTAAGTATTTGTCTTTAGGGTTTTCTAAGTATTCTATCATATCATCTACATAGAGAGATAAATTTACCTCTGCATTGCCAATTTGGACACCTCTTATTTCCTTCTCTTCTTGCTATTGCTAAGACTTCCAATACAATATTGAATAAGAGAGGTGATAGTGGGCATCCTTGTCTAATTCCTGTTTGCAAGGAGAATGCCTTTAAATCTCTCTCCATTGAGAACAATGTTGGCTTTTTGGTTTGTGTATATATATTTTTTTTTTACTATGTTAAGGAAATTTCCCTCAATTCCTGTTTTGTTGAGTATTTCAATCAGGAAAGGGTGTTGGATTTTCTCAAAAGCCTTTTCTGCATCAATTGATAAGATCATGTGGTTCTTATTCTTTGTTTTGTTAATGTGATGAACTACACTGATTGTTTTTATTATGTTAAACCTTGCGTACCTGTTATGTATCCCATTTGTTCATGCTCAATTATAATTTTTTAAATGTATCATTCTATTGGGCAGGATTTTGTTCAGGATTTTTGCATCTATGTTCATGAGAGGTATTGGCCTATATAGTTTTCTTTTTCGTGGTATCTTTACCTGACTTGGGTATCAAGAATATGCTTGCTTCACAGAATGAGTTTAAGAGAATTCCATCGTTTTCTATTTTCTGAAAAACCTTATTTAGAATTGGTGACAATACTTCGTTCATGTGTTCAATTTTGGTCTGTGTCAGTTAGGTAGTTTGTGAGTCTCTAAGTATTTTTCCATTTCCTCTAGGTTTTCATATTTGTTTGAGTATAGTTTTTCATAATATTCCCTTGTTATCCTTTTTATTTTAATTGGTTCTATTGTAACATTGCCCTTTTCATCTCTTATTCAGATTATTTGGATCTTCTCTTTCTTTTCCTTAGTTAATTTTGGTTTGTCAATTTTATTAACCTGTTCAAAGAACCAACTTCAGTTTGGATGATGGTTTCAGTTGTTTTTCTGTTTTCTATTTTGTTTGCTTCTGCCCTAATTTTTATAATTTCAGTTTTTGGAGGGTGTTGGGTTTTCTTCCTGTTCTTTTTCAATTAGATGGAGATGTTGGGTTGTTATGTGCTGTCAAGTCACCTGCAAATTATATTGACCCTATGTACAACAGCGTTACAACCTGCTCTATCCTGTGCCAATCTTGTTTTCTCTGATACACCTACCCTAATTACCCTAGTCACTGAATCAATCCATCTCATCAAAGGTCTTCCTCTCCTACACTGTCCTTCCACCCTCTCAAGCATGATGTTCCTCTCCAAGGACTGGTCCCTTCTTGCGACATATCCAAAGTATATCAGAATCATTGCCTCCAAGAAACAGCCTGATTTAACCTTCTCCAGGATGAACCTGTTCATTTTCTTAGCAGTCCATGGTATATTCAATACCCTTTCCAAAACCACAGGTCAAAGGCAGCAATTTTCCTTTCTTCCTTAGTGATTGTCCAGCTCTCTGATTCATAAAAAGTGATTGCAAAGATCAAAGCCTGTATAGGCACATGTTAGTCTCCAGATTGTCGTTATTACTCTTCAGTACTCTGAAGAGTACTCTGACAGCAGATTTTCTCAAAACAATATGCCTTTTAATATCCTGGCTTCTGGTGCCAAGAACATTGATTATGGAGTTAAGCAAACTAAAGCTCTTTACTATCTCTTCAACCCAGTGGTGAGAATCTTTGTTTTCTTGATATTGAGCTTCAGTTCATATTGAAGGCTGATGTTGGGTTAGAGAGTCAAGTATGATTTTTCCTTGAGTTTTCATGATTTGTTTATTGCTATAAAAGTGCCTCTGATTACTGCTGTGGCTGTTTCCCAGAAGTTTTGGTAAGTTGTGTTTTCAATGTCATTTGTTTTAAGAAACTTTTTAACTTATTTTTTTTTCTTCTAGTACCCACTCATGTTCAAACAAGGTATGTTCAGCTTCCAAATGTATGATTTTTTTCCTCCTTTATCCTTTTGTTATTAATGTCTAACTTTGTAGCATTTTGTTCTGAGAAGATGCTTTGCATTATTTCTATGTTTTTTAATTTATTAATGTTTGCCTTGTGACCTAAAATGTCATCTATTCTGGAGAATGTTCCATGCATATTGCAGAAGAAGGGATAGTGTGCTTTTTTGGGGTGCATTAG
>NW_006400027.1:1262214-1265774 GCF_000299155.1 Elephantulus edwardii
ATCTCATCATCATCATCACCAACTATGTATATCTATGAGACTGAGCTGGTTTATCATGTGGTTTAATTCCTCAGCATCTTTGTTGAATTTCTTTCTTGTAGTTCTGTCTTTTCTTGAGAGTCGTGTATTGAAGTACTCAACTACTATAGTGGTGTCGTCTATTTCCCTTTTCAGTTTCGTTAATGTTTGTTTTATATATTTTGCAGGTCTTTCATTTTGTGTGTAGATATTTATTATTGTTATGTCCTCTTGTTCTATTGACCCTTAAAGCATTATGTAGTTACTTTCCTTGTCCTTTGTGATGGTTTTTGCATGGAAATTTATTTTATCAGAGATTAATAACATTGCTCCTGCTTTTTTCTGATTGCCATTTGCTTGGTATATTTTCTCCCACTCTTTTATTTTTAGTCTTTATCATCATTTTTTAGGCATTTCTCTTGTAGGCAGTATATTGATGCATTTTGTTTTATTATCCAATCTGCTATTGTTTTTCTCTTCAGTGGTTTATTTAAACCATTCACATTCAATGTGATTATTGAGAGGTAAGGTTTTATTGCTATCATTTGTTGAGTTCTTTTTGGTATTATTGTTGATTAGTTTGGTCCATCCTGATTTCTGTGACACCTGTGTAAGAAGGACATCTCTTAATGTTTCCTGCAGTGCTTGTCTTATTTTTACAAACTCCCTTAGGTTTTGCTTTTCTGAGAATATCTTGATCTCTCTTTTATATTTGATAACAGTTTTTCTGGCTATAGTATTCTTGCTTGATAGTTCTGTTCTTTGTGTGTTTAACACATGTCATTCCACTGTGTTCTTGTTTGCATGATTTCTGCTGAGAAATTGGCATGCAATCTTATTTGCTTTTCCTTATAGGTTATTCTGTTTCTCCTTAGCTGCTTTCAGAATTCACTCCTTAGCTTTGGTTCTGGCAAATTTGACTATGATATGACTTGGTGTTTTTCTTTTAAGTTCTAGTCTATATAGGGTTCGCTTAGCTTTTGAATATATATTCTTTTTTTCATTATACCTGCAAAATTTTCTTTTAGTAATTCTTCTACAATTTCTTTAGTGCCTTTACTTATGTCTTCTTATTCTGCGATTTTGCTTATGTGTATGTTGTTCCTCTTGATGGTGTCCCATATTATTCTTAGGCTTTCTTATTTTTCCTTCCTTTTTGACTCTGCTCATTGTTCTAGCAGGTCAGTGGTAACAATGTTATCTTTCATTTCACTGGTTCTGTGTTCCACATCTTCAACACTGTTCATATGCCCCTCTAACATGTTGACAACATTTGAAACATTGGTCCTCATATTTTGGATTGTGATTTCTTGTTTTTCAATAGCCTCTCATACATCATTGTTTTATCATACTGATTTGGATTGTTTTTTAAGTTCCTCTTGGGTTTTGCTTGCAGTTGTCTTTTAATTTTTCAAGTTTTTCTTGAACAATGAGCAGACTAAAAAAGGAACAAGCCGGTCCATTTTACTGAAGCATCTTCTGTTCAGTTTGGAAACTGAGCAAAGTCTGGTCCAGAGCAAGTCATCAGGTTGTGACAATTAACACCAGTTTACATCATGGATTATCTTCTCTTTATTTGTTTGGGTTCTGCTCAACTCATCCTCAGCCATCAAATAAGCATCAGCTGCAACTCAGAAGTTCACAATTATTCCTGCATTCCAGGCTGATTTCTGATGCTTCATGCATCACTCAATAATTTTATGGTTCTTGAGTGAACCGCAGAATATGGGTCCAATATTTTCTTTCTTTTATTTTAAATTTTTTTGCAGCATATTCTTCCCATTTAATTTTTTTCTCATTTATTTATTGTTGCACAATTTCCTCCCTGCCCACACCTCTCTCAGTTCACTTTTCTCTTTGAAAGGAAGAAAAAAATTCTTTCATTGTTATACAATCCCCAACCCCCACCACCCGAAAAATGTCCACAGTCCACTTTACTATACTTTTCTTTTTCTGGAATCTTGGCATGAAAATAATACCTATTTATATATTTCTTTTAAACAGTTCTACCCCTCACCTTGTTCAATGCAATACACATTACTTATCCCTTCCTTTCTTAGGTACCCCTCCCCCCTGAGGTCAATCTCATTTTACAACAGTGGCACTATGCAATATTTGTCCTTTTGTGACTGAGATATTTCACTCAGTGTAATTTCCTTCAGGATCACCGATTTGGTATTATATTTCTTGAGCTCTCCGTTTTTCAATGCAGAATAGTATTCCATTGTTTGAATATACCACAGCTTCTTTATCCATTTGTTTGTTGATGGGCACTTGGGTTGTTTCCAGATCTTTGCTAATGTGAACAAAGCTGCGATAAACACGGGTATGCATATATCTGTTTGGGTGACAGTTATGATTTCTTTAGACTATATTCTCAGTAGTGAAATTGCTGGGTAAAATGGTATTTCTATTTCCAACTTTTTGAGAAAGCGCCAAACAGTCTTCTGTAGTGGTTGCACCATTTTACACTCTCACCAACAATGAATAAGGTTTCCAATTTGCCCACAACCTCATCAGCATTTGTTGTTTGCTGTTCTGTTGAATTTTACTATTTGTACTGGGGTGAGATGATATCTCATAGCTGTTTTGATTTGCATCTCTCTTAGAGCTAGAAATTTTTAACATTTCTTCATGTGTTTGTTTGAATCTGAATATCTTCTTTGGTTCATATTCTCTGCCCATTTTTCATTTGGGTTGTTTACCTTTATCTTGTTTTGTTGCACGAGTATTCTATATATTCTAGATATGAGTCCTTTATCAGACAAGTCATTGCCAAACCCAGTCTTTGGCTTTCCTTTTTATCCTGTTGGAGAAATTTTTGGATGTGCATAGGCATTTGATTCTTAGAAGGTCCCATTCACCTATCATATCCTCAAGAATCTGAGTGAACGTCATATAGAATAGAACCCCCCCGAAAAACACCACAGCATATCATTGTCAAATTTACCAGAACCAAAAATAAGGAGAGAATTCTGAAAGCAGCAAGGGAGTAACAAAGAGTAACCTATAATTTGGGAGAGCAGATAAGATTAAGTGCTCATTTCTCAGCAGAAACCACACCAGCAAGAAGACAGTGAAGTGACATATGTTGAACACTCAAAGAACACAACTTTCAGCCAAGTATACTGTACCCAGAAAAATTGTCCATCAAATATGAAGAAGAGATCAAGATATTCCCAGAAAAACAGAATCTAAGGGGTTTGTAAAAACAAGACCAGCACTGCAGGAAATAATGAGAGACATCCTTCTTTTTTTTTTTATTAAATTTTATTAGTTTTAATGAACATTTACCGAGATTTTGGGTTTTTATTCATTCATTGTTGCACTGTTTTCTCCACCCTCATTCCCAGTTCGTTCTTCTTCCCCACCCAATGTCTGTTTTAATTGTCCAATTGCCACAGTGCTTGTCAAAGCCAGTTCTGATTAATCTCCTTTGTCTGTGTGTCAGGTGCCATTCCCTATCACTCCTCCCTGAGAGAGACTTCACCCTGAGTCATAAGGAAAAGGGGATGGCGTATTCTCTTAGCTACTTCCTGCTG
>NW_006400027.1:1267029-1284133 GCF_000299155.1 Elephantulus edwardii
AAAGCAACAATATTCTGAGTAGAGGTTCTAATAGTGGCACAAATCAAGTTACAGAGGTAAGGTGGTTCCATTGCCATTCTTACTCTAACTTAATTCTTTTTTTAAAAAATTTAAATTTGTTATTAATTTCAGTGAAAATTTACAGAGGCTTTGGATTTCCATTCATTCATTGTTGTAGATTTGTCCGCTCCCAAGTCTCCCCCCCACCAGACAGAGGTACCACAGAAAGCAGGATGGATCAAAGTAAATAGCAACAATACCAAAAAAGAACTCAACACACGTTATCAATAAAATCTTGCTTCTCAATAATCACATTGGATGTGAATGGTTTAAATGCACCACTGAAGAGAAAGGGAGTAGCAGACTGGATAGTAAAACAAAGCTCATCAATATGCTGTCTACAATAGACACACCTGAAAAATGAAGATAAAGAAAGACTAAAAATGAAAGGGTGAGAATAAATATACCAAGCAAATGGCAACCAGAAAAAGACAGGAGTAGCGATATTAATCTCTGATAAAATAAATTTCCATGCAAAAACCATCACAAAGGACAAGGAAGGTCACTACATAATGCTGAAAGGGTCAATATAACAAGAAGACATAACAATAATAAATATAAATGAAAGGTATAAATGAAAGACCTCTAAAATATGTAAAACAAACATTAATGAAACTGAGAAAAGGAAATAGACAACGCTACTATAGTATTTGGAGCCTTCAACATATAACTCTCAAGAAAAGGTAGAACTACAAGAAAGAAACTTGACAAAGATGCTGAAGAATTAAACCGCACAATAAACCAACTCAATCTCATAGATATTTATAGGCTAATGCATCCCCAAAAAAGCATAGTGTACCTTCCTCTCCAAAGTGCAAGGGGCCTTTTTCAGAATAGATTACATTTTAGGTCAAAGGAAGGTACTAATAAATTTAAAAAACATAGAAACAATACAAAGCACCTTATCAGACCAAAATGCCACTAAATTAGAAATCAATAACAAGCAGATAAAGGAGAAAAAAACCCATACATTTGGAAGTGTAACAACACCTTGCTTGAACATGATTGGGTACTAGAAGAAATAAAAAATGAAATGAAAAAGTTTCTTGAAACAAATGACGATGAAAACATCACTTATAAAAAAAAATCTCTGGGAAACAGCCAAAGCCGTAATCAGAGGTCAATTTATAGCAATAAGCAACCACATCAAAAGGCAGGGAAAAAATGACCATTAACTCTCTAATCAATGTCTCCAGCAACTTGGGGGGGGGAAGTAAATTGGTGACCCTGGAGGACATTACACTAAGTGAAATATCTCAGTCACAAAAAGAGAAATATTGCATAGTGCCACTGTTGTAAAATGATATTGACCTCAGTGTGGGGGGGTGGGACCTAAGAAAAGAAGGGATAACTAATGTGTATTGTATTGAAACAGATGAGGAATAGAACTGTTTAAAAGAACAGATGAGGAATAGAACTGTTTAAAAGAAATATATAGCTAGGTATTATTTTCATGCCAAGATTCTTTGTTGCCCCCTTTTGTATTCTAGTCACTAATTGTTATTAATGCATCTTGATTGCACATTTCATCAATTTCAGTCAGTAGAAATCCTCAAGTCCTTCATATGAATTGGCTTTAGTGGTTAGTTTGTAAATTTGAATAAAAGTTGTGTTAACAAGTCTTTGTTGTATATGAATGGATATTATTCTATTACTGAAAGCATTGCACTACTAGTTAGATCTTAAAATGTTCTTTTCATACTCTTGGATAATTTGGACACAATTTCACTTCAATTTATAATTCTGAGCATAGCAGATGATGTGATTATCTGATTAAAAATTGCCAATACTATTTATCTCCCATCATCAATTCCTAGGACATAAATATTTATGTATTTTATTACATTTTTTAGAGCTAATAATTTTCTTTGATTCACACTTTGTACATTTCATATTCCCAATTGCTATGGATATTTGCAATTTTTTCCATCTCATTTTGAGTCTTGTTACCATAACAAATGATAATCCTTCATTGAGTGAAACTTACGCCATCTGTGACTCTAAGGTAGACTCTATTTTGAGGAGTCAGCATCTCCTCAGTCACATTTTGAGTATCTTCCACCTGAGTGCCTCATTTTTCAATGCTAAAATGAGCAGTGCTCCATTGCTATTTGTTTTTTTGAGTCTGTGAATTTTTGAAATGGATGGCTACTTTTCTTTCAGACTAAGAAGTTGACCACTTAGCTTCCAGACTAAGTTTTAGTCTGGAAACTATGATGAAATCTGTCCACCATTGGTAATCCTGCACAGCTTCAAGCATCAAACCACCACTTTAAGTCAAACTGTAAAGCTTTGAAGCAAAATGCCAAGTTGTACACTACTATGTTGTTTGAAAAATTGTAGTTATTTAACACCTTCAAACAGGCAAAAGAAAGTTAAAGTCTCCTATCCACTTGCTTTTTCCTCACTCCTATTTCCCTGGGATTGCCCTCTTCTTTTGGTATTGGTGCATCCTTTATGCTCTGTTGTGATTTCTAGGAAAACTGGCTAAGTTTTTTTCTAACATGCCATCACAGTGTTTTCACAAATTATTGTTACTATTATTTTATTAAAGCTTTCTAGCCAATATATTACCTTAACATGATAGATGTGCTTTTACAACACAGCCTATACCAAGGCTACTGCAATTGGGTCAGTCTCAACTCATGACAACTTTCCAACATGTTTACAAGACTGTAAATTGTAACTGAAAGACACGGATACATCTTTCTCTTGAGGAGCAACTGTTGGGTTTGAACCAATAGCATTTCAGTTAGCAGCCCAATATGTAACCCACTATGCCACCAGGACTCTTTGAACTACCTATAATTCTATTGCACACTGCTGTTAAGTCATGGTACCCCATGTGTGAGAGTTTTATTATGCTTCACAGGGTTTTTATTGGCTGATTTTTTTAAATAGATGATATTTTCTTAGAGGTGGTGTTGTGTGAATTTGAACCACCAGCCTTTTAGTTAGCAGCTGAACAGAATTAACTATTTGCATATAGTTCTACGATAAGCCAAGCCAAACCCACTATCATCAAGTGGATAATAATTCATGGTAGCTGTCCACTGGGTTACTGAGGCCGTCTCTTTTAAGTAGAGGAAACTGCCCACCTTTTCTCCAGGGAAGCAAATAGTGAATTTGACCACTAACCTTTGGTCAGTGGTGCAACATGCCACCAGAGTGCATGATTTCAATGGTAGTTCACAGGTATTATTGGATAGGTTATTTACCCATTCGTGGTTTTTTAAACACAAGGACCTTTTTCAAATTTCTCAAATTAAGTTCTTGAAAACCCTTGAACATTTGCAGTCATATTCTCAAGAAGCTTCAAGTTTTCTGTGAGAATTTTATATTGTGTTTTCATCTTGATAGTAATAAGAAGTGGCTGTAAACATATTTTTGTGCCTTTCAATGATCAATTTCTTACAGAGAAGCCACATGCACTTAGGGCCTGAATTTTTTCTGTGTTTGAGGTTTTGTTGGTAATAGAACTGTCACTTTACTTGTCCTGTTGTTGTTGTTATGTGCCGTCGAGTTGCTTGCGACTCATAGCGACCCTATGTACAACAGCCCTAAACTCTGCTCTGTCCTGTGCCAATCGCACTGTCTCTGACACTCCCATCCTGATTATCCCAGTCACTGAATCAATCCACCTCATAGAGGGCCTTCCCCTCCTATGCTGTCCCTCCACCCTCCCAAGCATGATGTCCTTCTCCAAGGACCGGTCTCTCCTCACAACATGTCCAAAGTATGTTAGACGGAGCCTCAGAATCCTTGCCTCCAAGGAGCCACCTGGTTTAACCCTTTCCAGGACAAATCTGTTTGTTTTCCTAGCAGTTCATGATATTCTCAATACTCTTCTCCAGCACCACAGCTCAAAGGCATCAATTCTCCTTCTATTCTCCTTGGTCATTGTCCAACTCTCTGATGCATAACAAGTGATTGTGAAGATCATGGCCTGTATCAGACGCACCTTAGTCTCCAGAGAGACACCACTGCTCTTCAGCACTTTGGAGAGGTCCCTAACAGCCGACTTTCCCATGGCAATGCGCCTTTTAATTTCCTGGCTGCTGGTGTCTAGACTGCTGACTGTGGAGCCAAGCAAACTAAAGCTGTGCACAATCTCAATCTCTTCATCATCCATCCTGATGCTGCCAATTGTTCCAGTGGTGAGAATCTTTGTCTTCTTGACATTGAGCCTCAATCCATATTGGACGGTGCAGTCCTTGACCCTCTGCAGCAGGTGCTTCAGGTCCTCGTCAGTTTCAGCAAGCAGGGTTGTGTCATCTTGTCCTAGGCAATTTTTTTAAGGTAAAGGTACACACAGACAGTTGATACATGATTGTGTTCTCACCAAATGAAGGCCAAATGACTTCATCATAGGATGTACAAAGGAATGTAAATAGAGACAAGTAGTGAAAGCTTGGAGTCACTGCATTATATGTGATTGGGCTGGAAAACTGAACCCAAAAGAGCACACACTCTATCCACAGCACTAGACTCACCTCTCTGTGTGTGTGTGTGTGTGTGTGTGTGTGTGTGTGTGTGTGTGTACGTGTGATTCTCCCCTCATCACATGAAATTGAAATTCCACATTTGAACATTATCAACTTCCTTTGTTTTTTTTCTCGCAACAATAAAATTTTTTGGCTTCATACAACCCAAATTTGTTGTATTATTTTCTGGAGACTGCAAGTTTGAAATCAAGTTCTCAAAGGGGCAGCTTTTTCTGAAGGCAGTGGGGGAAATATGTTCTTATCTTTTCCAGCTTTGTAACCTCAGATATTTCCTGTTTTGTGGCAGTAAATTCCAATCTCTGTCTCATCTTCATATGACTATCTTCCTTTTGTAACTCTCTTCCTTTCATAAGGATACTGTTGTTATGTACCATCAAGTCAGAACGACCCATAGCTGACCCTCTAATGAGTTTTCACAGCCAGTAAATCACGCAGGAAAAGATTGCCCCTCTTTCTCCTACAGAGCAGCTGTCGGATTCAACCCACTTATCTTTCGTTTGGCAGAGCAGTTTCTGATCACCAAGATATCAGAGTTTGTAAGAATAAGATGTATCTAATCCAAACTGTGATCTTTTCAACTGCTTGTTAAGCATCTGAAAGTTGGATAGTGAATAAGGATGACAGAAGAAGAATTTATGCCTTTAAGTTGTGGTGTTGGAAAAGAGTACTAAATGTCTCATGACTGCCAAAAGGACAAATACATATTTCTTGGAAAAGGTACAACCAGGGTGTTCCTTGGAGGCAAGGATAGTAAAACTTCAATTCATATACTTTGGGTATATTTTTAGGAAAGGCCAATGTTTGGAAAAGGTCATCAAGTTTGGAAAGGTGGAGGGTCAGCAAAGGAAGAAAAGGTCCTTAACAAGATGGATTGGCATTGTCATTATAATGAGTATGAGCATGAGGACGGCACAGAATAGGGCAGATTGAGATCCATCGTCCATAGGTCCTCTGAGTTGTAATCAACTTGACAACTACAATGCCAACAAAATTTTAGTATAGAGACATTCCATTGAAACTACTGTTAAGAAAGAACTAGAGATGATTTGCTATTAAGAAATTAACAATGGTTTTCTATACTACATATTTCCAGAATGATACTGCTTACCTATGACCCAACTTGAAGTCCAACTGGTGAGAGGAAATGAAGAAAAAAATCTATGTAAATTGAAAGTATACCCTAAAAAAGGAAGATAAGAAGAAGAGACTATATGGCTTTTATGGATGCCTTAAAAATTACCACTAATTTCTGATTTAAGACAACACTACTAATAAATATTATTGTTCTAGATGTGAAAATGCTGACATTGTTCTCACTAGTCTAAAACTGAGGCATCAGCAGGGCTGAATTCCTTTCTGGAGTGTGTGTAGGAATGAGGAGCTCTATTTCTTGATATTTTCTACTCCCATGCCTTAGCTTGTGGTTTTATTTCTCCATTTTCAAAGTCTGAAACATTGTATTTCTCTGCTCCTTCTACTTATGAAGGAAGGAACAATCATCTACTTTCAAAGAGTTATGTAATTAGAATGGATTTATGAAATAATAAAAGATAATCTCTTCATCTCAAGGTTCTTAACCTTGATTATGTCTGTAAAGTATCTCTTGTCACCCATTGTAACATATTTATAAGTCCAGAGATTAGAAAATGAACATATTTGAGGGGATCATTATTCTGCTGAAGATGAAGAAGAAGAAGAAAGAAAATAAATATAATTTGTACATAATTTAAAGAGATAGGATTTATACATTGTTAGGGAAAAAATGAGCTTTAATAGCCAGCATATAAATGAACATACCAGTAACAAATAACATTTTAATCTTTATTAATACAATTTTTATTTACTTAATTTTAGTTCATTTTCATTCAACCATTCATTTATACAGTTATTCAATAACAGTAGTTTCAAAGCATGCAATGTACTTTTACAACTTCTAATAATTTTAATGTCCATTAATCATTCTATACCTCTCTGTGTCTTCCTTTTCTTTCGTGATTGCTCTGATCATCTTCTTATTTCATATTGCTCCCCTTATTATTTAATAGACTTACTGGGAGAAGAATGGACAATTTTCTCCTGTATGACTATCTCTGAAAACTCACTGGAGGGTCAGCTGTGGGTTGGATCCAATTCAACAGCACAGAACAATAACAACATCAACTGAGAAGATAGATCTGGGAAATTTAAGAGACAAATTTATTAGTCTGGTTTTTCTCTTAGGATATTTTAGTGAAAAAGAAGGGGAAAAATGGGTGTAAAATGTCAGTACAGGGAATTCTATCCATAACTCATTAAGCAACTGATGAAATGTAAAAATAGAGGTAAACCTGAGTGAAGTGCTCTTATATTTTATGGGCTCTGTGTCCTTGATAATTTTTAAAGCACAATAGTATCAGTTTTTAGAGGAGAAATGAAATTTAAAGTTTTTCAAACCTGCAGGTGACATAATAGTCTAGAAATTCTGGGGGGGATATTCACAGTAAATGGAGAAGATAAGATTTAAGCATATAAACCTTTATAATAGTAAATATGAAGATCTAGAGAGATTTACTCATGGTAGATGTGTAACAGTTTATGTGAATTTTTTTAAGTGGGTATATTTGGAAATAAGTGATATTGAGAACACCATATAAAATTTTTGGACTATCTCCAATGTAGCAGGTATTATGCTTGGGATTTTACATATATCAGAACAAATCCATTAGAAAATTATGTTCATATATATTTTATAGATGGCATTGCAAATGGACCAGATATATTTAGTAAATTCTCCAAGATTACAAGATTTTCTGTAAATACAGATTACAGTCTAACTCCCTAACACATAGTTATGCAACAGAATGGTAAGGATATTTTAGAAAACAATAAATAAATTGTAGTTGTAATAGTAAAAGTATGGTGACTAAATTATTAGAAAACCTATCTTGGTTTTTTATTAGTTTGAATTAGTCAAGTTGGGGTTTTGTGGTGGTTTTTTTTTTTTTGGTTGTTTTTTTACTGCCTCATTTTAAGAGAAATTCTTTGGCAAACTTAAATGTAGTCTGAGGAGTAAGATTGTATAACAAGTCATATGAGGAGTATTTGAATGAACTTGGTGTGTTTTGCCTTGAAGAAAACTGAGAATCAGACTGGGTGGCATAATTATGCCCAAGAAATATTTGGGAAAAGGAAGAATTTTTTTAAAAAAGAATGACAGGAGAAAAAAAAGGCAGAATTTGCTCTTTTGAGGGAAGAAAAATGAATGACAATTGTGTGAAGGCAGATTTAGACTCAGGAGAATTTGATGATAATGCTAAGAATTTCTTAGTAGTAGAAACCGAACTGTTTTAATCTTTGGCACTTTCATGATGCCTAGTAATGTTGTGTATACCATTGAGTCAGAACTGACCCATAAGCAGACATTCTAGTGGGTTTTCAGAGATAATAAATCACACAGGAGGAGATTACTTATCCTTCTTCTACAGAGCAGTTGATAAATTCAAACTGTGTGCCTTTGGGATTGCAGCCAGCTTCTTACCACCAGGCCACTAGAGCTCCCTAGCTAAACTATGTTGTTGTTGTTGTTAAGTGCTGTCAAGATGTAGACTACTTATAGCGACCCTATGAACAAAAGACCTGAATACTTGTATAACTTTCATCATCCTCTAAGTTCATAGGATTTCCAAAGGTAAGCTATTTCAGAAGTGGATGCCATTCCTGCTTTCAAGTTTGTTTTAATCTGGAAGCTCTACCAAACATTGTCCATCATGAGTAATCATTATCACATTTGACACATCAGTGTCGCAGTGTTTATAGCATCACAGAAACCACGAGTTAAACTATAGAAATGAAATATTTACAACCTGAACATTTCCTGTAAATAACCCTCTGGAGACAAAAGTGCCTGTAGAGAGCCCTGGTGGTCTAGAGGTAAGAAGCTGCCCTGCAATTTGAAAAGTAAGGGATTCGAATATACAATATCCTTCTGTGTCTTTAAAAACCTGCTGGAAAGTCAACTGTGGGTCAGTTGGCACACAACAACAAAAACAACAACATCATTTGAACGACAGTTGATAGATACACATAAAATTGTTACCATTGAGTTGTATGAAATGAAACCTTTTTATACGCATGGTTCCCACTTGCCAATATTTTATACACAGCAATTTATGATGGAGAAGGACCTGAAGTGTTTGCTGCAGATGGACAAGGACTCGAGTCTTCAATATGGATTGAAGCTCAACACTACAAAGACAAAATTCAGTCTAGATGTCACTCTAGAGACCAAGGGACACCTTATTTGGGCTATGATCTTTGCAATTACTTACTATGTATCAGAAAGCTGAACAATGACTAAAGATGACAGAGAAAGAATTGATGCCTTTGAGTTGTGATGCTGGAGAAGAGTGTTGACCATACCAAGTACCACCAAGAGAACAAACAGGTTGGTCTTGGAGAGGGTGAAACAAACCTATTCCATGGAGATTTTGAAACTCTGTCTCCCATACTTTAAGCATGTGGCCAGAATGGACTTGTCTTTGGAGAAGGACATAATGCTTGGAAGGGTAGAAGGAGAGCACAGGAGAGGAAGACCCCAGGTGAGATGGATTCACACAGTAACTGCAGTAATGGGAGTAAGTGTATCAGGGATAGTGAGACTGGCTCAGAATAGGGTAGAACTCAGAGCTATTGTACTAAGAGTTGCAAGAGACTCAATGGCACTTAACAACAACAGTCTTTGACTACGGCAGGTTATTGGTAAGGAATAGCATTACCAACACAAAAGTACACAGTTCAAATTCAATAGCTGTTCAGCAGGAGAAAGCTGAGAAATCTCTTTCCATGAAATGAACTACCTCTGAAAATCTGCTGTCAGGTCAGCTATGGGTCAGCTCCAACTCGACAGAACACAACAGCAGTTTATGATTTTACCATTATTTACTCTTTTAAAACTTATAATACTATAAGACTATGCCATCATAGATAATCCATAATTGACTCATATAAACATATAAACATTGGGAAGGTACCGCCTTGAAATTTACTCTTTGTACATTAAAAATTAATATCCTGTTGTAGTCATCCTGGTTAACGTCTACTTACTCAAACACTACATGGTTCAAAATCAGAAAAGAAGTATGTCAGAATGCTTTCTGTCTCCATACCTTTTCAATTTATGTGCAGAACAGATCATTCAGAAGGCTGGACTTCATGAGGAAGAATGTGATATCAGGATTGGAAGAAAACTCATCAGCAACTGACATTATGAAGATGATACAAACTTGCTTGCTGAAACAGAGGACCTGAGCCATTTGCTGAAGAAAGTTAAGGATTATGGTCTTCAATATGGATTGAAGCTCAAAAACAAGAAGACAAAAATCCTCACCACTGGGCTAATTGGCATGATAGATGGAGAAGAGGTTGAGATGGCTAAGAGTATTAGCATGCTTGAACAATCAACATTCTTGGCACCAGAAGTCAGGAAATCAAAAGACAAATTGCATTAGAAAAATCTGCTACCAGGGACCTCTCCAGAGTGCTGAAGAGCGACAATGTCAATCTAGAGACTAAACTGTGCTAGATCCAAGCCATGGTATTCAGAATCACTTGCTATATATCAGAAAGCTGGGCAATGACTAAAGGTTGTAGAAGAAGAATCAATGCCTTTGAATTGTGGTGCTAGAGAAGAATACTGAACATAGTGTGGACCACCAAGAGAACAAACAGGTCACTCTTGGAGAGGGTGAGTCCAAGCTACCACGTAGAGGCAAGGATTTTCAAAGTTCCATATCATATACTTTGAACATGTTGCCAAGAGGAACCAGTTCTTGGAGAAGGACATCATGCTCGGAAAGGTGAAGGGACAATAAAGGAGAGGAAGACCCTGGATGAGATGTATTTACATGTAAGTAGGGTAACAGGTTGGTGTGTCAGAGACAGTGAGATTGGCTCAAGATAAGGCATGATTCGGAGATATTGTACATAGGACTGCTATGAATCTAAGGCAACTTGACAGCACATAGCAACAGCAACAATAACACCACAATATTGTTGTTGTTAAGTGCCATCCAGTCGACTATGACTCATAGCAATACTACAAACAACAGATCATAATCTTACCCTATCTTGCACTAACCTCATGATATCCTCTGCCATGTTTAAGCCCATTTTTATAGCTACTGTGCAACCCATATCCTCAGTCTTCTCTTCTGTTGAGCTTCTACTTTTACCAGGGTGATGTCTCTCTTTAAGGACTGTCCACTCTATAACATGTACAAATTATGTGGGATGGCATTTTGTTATCTATACTTTAGAGGAACAATCTGGTTGTATTTCCTCCAAGATAGGTTTATTTATTCTTTTAAAACTCCATGATATATTTAATAGTTTTCACTAATACCCAGATTAAAAAACATTGAATAAGGCTCCTCCATATTCACTAACAGCTTTCAAATACATCAGAAAACAATTGAAAATATTATGGCTTGGAGTGAGCCAAGTGCAAGAGAGATAAAATTTAAGTGAGCAATATTATTAAAATAATTAGTTTGGGAGCCTTGGCAGGGAGCAGAGTGCCCTCAACAAGAAGCAGCGGGCTTCAGTGGGGAGCAGCAAGTCATGGTGGAAATGACCCGCCAGGAACAAGTAGGATAATGGGAATGTGAGTGAGGTACTTAAGGGGGGAACACTGCTGATTGCTGGACCAATTGTGGGACCCCTTCACCTTAAGCAAGAGGGAGTGAGACAGCTGGAGCTCAACTGAGTTGGCAGACCTAGTTCTCAAGGGGAAAACTAAGGCTTCTTGGTTTTCTTTTCAGGTCCCCCTGCACACACAACCCTCCTCACCATGGTCTCTGTGTGTGCCCCACTCCCAGCCCCTGCATGTGTCTGAATAAGCACACACCTACATACATCCAGGTGTGTGCCCAACCTATGCGCATCTGTCCATGCACCTGCCCAATCATCTTCTGGAACAGTGACATCAGAACAAAAACTAGCTATCACCTAAGGCATGAAAAACTCCACCACAGAAATGTCATGAAAGAAGCAAACTACCTCACTTCCTACACAAACCCAAAGCAAGATATCACTCCCCCAAAATGACACAGTATCAATGGATTTCCTGAAGCCAGAAAGTCTGATGAAACTTTCTGACACAATATTTAAAAGAACAATGATTGAATATTTTCAATGGGTGAAAGACAAACTTGAAGAATTACAGGACACTGCAAGCAAAAACCAGGAGGAGCTTAAAGAAAAAAAAAATCCAAAACAATGCAGATAGAGCAAACAAGGCATTAGAGGCACTGGAAAAACAAGGAATCACAATCCAAAATAAGAAATCCAATGTTTCAGATGCTGTCAACATGATAGAGAGACACTTGAACAGAGTTGAAAAGATGGAATACATGACTAGTCAAATAAAAGATGGAATTGTCACCACTGATTTGCTAGAGCAAAAAGCAGAATAAAAAAGGAAGGAAAAATAAGAAAACCTAAGAATAAAGTGGGACAACATCAAGAAAAATAACATGTGCATCCTCGGAATTCCAGAACAGGAAGAATCAAGGAAAGGTACCAAAAAAGTTGTGGAAGAATTATTAGAAGAAAACTTCCCAGGCATAATGAAGAATGAGAGACTATATATTCAAGAAGCTGAGTGAACACCATATAGAATAGACTCCCAAAGAAAAAAAAACCAAAGTATATCATACTCAAATTTGCCAGAAACAAAGATAAGGAGAGAAGACTGAAAGCAGCAAGGGAGAAATAACGAATAACATTTAAGGGAGAACAGATAATATTAAGTGCTGATTTCTTAGCAGATACCATGCAAGCAAAAAGGCAGTGGAATGATGTATATCTAAGACTCAAAAAAGAAAACCTGCACCTATACTGTACCCAGCAATACTGTCCATCAAATATGAAGGAGAGATCAAAATATTCCCAGAAAAACAGAACCTAAAGGGGTTTGTAAAAACAACACCAGCATTGCAGGAAATAATGAGAGACATCCTTCTTGCAGAAGTGCCACAGAAAGCAGGATGGACCAAAGTAACTAGCAACAACATCAAAAAGAACTCAAGAAAATTATAGCAATAAAACCTTGCCTCTCAATAATCACAATGAATGTGAATGGTTTATATGCACCACTGAATAGAAAAAGAATAGTGAATTGGATAAAAAAAAATCCATCAATCTGCTGTCTACGAGAGACACACCTGAAAAATGAAGATAAAGAAAGACTAAAAATAAAAGGATGTGAAAATAATATACCAAGCAAATGGCAACCAGAAAAAAAGCAGGAGTAGTGATATTAATCTCTGATAAAATAAAATTCAATGAAATAATAGAAATTAGAGCAGATATAAATGATATAGTAAACAGAAAAACAATTGAAACCATCACAAAGGACAAGGAAGGTCACCACATAATGCTTAAAGGGTCAATAGAACAAAAGAACACAATAATATCTATACACCAAATGAAAGACGTGCAAAATTTAAACAAATTAACAAAACTGAAATGGAAACAGACAAAACTACTATAGTAGTTGGAGACTTCAATACACCACTCTCAAGAAGAAATAGAACTACCAGAAAGAAACTCAACAAAGATCCTGAAGAATTGAATCATACAATAAACCAACTCAATCTTAAAGATATTGATAGGCTAATGCACTCCCCAAAAGCATAGTACACCTTCTCCAAAGTATGTGGCATGTTCTCCAGAATAGATCACATTTTAGGTCACAAGGCAAGTAACAACACATTAAAGAAGATAGAAATAATACAAAGCATCTTCTCAGACCACAGTGCTACACAATTTGAAATTAAGAACAAGAGGATAAAGGAGAAAAAAAAATATCATACATTTGGAATCTGAACAACATCCTGCTTGAACATGAGTGACTACTAGAACAAATAAAAAATCAAATTTCAAAGTTTATTGAAACAAATGACAATGAAGACACTACTTACCAAAACCTCTGGGAAACAGCCAAAGCAGTAATCAGAGGTCAGTTTACAGCAATAAACAAAAACATCAAAAGACAGGGGAAAAAAGGACCGCTGACTCTCTAACCCAACATTTCCAACAAACTGAAAAAGAACAGCAAGAAAACCTGACACCCTCTAAAAAAACCTGAAATAACAGAATTTTTTGTTGTTGTTATGTTCTATCGAGTTGCTTGTGACTCATAGTGGCCTTATGTACAAGAGCCCTAAATGCTGCTCTATCCTGTGCCAATCTCGCCTTCTCTGACACACTCATTCCCACCACCCCAAACACAGAATCAATCCATCTCATCGAGGGTCTTCCTCTCTGGTGCCATCCTTCCATTCTCCCAAACTTGATGTCCCTCTCCAAGGACCAGTCCCTCCTTGCAACGTGCCCAAAGTATGTCAGATGAAGCTTCAGAATCCTTGACTCCAAGGAGCATTCCAGCTTCACTGTCTCCAGGACAAACTTGTTTGTTCTCTTAGCAGTCCATGGTATGTTCAACACTCTTCTCCAGCACCACAGTTCAAAGGCATCACCTCTCCTATCATCCCTAGTCACTGTCCAACTCTCCGATGTATAGCACGTAATTATGAAGACACACCTGGATCAGGCGCACCTTAGTCTCCAGCCTGACGTCGTTGCTCTTCAGTACTCTTGAGAGGTCCCTCACAGCTGACTTTCCCAATGCAATTCATCCGTCTCCTGATTTCCTGGCTGCTGTTACCAACAGTGTTGGTTGAGGAGCCAAGTAAACTAAAACTGTTAACTCTCTCAATCTCTTCACCATCCATACTGATGCTGCCAATTGGCCCAGAGGTGAGAATCTTTGTTTTCTTGATGTTGAGCTTCAATTCATATTGAAAGCTTCAGTCCTTGACCTTCTGCAGCAAGCGCTTCAGGTTCTCCTCTGTTTCAGCAGGCAGGGTTGTGTCATCTGCATAATGGAGGTTGTTGATAACTCTTCCACCAATCCCGATGCCACATTCCACCTTGTATAGCCCAGCGTTTCAGATGATCTGTTCTGTATACAGATTAAAAAGGTATGGAGAAAATACATCCCTGATGGACCCACTTCTTGATTTTGAACCATATAGCGTCTCCTTGCTCTGTTTTGACAACTGCCTCTTGATCCAAGTATAGGTTTTGCATAAACACAATCAAATGTTCTGGGATTCCCATTCTTCCCCAGAGTCAGCTACAGCTTTTTGTGATCCACACTGTCAAAAGCCTTTGAATAGTCAATGAAGCACAGTCAGACATTTCTCTGGTACTCTCTGCTTTCTACCAAGATCCATCTAACATTAACGATAATATCCCTAGTACCACGATGTCTTCTAAATCCAGCCTGCCCATCTGGCAGTTCTCTGTTGACATATTGCTCCAGTGGTTTTTGGATAATTTTCAGCAGAATCTTGCTTGCATGTGATATTAATGATATTGTTCGATAATTTCCACACTCTGTTGGGTCCCATTCCTTTGGAATGGGAACAAATGTTGATCTCTTCTAGTCAGTTGGCCAGCTGGCTGTTCTCCATATTTCTTGGCACAACGTAGTGAGCACATCCAGGGCAGTGTCTGTTTGTTGAAATATGTCAATTGGTATGCTGTCAACTCCGGGAGCCTTGTTTTTTTTACCAATTCCTTCAGAGCAACTTGAACTTTCTCCATCACCACAGGCTCTTGCTCGTATGTTATTTCATGAAATTCTATGTCAGCCAATTTCTTCTGTTACAGTGACTCTGTGTACTCCTTCCATCCTCTTTTGATCCTTCCTGGATCATTTAACATTCTACTCAAAGTATCCTTAAGTATTGCCACCTGTGGCTTGAATTTGTTTTTCAACTCCTTCAGCTTAAGAAACGCTGAGCAAGTTCAATCTTTTTGGTTTTCTGACTCCAGCTCTCTACACATTTCATTATAGTATTTTGCTTTGTTGTCCCGAGGTGTCTTTTGAAATTTTCTGTTCAGCTCTTTGATTCTTGGTTTCTTCTTTTCGCTTTGGCTTCTCGGTGCTCTAATGTAATATTAAGAGTCTCATCTGACATCCATCTTGGTCTTTTCTTCTTCTTCAGGCTTTGTAAGGATCTTTTGCATTCTCCAAGGGCGATTTTCTTGATATCTTTCCAGAGCTCATTTGGTCTATGTTCATTGGTGCTCAAGGCCACAAACCTATTCCTGAGATGGTTTTGAAATATGAGTGGGACAGACTTAAGGTCAAATTTTGGTTCCCGTGAATTTGATTTCATTTTCCTTGACTTCAGCTTGAACTTGCATATGAGTAGTTGGTGGTCTGTCCCACAATCAGCACCTGGCCTGGTTTTCACAGCTGATATTGAGCTTCTCCAGTGAGTCAAATATAATCTAGTTGATTCCTATGCATACCATCAGGTGAAATCCATGTGTATAGCCTGCATTAGAGCAGAAAGAAATTAAATAGTAAACAGAAGGACAATTGAAACTATTAGCAAAACTCTTAGTTGGTTCTTTGAAAAGGTCAATAAAGTAGACAAACCACTAGCAAAACTAACAAAGGTTTGATTTCCTTGTTGAATATCAGTTGACGATAGATAGCTGAGTTTATTTCTGGGTTCTCAATTCTCTTCCATTAGGTGATGTGCCAGTCACTGTTTGTACCAGTACAATGATGTTTTGTTTACCACTGCTTTGTAGTAGGTTTTGAGGTCAGGGAGTGCTATGTCTCCAACCTAATTTTTGTTTTTCAGAAGTGTTTTGTTTATTCAGGGTCTCTTGTCTCTCCAAATAAATTTGATAATTTCCCTTTCAATCTCCTTGGAAAAATGAATTTGGATTGGGATTGCACTGAACATGTAGATTGCTTTTGGTAGGATTGTCATTTTCACCACATTGAGTTTTCTATCCATGAACAAGGCAAATTTCCCCCTTTCTTTGGTCTTTTATTGTGTCTTTCAGAAATGCTCTGTAGTTTTCCTTGTATAGGTCTCTTGTATCTCCAGTTACATTCATTCCCAAGTATCTCAATTTATGGTTGGCTATTGCAAATGGTATTGCTTTCTTTATTTCTGTCTCTGAGTTCTCTTTGTTACTGTAGAGGAATCTTATTACTTTTTGGATATTGATCTTATATCCTACCACTCTACTAAATTGGCCTATTAACTCTAACAGTTTTTTTGTGAGTCATTGTGGTTTTCTGTGTACACTATCATATCATCTGCATATAGTGACAGTTTAACCATTTCTTTGCCCATCTGGATGCATGTTATTTCCTTCTCTTGTTGAATTGCCCTAGCAAGCACTTGCAATACAATATTGAAAAGATGTGGCGACAGTGGGCATCCTTGTCTGGCCCCTGTTTGCAAGGAAAATGTTTTTAGTCTTTCTCCATTAAGAATGATGTTGGCTCTTGGTTTTGCATATATACGTTTCAGTATGCTGAGGAAATTCTTATTTATTCCAATTCTGCTGAGTGTCTTTATCAGGAAGGATTGTTGGGGAGGAGGGTGGAGAAAACAGTGCAACAATGAATGAATGAAAACCCAAAATCTCTGTAAATGTTCATTAAAACTAATAAAATTTAA
>NW_006400027.1:1287347-1299771 GCF_000299155.1 Elephantulus edwardii
AGTCAAGGTCAACTTCCCACCAACCCACTAGCCTCTGGCTGGTCTGCAGATTTCACATAAGCCAGCTGGCTGGTTCTTTTTGGGTGGGAACCCAAGAGAGCTTGGCCAATTTCCCCACGGGAGGGCACACCCTTAGGTGCTCTCGCAGATAATCAGTCCCAGTAAACACAGATAAGATCCTACTGGCCTTTCTTCTGCCACGTTAGTTCCACAAAAGCTCTGTTGATAGCTCTGGGTGATGGCTGGATCCCTGGTGGTGCCCTGAGGTCACAGGGCTGTGGTGGGGGCTGAGGTGTGTGGTTGTGAAGCAGGAAGGGGGCGGGGGAAGAGGAGGAAAGCAAGGGACTAGGCAGGTAAGGAGCACAGGGCTTGGACACTACCACCAAGAGGTGGGGGTGGGGCTTGGGCGCTGCTGGTTGTTTATGCAGCAGCACCCTGTGTGTCGGGGGTCACACAGGTGCGGGCTGCAGGGGGGTACACAGTGGCGGGTAGTCTTCGCTCCTCTGGGTTTCTGCAGTGGATGGCTGACTATTGCTCTTCCTGGGTCTCTTCCCGGCCCGTCTGGCGGCGGAACTCCGTCTGGCAGCGGAACTCCCATCTGGCGGGGGAACTCCCGTCTCCAAATGCCTTTTATGAATCAATTGTTAATCAATTAGGGAAATGATAACCTCTTCAACAAATGGTGCTGGCAAAACTGACTTCTACCTGCAGAAACCTAAAACAGGATCTGTATCTCATACCATACAGAAAAATCAACTCAAGGTGGATCAGAGACCTGGGAGTAAAGCCCAAAACCATAAGGTTCATAAGAGAAATACTGGGATCAAGCTTAGAAGCACTAGTCCAAGGTATAAAGAGACTGCCAAATACAACCAGTAATATACAGTCTAAAGAGGATAAAATTGATGCATGGGACCTTCTAAAGATTAAATCTCTGTGCACATCAAAAACTTTTTCCAATAGGGTGAAAAGAAAACCTATATGCTGGGAATAAACACTTTTATACCATTTCATACAAGAGTTTTATAAGAAAAGTTTACAGAATACACCTGGGCCTCCACAAGAAGACTATAATCCAATTACACAATGGGCAAAAGACATGGAAAGAATTTTCATAGAGGAACACATTTGAATGGCAAACAGACATATGAAGAAATGTTCCAAATCACTGGCAATAAGAGAGATGCACATCAAAATCAGAATGAGGTACCATCTCACTCCAGTAAGAGTCGCAAAGTTTAACAGGGCATCAAGTAATAGGTGTTGGAGAGGATGTGACAAGAAAGGAACTCTTATACATTATTGGTGGGACTGTAAAATGGTGCAACAATTCTGGAAGGCAGTTTGGTGCTTCCTCAAAAAGCTGAACCTAGAAATTCCATATGACCCAGCTCTTCCAGTACTGGAATATACCCTGAGACTAAGAGAACTGAGACACAAACTGAGATTTGTACACCAATGTTCATAGCAGCATTATTCACCATCACAAGACATGGAAATAGTGCAAATGTCCAACCACAAATGAATGGATTGTGAAATTATGGTACTTTTGCACAATGGTATACTATGCAGCACGCAGGAGCAATAACTTTGTTAATTATTACCTAACTTGCTAGGGACTGGAGAATATCTTGCTAAGTGAAATAGCTCAGTCCCAAAAGGATAAATATTGTATCAAACCATTATTGTGGAATGAATATAAGGACCCAGGAGGGGTGGGAGAGGCTTGAAGCAGTGATGTGGATGTAGGGAGAAGGGGGATTAATCATTGTGTTGTACAAGTTCATGGGTGGGAGGGTGAGGGGAATTCAAAGAATTTATTCTAATTTGTATGCAAATTTTGTTTAAAAACTAGTAGAGAGAAAAACACCACCCAAAACTTACAAAGGAAAAGAGTGAAAAGACACAAATAATCTGAAAAAAGATGAAACGGGCAACATCATAACAGAATCAACTAAAATATAAAGCGTAACATTGTAATATTATGAAAAACTATACTCAAACAAATATGAAAACCTAAAGTAAATGGAAAAATACTTAGAAATTCACAATCTACCTAAACTGACACAAATCAAAACTGAACACTGAACAGACCCATTTTTGAAAAGTTAACAAAACAATTTCCACACCAAAAAAGCCCTGGACCAGATGGTTTTACAAGTGAATTTTATCAAATATTCAGAGAAGAACTGTCACCAATTCTCTATAAACTATTTCAGAAAATAGAAAAAGATAAAATTCTGCCAGACTCATTCTGTGAAGCAAACATATCCTTGATACCAAAGCCAGGTAAAGACATCATCAAATTAGAAAACTCTAGGTCAGTATCTCTCATGAACATAGATGCACAAATCCTGAATAATACCCTGGCCAATAGAATTCAATGATACATCAAAAAAAGAATTCATCATAACCAAGTGGGATTTATAATATGTATGCAAGGATGGTTCAACATAAGAAAAACAATCAATGTCATTCTTTGCATGAACAAAGCAAAGAACAAGAACCACATGATCTTATCAGTTGATGCAGAAAAGGACTTTGACAAAATCCAACACCCTTTTTTTTTATTAAAACATTCAACAAAATAAGATTAGATATTGCCAACCAAGCAGATATATGCACACCCATAGTAAAAAGTATAAATGCATACCCAAGAGCCAACATTGTTCTCGATGGAGAGATAGTAAAAACATTTCTTTTGAAGACAGGAACTAGTCAACGATGCCTATTATCACCTCTCCTATTCAGTATTGTATTGGAAGTCTTAGTGTTAACAATAAAACAAGAGAAAGAAATAAGAGGTACCCAAATTGACCAAAAAGGAAGTAAAATTATTTCTCTATGCAGATGATAGGATAATATACTTAGAAAACCCTAAAGACTCAGCAAGAAAATTATTGGACATAGTTGACCCATTCAGCAAAGTGGCAGGATACAAGATCAACATACAAAAATCAATTGGATTTCTCTACAGCAACAAAGAGAATACAGAGCTGGAGGTAAGAAAAACAATACCCTTCACAATAGCTAATCACAAAATTAAGTACTTGAAAGTAAATCTAACCAGAAGCACAAAGGATTTATTCAAAGAAAATGACAAAGCATTGCTAAAAGAAACAAAAAGAAACCTGGAAGAATAAACCTTGCTCACATATAGGAAGACTCAATATTGTGAAAATGGCAATACTACCAAAGGCAATTTACACATTCAATGCAATTTCAGTATAAATATCAATTCCATTCTTCAAAGAGATGGAAAAGGCAATTTTCAATTTTATTTAGACTGGAAAGGGGCTCCAAATAAGCAAAACACTCCTTAACAGGAGAAATATGGTAGGAGGCATCTCATTCCCTGATTTCAAATCCTATTACACTGAGCTGGTGGTCAAGACAGTGTGGTACTGGTACAATGACAAACACATAAATTAATGGAATAGAATTGAGAATCCAGAAATCAGCCCATGTACCTATGATCAACTGATTTTTGACAAGGAGATGAAATCAGTTAAGTGGGGAAACTACAGTCTTTTAAACAAACAGTGTTGACAAAATTGGAAAACTATCTGTAAAAAACTCAAGCAAGATCCACACCTCACTACATACACAAAAACTAACTCAAAATGGATCAAAGACCTAGGACTAAAATCAAGGACTATTAGCTTCATTAGAGAAAAGCTTGGAAGAATTCTAGAAGCCCTAAACCACAACATAAACAGTCTTTCAAACATTCTGAAAAACCTGCAATCAGGAGAGGGTAAAATAGATGAACAGGACCTTCTAAGAATCAAATTTCTTTGCACATCCAAAAACTTCTCCAACAGGGTAAAAATGGAAGCCATAAACTGGGAAAAAATATTTGGTAATGACATGTCAGATAAGGGACTAATATCTAGAATTTATAAAATACTTGAGTACCACAGCAAGATAAAGTAAAACAACCCAATTGAAAAATGAGCACAGGATATGAACAGCTACTTCAGCAAAGAAGATATTCAAATGGTGAACAAACATATGAAGAAATGTTCAAAATCCCTAGCTCTAAGAGAGATGCAAATCAAAACAATTATGAGATATCATCTCTCCCCCAGTAAGAATAGCAAAATTTAACAGAATAGCAAACGACAAATGCTGTTGAAGTTGCAGAGAAACTGGAACCTTTATTTACTGTTAGTGGGACTGTAAAATGGTACAACCACTATGGAAGGCAGTATGGTGTTCTCTCAAAAATTTGGAAATACAAATATCATTTGAGCCAGAAATTCCACTACTGGGAATATCCCCTAACAAAACCCATAACTACTATCCAAGCAGATATATGCACACTCATGTTTATTGCTGCTTTTTTCACAATAACAAAGAGTTGGACACAACCCAAATGCCCATCAACAAATTAAAGAAGCTGTGGTATGGAATACCATGCTGCATTGAAAAAGAAGGAACTCATGAAATATTATGCAAAATGGGCGACCCTGGAGGACACTATGCTGAGTGAAATATCTCAGTCACAAAAGGAAAAATACTGCATAGTGCCACTGTTGTAAAGCAGGTCTGACATCGGAGTTGGGGGGAAACTAATAGGAGATTAATAGTGTATTCTGTATTGAAATAGATGAGGGAGAGAACTGTTTAGGAAGAATATATGATTACGTATTACTGTCATTATAAGGGTCCAGAATGAAAGCTGCATAGTGGAGTGGTTTGGGGAGGGGGAAGGAAGGAATGTATAACAACGAAAGAAATTATTATTTTTTTTTTTTACTTTTCAAAAAGAAAAGCCAACTGGGTGATTGGAGGGTGAGCAGGGAGGAAAGTGTGCAACAATGAATGAATGGAAACCCAAAGTCTCTGTAAACTTTCATGAAAAGAAAAATAAAACTAAAAAAAGAAAATACTTTGGCTAGTATCCTGTATAATTTAATCTTTGTAAAGGCATTTGATTGTGTTAATATTAACAAGTTACATGACCAAAGATACCTGTGTCAGTCAGACCAGGGGTCTCCAGGAGAGCAGCAGTAACTGCCGCAAGAGAAGTGGAGACCTGACATGAGATTGAGCTGACGTGGGACTGCTGCCCTACAGATCCAGAGCTAGATCATTTAACCAAGCTTGCTGGAGGATTGATAAGAAGATACCTTTATTGGCAGCATTTCTGTTGACTTAACAGTAAGCATTTGCACTGTCATCCCCAAGTCACAAGCTTGAGTCCACCAACTGCTCCAAGAGAGAAAGATGGGCAATATTCTTCTATACAATTTAGTGTCTCTGAAAACCCACTTTGAGAGCTAGTTATGAAATGGCTCTGACTTTATGATACATACAACAATAAGAAAACTTTGCAACACTTACCTTAAGCTACAAGGCTGAAAGCTTAAGAAACTGTACAAATTGAGAAATTGTGTCCTGTTGCCAACCCATAATTTCCCTAATAAAGTCCATTATCATGTTTGGTCATACGGAGTCCATCACAATGAATTTTAGACTCAGTAGAGAAGTAGAATTGATATTGAAATTAATAGAAATAGTTACGGGAGCATGTGGGACATGTTTGACTTCATGGGAACTGGTTTTGTGCTGTGGATGCTGCTATGGGGACAGTTGCCCCTTGTTGAGTTAGTAGAGGTCAGCTTCGGCCATCCTCACAGGGTTGTCACTGTTTTTACACACTCCTCGTGTGAATCTTTTCCTGCTTCTCTTTCCTCTGCACTTTTGTTTCACCTATCTTATCATTATGGGTCCTTCAGAGCTTATTGTAGACATTACTTTCCACAAGGACTATGCCCTTGTGCCCTTAGGCTTTGGTTTACAACTCTATCACCATAGCTATCAATCTATATGTACCATTTTGTATAACAATAATATAATTGAAAACAGGATACATATCTCATTAAATTTTTAATATCATACACGTAAGAGTTTTGACACATAATAAATTTTTACTATTTTCTAAATCAGTGAATTAAGGAAACATTCAATTTCTAAATATACTGACTAATGGTAATGAAGGCCATATTTTCAAAAGGAAAGTTATTATAAACCAGCAATAGATTACAAAAGTTAACAATAAATTTAACCAGAAAAATGAGAGTAGAAATGGGGGAATAAAAGAATTTAATGGATATATATATATATCTCAATGTAAAAATCAACATAATTAGTTGCTTTGGTGATGAGGGAGTGAGAATAGTGTAGTCTATCTAAAATTATTATTGAATTCATGATTCAGATATTGTGTTTTCAGGTGTTGTTACAGCTCAAAGGCCCTGGGTCCGAAGAGCATAGTCTACTCTCAACTCTTCTTTGTTGATGGTATGTAGGTCTCTCAAGAAGAATTCTTTTGGGTTTTAATTGTGAATTGAGTGAAAATTTACAAAACACACGGGTTTTTACTCAAGTATGACTCACAATGATGCTATGAACAACAGAACCCTGTCCTATCCTCACCATCTCATGGCATACTTGAGCATAGTGTTATAGTCATTATATCAATCCATCCTATCTGAGTATTAATCAAGTGCCCAACAAAAAACAAATGGATAGAGAAGCTGTGATAAAGTCACACAATGAATACTATGCTGCATTGAAAAACAAGGAAGTCATGAATTATTATACAAAATGGGTGACCCTGGAGGACTTTTTGCCAAGTGATATATCTCAGTCACAAAAGAATAGTGCATAATGCCACTGTTGGAAAGCAGGACTGACATGGGGGTTGGGGGAAACTAAGAAAAGAATGGATAAATAATGTATACTGCATTGAAACAGATAAGGGAGAGAACTATCTAAAAGGGATATATGATTAGGTATTATTTTCATGACAAGAGTCCAGAATGAAAGCTGCATAATGGAGTGGATCTGGGGGGAATTGTATAACAATAAAAGAATTTTTATTTATTTATTTTTTACTTTTAAAAAAGAAAAGTGAGCTGAAGGGAGGGGTGTGCAGGGAGGAAAATGTGCAACAATGAATGAATGGAAATCCAAAGTCTCTGTAAATTTTCATTAAAATTAATAAAAAAATACAAATTAAAGAAAAGGATCATGCCATACTGTTTATAAGTCCTGTGATCCATTTGTCTTCTTACTCAATGTTTTCATTCAACTTCTGTCTTTAGTCAGTGTTTAAAATGCCTCTTTATAATTTCTAAAATTAGAGTTTCAGTAATACCATTCATATCTATTTTCTTTGTGGTTTTTGGTGGTTTTCATCCCCCCCCCACATCTTCATTGATTCATCTTCACATTTGCGTGTTATGCATCAGAGAGCTGGACAATGTTTAGGGATGATAGAAAGACAATCAATGCCTTTGAGCTGTGGTGCTGGAGAAGAGTGTTGAATATACATGGACTGCTCGGAAAACAAACAGGCTTGTCCTGGAGAGGGTGAAACTGGAGTCAAGGATTCTGAAGCTTCATATGACATACTTTGGCCATGTTGCAAGAAGAGACCAGTCCTAGGAGAGGGCCATCATGTTTAGGAGGGTGGAGGGACAGCACAAAAGAGGAAGACCCTCAATGAGATGGATAGATTCAGTGATTGGGGTAATGGAAGTAGGTGTGTTGGAAACAGTGAGGTTGGCACAGGATAGAGCAGGGCTTAAGGCTCTTGCACATAGGGTCGCTATGAGTAGCAAGCAACTCGATGGCACATAATAACAACAGCAATACAGGCAAGTGCCTGAGCTGCTTTTTTTCTAACCTGCCATCTTACCTCTAAGTCCCACACAGACATGTTTTAGAATAATACTACTGTGCTTTCAGTGATAATTTGCACACATGTATAGACAAATTATTCAGTGACATTGACCACACAGGGATTTTTTTTAAAAGGTTATCAACATTTAAAATAAAAGGTTTTATATAAAAATCATGTCTTCTAGCAGCCTTGTCTTTCTTCTCTGTATGCATACAGTGGGCTGGCACTGAGTATGAATGTCCTCGCATAGGCTATTTCTCCACACACACTCTCCCTACTCTTATGTGCATGAACCCCTGCCCATTGCATAAATGAATGGAGTGCTCTGGACTCACTGTTAGCTACTAAAACACTATTGAAATGCCAAAAAGTCAATTCATAGAAGCATTATTCACAATAGCAAGAATAAGAAAACGTTTACAAATGCCAATCAACAAATGAATGTATTGAGTAATTGTGGTACACTTACACAACAAAATACGACTCAGCACTCAGGAGCAATGATTTTGTAAAATACTATGTAACGTGGGAGAAGCTAGAGAGCATTATGCTGAGTGAACTACCTCAATATCATAAGGACAAATGCTGCATAAGACAATTATTGTAAAAACAAGGATAAATAGTAGGATGTGGATAAAAGTCCAAAAGGGGAAGAAGAGGAGGGTGGGAGAGGGTGATGAGGGTGGGGAAGGGGGAAATCACTTCATCGCAGAGTTTGGTAGGCAAAGAGAGGGCATGAAGGAATTAGAATAGATCTAGTGAGGACCTGAAAATAGGTAGTGATAATGGACATAATCTGCTCTGCATACATGTTGAAAAGGTATGGAAATAGGACACATCCCTGGCGTACACCCTTCCCAATTTTGAGCCACGCAGTGTTACCTTGCTCTGTTCTAACGACTGCCTCTTGGTCCAAGTATAGGTTTTGCATTAGCACGATTAAATGTTCTGGGATTCCCATTCTTCTCAGAGTCAGCCACAGTTTGTTATGATCCACACAGTCAAACACCTTTGCATAATCAATGAAACACAGATAGACATTCTTCTGGTATTCTCTGCTTTCGGCTAAGATCCATCTAACATCATTATCTGAGAAGCCAGACTCTATGAGGAGAAGTGTGGCATCAGGATTGGTGGAAGTTCTATTAACAATCTGCGTTATGCAGATGACACAACCCTGCTTGCCGAAACTGAGGAGGACCTCATGCACTTGCTGCAGAGGGTCAAGGACTGCAGCCTTCAGTATGGACTGAGTCTCAATATCAAGAAGACAAAGATTCTCACCACTGGATCAATTGGCAGCATCAGGATGGATGGTGAAGAGATTGAGATTGTTCACAGCTTCAGATTGCTTGGCTCCAAGGTCAACACTCTTGGCACCAGCATCCAGGAAATACAAAAACATATTGCTATGGGAAAGTCTGCTGTTAGGGACCTCTCTAAAGTACTCAAGAGCAACGGTGTCTCTCTGGAGACTAAGGTGCACCTGATACAGGCCATGGTCTTTGCAATCACTTGTTATGCATCAGAGAGTTGGACAATGACTAGGGAGGATAGAAGGAGAATTGATGCCTTTGAACTGTGGTGCTGGAGAAAAGTATTGAATGTACCATAGACTGCCAAGAAAACAAACAGATTTATCCTGGAGAGGGTTAAACCAGGCTACTCCTTGGAGGCAAGGATTCTGGGGTTTTGTCTGACATACTTTGGACATGTTGTAAGGAGAGACTGGTCCGTGGAGAGGGACATCATGCTTGGGAGGGTGGAGGGACAACGCAGGAGAGGAAGACCCTCTATGAGGTGGATTGATTCAGTGACTGGGGTAATCGGGATGGGTGTGTCAGAGGCCATGCGATTTGCACAGGATAGAGCAGGGTTTAGGGCCGTTGTACATAGGTTCACTATGAGTCGCAAATGACTCGACGGCACATAACAACAACAACAACAACAACAACAACAATGGACATAGCTCAGTGGTGAATAATGAATAAAACAGTGTATGGGAGTGATCATAAGAAACACAATTTGAATAAAGGAATGTGTGAAATACAATGTACATGAATGAAACATCATGTAGGCAAACCAATATAAAACTGAAAAAAATAGTTTTTTTAAAAAGTCAGTACTATTGTTCTTGTTGTTGTGTGCCATCAACTCAACTACAATTCATAGTGGCCTTATGAGTAATGGCTCTGAACCTTGTCTTTTCTTGACCCAATCTTACCGTCTCTGATACAACTGGCCCTATTGCATCAATCCATCTCATCCAGGGTCCTCTTCTCTTGCACTCACCCTCTACACTTTCAAGCCTGATGACCTCTAAGGACTGATCCTTCTGGTGACAGGGCCAAAGAACGTAAAAGGAAGTTTTAAAATCTTTGCCTCCAAGGAGCAACCTGGTTTCATCTTCTCTAGGACACATCTGCTTGTTCTCTTGGTAGTTCATGGTATGTTCAATAGTCTTCTGCAGCACCATAACTCAAAGGCTTGATTTTTCTCTGTCATCCCTATTAAGTGTACAACTCGCAGATACATAGCAAGCAACTAAGAAGACTATGGCCTGAATCAAGCTCATCTTAGTCTGTGTACTGATATCATTGCTCTTTGACATTCTGGAGAGGTCCCTGACAGCAGATTTTCTCAAAGCAACTCATACTGACTGTTGATGGCTAGAGTATTGATTGTGGATATGAGTAAGATGAAATTGTTAACAACCTCAATCTTTTCTCCATCATCATGATAATTCCAGTTGACCTGGTGGTGAGGATCTTTGTTTTCTTGACGTGAAATTCATTTTGAAGGATTAACTCCTCCACCTTCTGCTGCAAATAATTTGTTTTCCTTAGTTTTGTTGAGTAAAGTTTTGTTATTTGAATAATGCACTTTGTTGATACGTCTTCCTCCAATCCTGATTCCACATTCTTATTTATAAAGTCCAATCTGCTCTGGATAGAGATTGAAAAAGTATGGAAAAATGATAGATTCCTGACACACTCTTTTCTTGATTTTGAATCATGCAATGTTCCTTTGCTCTGCTAGGACAACAGATTCCTTCCTAGTTTTGGTGTAGGTTTTGGATGAGCACAATCAAGTGTTTTGAGATTCCCATTCTTCTCAAGATTAGCCACGATTTGTGATCCACACAGTAAAATGCCTTTGCATAGTTGAGACACAAATAGATATCCTTTTGATACTCTCTGTTTTTGGCCAAGATCCATCTGACACTAGCAATGATATCCCTAATCCTGTGGACTTTTCTAAGCCCTGCTTGCATTTCTGGCAGTTCTCCATTGATGTACTTTTCAAGTAGTTTTTGGATACTCTTCAGCAAGACTTTGCTTGCACATGATATTGTTCAATAATTTTCACACTCTGCTTTCTTGGTAATGAGAATAAATATGGAACTTTTCTCGTCACTTGACCAAGTAGCTATTTTCCAGATTTTTTGGCACAACTTGGTGAAGATACCCAGAGTTACATGTTTGTTGAAATATGTCAACTGGTATTCCATCAATTCTGATGGCATTATTTTTTGTCAGTTCGTTCAGAGCAACTTTCCTCCTTTATTATCATTGGTTTTTTTATCATATGCTATTACATCATATATATCATATGAAATAATAGTTCTGTCAGCTACTTCTTTTTGGCACAGTGATTCTGTGTAGTCCTTTCATATGAATCATTCAATATTCTACCCATGGCATCTTTAAGTATTGCAACTTGAGGCTTGAATTTGTACTTTAGTTCAGTTCCTTCAGCTTGATAAATGCTGAATCAATTCTTCTCTTTTGACCTTTTTTGGTCAGTCCACTCAGTGTTTTTATTTTTACTCAATTCTAAGAAAAGAGCAAAATCAACACAACATTTAGCAACTCCAGTTCAGCTTGTTACATCAAGGAAGAGCAATCAATTTAACAGGCTCAGACTGTAGGCCTCACAGCCGGCATTACTGTCCATCCAGGCCACCACTGTGGCCTCTTTTAAGGACCCAATAATGCTCTATTTTTTCAAACCTGGTATATTTATTTGCATATTCTCCCCCCCTTTAAAACTCTGGGTCGTTTATTTTTATAATAACAATCTGGTGGGCCCATAAAGGTACCAAAACATTCCCCCCACAAATATTTGACTTCAAATCTGATCAGAATTCAAACTATCAGGTATGACTTTCCACAAGTATAAAGGGCAGGCACCAGAAAGTGTGTCACTGGTGAGAACCAGAGTTGGGAGGAGCAGACATCTACTTGCTTCGCTGAGCTGGAGAGCGGGACCTGGCGGCTCTAGAACTCCCTGGTGTCTCAGTGCTCTACTTCCCAGACAGCTAGCTGCTCCTAGAGCTTGGGCTCTTAGTCATCCCATTCCGACCAGCTCATGGATCTCCATCCCGCCGTATTTGATCTGCAGTGGGTGCTGAGGCTGCTCGTCCACCTCCTGCAGGCTTAAGGGCCCGGACCACTTGCTGAGGTCCACCAGCATCGAAGGGTTGAGTTGGGTTAACAGTAGAGAGAGTGGTAGCAAACACAGCGAAGAACAGGACACCGGCCCGCACTCTGCGCGTCCCACTTACCTGATTTTTTTTTTTAACTCTAGCTCTGCACATTGCGTTATAATACTTTGCTTTGTCTTCCCGAGCTGCCCTTTGAAATCTTTTGTTCAATTCTTTAACTTCCTGTCATCTTTGTTTTGGCTTCTTCTGTTCTAAGTGCAATATTCAGAGCCTCTTCTGAC
>NW_006400027.1:1301358-1320498 GCF_000299155.1 Elephantulus edwardii
TTTATAGTCCTTGGTTTTAGTCCTAGGTCCATGATCCACCTTGAGTTGGTTTTTGTGTATGGAGTGAGGTGTGGGTCTTGCTTGAGTCTTTTGCAGATATTTTTCTGAGATGATATTCTTGATATCATCCCACAGCTCATCTGGTTTTCATTCATTAGTGTTCAAGGTCTCAAACCTATTTTTGAGATGTTTTTTAAATTCAGGTGTGATAGAATCAAGATCATATTTTGGTTCTTGTGGATTTGGTTTAATTTTCTTTAGCTTCAATTTCAATTTGCACATGAGTAGTTGATGTTCTGTTTCACAGCTGATAGTGAGCTTCTCCAATGATTCTTTCTGCAGATGTAATCAATCTGATTTCTGTGTAGTCCATCACATAAAGTCCATCTGTATTGTCACCGTTTGTGTTTACACTACTTAAAAAACAATCACGTATACTAATTTGGTTAATTCATAAAGCTATCCTGAAAGTTAGTTATTATCATCCCTTTCATTTTATAGGTGAGTGGTTTAATGATTTTCCTAAGGTCTCTAGCTATGAAAAAAATCCTCTAAATCCATTACATTGAGACAGTTCCTAATCATGCGGACCATATGTGTTGGTTGTAATCTTTACAGGCACAATTCACTAAACCTTTCTTTTACGGAGCCCGCGGGTGTGTTCAACATGCCAACCTTTAGTAGCCAATTTAAAACTTCACCACAGGACTTTTTTTCTACAGAAAGTGATAGAATTGTGGCTTGTATCAAATATTCTGTGCTTACCCATGTGGCATGGCGGGTGCTGGTATGTTACTGCTGAAAGTAGACTGAGAGGTAGGTAGACCTAGCTCTTGACTAAAAAGTTCTTGTGTGCTAAAAATGGCTAGTGTTCTCAAATGCTAACTAGAAGATTTTAAGTTTGAGTCTACCGATATGCACAATTGAAGAAAGACCTTGTGATCTCCTAAAAAAAAAACAAAAACAGAAGAAGAAGAAGAAAAAAGCCATTTAAAACTCATTGGAACACATTTCTCCTGTAGGTCACCTGGGTTGTCATAAGGCAAATTATGTCACAAGTCAAATTGTTGTGGTAATTGGTAACTGGGAGACCTTGATTAGGAAAGAAAATTCACAGTAGTAAAATAGAAAATACCCAGAGAGAAAGACATTAGATCCGGCAGGGACTTGCAAAGGCGGAGTAATGGTGGGCATAGTTCAACAGTAATTAATTTATAAAATGTAACGAATGGGAATGATTGTATGAAACACAATCTGAATGAAGTAAGCAAACCAATATAAAATAAAATTAAAAAAAAATGTTCTAAGATGCCAGGAAGGACTGGAAAGGGGAGACTATTATTTTATGACATTTCTTTTTCTGATGGCTTTAAAAGTGAAAAGCAATTAGAACTGCAGGTGAAAGTGGGTGAGAAAACAAGGTTGATGATCAAAAGGAGAGCAATGTAGAAAACAGCAACATTCAAACACAGTCATACACACACACAAAATGTGTCAGGAGTACAAGGTCCTTGTCAGCTGTGAGGAGTAAGACTAAAATAGATAAGTAAGAAACAATATTGCTGAGGCTCAGTTGTTTGCTTGGCTCAAAAGGATAAACTTCTGAGAGGCAAAATGAAAGAAAATTTATACAAGTGACTATAAAATAGAAATATGATGGCTTGAATGTCAGATAAAGATTGATTTTTTTATTACATTAAATTTAACTAGTGGAAAGGATTTGAAAATAGCCTTTTTCTCTATGTAATTTTAAATAAAGGATTTCGCTTTTTAGGAAAAAATAGACTTTTATTAAATATTGGGATATAATGGTCTTAATATCAAAATAATTTTAAACTATAATTTATATAAATACAGTACTTGATTCATAGAGAAGAAATTTAAAGTATAAAATATAAAGATAAGGAATATAAAATGATATAGTTTGTGTGTATGTATACACAAACACACACACACACACAATGAAGCCTTACAGATGACTTTACTGCATTGTAACTTAAACTAAAAATTAAAATTACAGAATGTAGAATAATTAATTTTTGAAAGCATCATGATAAAATTAGAGATTTTAGTTGAGGAAAGCACCAGTATTAAATGGAAAATGAACAAAAAACAACCAAACTCACTGCTGTTAGGTCAATTCTAACTTGCAGCAATCCTTCACCAACTTTCTGAGGCTGTAAGTCTTAATGGGAGGAGACCGTATCTTTTCCTCTCACAAGGGGGCTTGTGTATTTGACCAGTTCCTTTTGATTTTGTTCGTTGAAGTAAATATAATATGTTGTCATTGTGTATGGCAGAGTCAGAACTGACCCTTTGGTGGATTTTCAGAGACAGTTTAATTGTATGGGAGGAGATTGTCTATCCTTCACTCATGGAGCAGCTGGTGGATTCGAACCACGTGCATTTGGGATTGCAGTGCAGCTTCTTGCCATTAGGCAACCAGCTGATCCCTAAATATAATTTGTTGTTGTTATTTTGTGCCATTGAGTTCCTTGTGACTCACAGTGACCCTATGTACAACTACTCTGAAAACTGCTCTATCTTTTGCAAACCTTATTGTCTCTGAAACACCTACTCCCATTACACCTATCACAAAATCAATCCAGCTCAATGAGGGTTTTCCTCTCTCGCACTATCCCTCAATCTTCCAGGTATGATGTCCCTCTCCAAGGACTGGTCCCTCCTTGCAACATGCCCAAAGTATGTCAGAGAAAATTTCAGAATCCTTGCCTCCAAGGAGCACCCTGATTTCACCCTCTCTAGAATGAGCCTGTTTGCTCTCCAAGCACTCCATGGTATATTCAATACTCTTCTCTAGTACCACAGCTCAAAGACATGAATTCTCTGTCTATCGTTCTTAGTAATTTCCCAGCTTTCTAGTGCAAAACAAGCAATTGTGAACACTATGGCCTAGACCAGGCACACCTTCATTTCCAGACTGACATCGTTGTTCATCAGTACTTTGGAGAGGCCCCTGACAGCAGACTTTGTGGCTGCTGGTACCAAGAATGTTGATTGTGGAGCCAAGTAAACGAAAGCTGTTAACAGTCTCAATCTCTTCATCATCCGTAATGATGCTGCCAATTGGCCCAGTGGTGGGAATCTTTGTTTTCTTGATGTTGAGATTAAATCCATATTGAAGGCTGAAATCCTTGACCTTATGCAGCAAGTGCCTCAGGTCCTCCACAGTTTCAGCAATCAGGGTTGTGTCATCTTCATGACACAGGTTGTTGATGAATCTTTCACCAATCCTGATGCCATATTCCTCCTCGTACAGCCCAGCATCCCAGATGATCTGTTCTGCATACAGATTCAAAAGGTATGGAGACAGAATACATCCCTGGCAGGCACCCCTCATGATTTGAACCATGCAGTGGCTCCTGGCTCTGTTCTGAGGACTGCCTCTTGGTTCAAGTATAGGTTTCACATATGCACAAACCAAGCATTCGGACAGTCCAATATATAGATGTTGGTTTCAAGAAGAGCCAGCAAAGGCACATGAAAGAAAGAAAATAAAAAAAGATCAAGACATTACTTAGCAAAAAGAAAATTGTGTTTCCTAAAAGAAAACCTACATAGTTTTCTGTGTGAGATTTGACCAAAAGGGTGCATGAAAATATAGGACTATCCTTTGGAACTGGGTAATGTGAAGGACATTGGTAACAATTACAAGACAAATAGTAAATTGTTGAGGATAAACCCAGACTGGACAGTTAGAGTGATTATATAACACAGTGGAGGAAAAGTTATGTGTAAATTCTGCTAGAACAAAAAGCAGAGGGAGAAGGAGGAAGCTGGAGCTGAATGTAGAGTCGAAGATTTTTTGTTGTTGTTATACTTTCTTTGAAATTAAGCATATTATAACATACTTTCATAAAGAAAAGGTGTTTCAGAAGACAAGGAGATAGTGATAGTGTATGAAAGAGATGTAGAATTAAATCTTCAATGAGGAAAGAAATAAAAATCTATAGAAAAGTATTTGAAAATAGTAGGAAGATAGTGTAGGAATAGAGGCATGCAAGTCTCCTTTTTGAAAATTTTAATTTGAGGGAAAACTTACAGAACAAGTTGTTTTCCTATTTAACATCTATGCATATTTTATTATGTTAATTACAGTCCTTACATTGTAATAGCACCCCTTATTCCACTCTATGATTCTCACTTCTCTTTTTCTTTCTCTCATATCTCTTCCTGACTTCTGGGTTTTATCCCTGAGAACACATCATTCTTTTGATCTTGTATTACTGACTATTCTAAGGAGTGAATACTTTGATGTTATGTTCACCTTATAAATCTCTCTACAGTGAACCATTTGAGAAATAGCACATGGTAAAGAATCAATGGTAATGAAGTAATTCAAGCCGAATTGAAGGCATTGGCACAAAAATAAGGTTCTAGGAATTGATAGAAAACCAATATATATGTTTCAACAAATATATGCAGCCCTTCATGTTCTCACTAGTCTATGACAGTAAATTTGGAAGACAATTAACTGGTCAACTGACTGAAGAGATCTATATTTGTTCCCATTCTCAAAAAAAGGTGTTCCAACAGAGTATGTAAATTATATAATATCATTAATATCAGATGCAAGTAAAATTTTGCTGAAGATTATTAAAAACCAGCTGGAAAGTGCATCAACAGGAAATTGCAAGAAATTCAAGTTGGATTCAGATGAGGCTTTGGAATGAGGGGCATACCATTGCTGATGTCAGATGGATCTTGTCTGAAAGCAGAGAACAACAGAAAGTTATTTTTCTATGTTTCATTGTCTATGCAAAGGCATTTGACTGTGTGGATCATAATAAATTATGGGTGACATGGAGAAGGATGGAAACTCCAGAGCACTTAGTTGTGTTCATGCAAAACCTGTATGTAGACTAAAAAGCTGTACTCTGAACAGAATAAAAGAATGCTGCATGATTTAAAATCAGGAAAGCTGTATATTAAGGTAGTATACTTTCTTTATACCTATTTAATTTGTATGTTGAGTAAATAATTAAAAAAATCTCAGTTACATGAATATAAATGTTGTGTCAAGATTGGAAAAAGACTCAGTAACAACTTGTGTTAAATAGATGACAAAAAAAAAGTGAAGAGGACTTGAAATACTTGTTGCAGAAGACCATAGTTTCAATTCAGATTACATCTCAACATCAATAAAACAAATATCCTCACCATTGCACCAATAGGCAACATTGTGATAGATGGTGAAAAGACTGAAGTTGTCAATGATTTAATTTTTCTTGAACCTACAATCAGGATGACAGTAGTCAAGAAATCAAAAGACATGTTGCATTAGGAAAGTCTACTGTCAAGGACTTTTCCAAAGTAATAAAGATCAGAGATGTCAGTTTAAATGCTAAGGAGGGTCTGATCTGAGTCATGATCTTTTCAATTACTTTCTATGCATCTGAAAGTTTGAAAATGAATAAGCATGCAGAAGAATGGATGTCTTTGAATTTTAGCTTTGGAGAAGAGTACTGAATATCCCATGGACTGCCAAAAGAACAAACAAATCTGACTTGCAGGAAGTAGCACCAGGGTGTTCCTTAGAGGCAGGGATCGTGAAATTTCATCTTACACACATTTGGCATGGTGGGAAGGTGGAGGGTCAGAGAAAGAAAGGAATACTATCAACAAGATGGATTGACATCGTGACTATGTATGGGCTCAAGCAAGTTATCATGAGAACCATCTGCTGTTCATAGAGTTTCTATGAATTGCAGACAACTTGATGGTGCTTAACAACAATGACAACAACATACTTTGACTGATATTTGAGTCATGGAAATTGAGTGTTGTTCCAGGCTCAGTGAGTGACTAGAGGCCCTAGACTCAAGTATTTCACTGACTACCTAGCCTGACCAAGTTTCATGTTAAATGATGTTCCACGTATTTCTCAGATTCAATCCCAAGATCTTCTGCTGTGATCCCTTTCTGAGAAGTTATCAGAGTTAACCTGATATTATTTTGTTCTTCTCACAGTGGTAGAGGCTGAAGTTTTCATGAGTCATTAGTACTTTCTACTAACTTTTCCATGAAATTTTGCTTTTCTTCACCATTTTACCACTCCTGACAAGGAGGCAGCAATAGTTTAAAGCATGCAAGGTTTTTTTTCCAAGATAAAATGATGACTGGGACCTGGCTTACTCACTTTTTGCATAGATCCTTTAAGTTCTGAACTTCATTTTCCTAATTTGCAAAATTTAGATAAAATATATGCATTTTGCTCAGATACATTTTCTCAGAAGTGATAGTGAAGGTAAAATATCTTTGAAAACTCAAACATATACTGTGAATTATTATTTGTAAACAGAATGTTTTCATTTGAACAAACTGTTTTTGTTGTATACTATCAAGTTGGATCCCACCATAGCTGACTCTCTGTTGGGTTTTCAAAGGAAGTTAATAGCCAGGCTGGAGATTGCCCATCTTTCTTCCATGGAACAGCTGGCTGATTCGAAGCATGTCCCTTTGGGATCGCAGCGCAGCCTCTCTTTTATTTTACTCCTCAGCCATCAGAGCTCCCTAATTTGATAAAAAAAGTTTCACTCTATATGTTGGTCATTTGCTTCCTGAAAATAAATTGCAAAGACTTACCTATAACCTCAGAAAAACTGCTCATTTGGGTATAATGGCTACAATTACTTAAATTTACAAAATGTATTTAAAAGTATAGGTGCTTCTTTCTACAAAGTCCTTACTAACATTCTGAAATACTGAAGTCACAAATATGAAAATGTCTGTTTATGTTTAAGATAATATGGGGTATTCCTCTCCTTCACTGGTCCTCTATCTTTTCAAGGATGATGTCTCTTTCCAAGGAATAATCTCACTTAACTACATTTCCAAAATACGAAAGATGAAGCTTTGCCATCTTTGCCTCCAAGGAGCACTCCAGCTGCACTTTTTCTAAGACATTTATGTTTGTTCTTTTGGCAGCCCATATGATATTCAGCACTCTACTCCAGCACCACAGCTCAAAGTCATCAATTCTTCTTCTTTTCTTTATTCATTTTCCGGCACTGATGTGTAGCAGGTGATTCAGAAAACTATGGCCTGAATTAGGCTCACTTTAGTCTTCATACTGACATCATTGTTCTTCAGTATTTTGTTGGGTCTTTAAAAAAATTATTTTATGCCGGTTTATTTACAAAGTTCATACATAAACAATGTGTGCTCTCCAGGATTTTGAAACAGTCCCTTATGGTGGACTTGCCCAAAGCAATGTGTCTCCTGATTTCTTGACTGCTGGTACCATGGATGTGGATCCAAGAGGATCAAATAATTGACAACTTAAATCCTTTCTCCAGCTACCATAATGTTTGTTGACTATTGGTCTTGTGGTGAGGATCTTTGTCTTCTTGATGTTGAGATATAATTAATACTCAAGACTGTAGTCTTTGATCTTCTGCAGCAAGCATTTCATAGCCTCTTCACTTTTAGCATGCGAAGTTATGTCATCTACAAAACCCACATTGTTCATAAACCTTCCTCCAATCCTGATGCCACATTCTTTTTCATAGAAACTGATTTTACAAATTATTTGCTCAGAGGGAGAAGAATGGGCAATCTTCTCCTGTGCGATTAACTGCCTCTGAAAACCCAACCGGAGGGTCAGCTATGGGTCAGGTCTAACTTCATGGTGCACAACAATAAGAAGAACAGATTGAATAGGTGTGGAGAAATGATACAACCCTGACAGTTCCTGATTTTAAATCATGCAGTGTTCTCTTGCTCATTTTGGACAATAGCTTCTTGGTTTAGGTATAGATTCTGTATGAGCACAATTAAGTCTTCATGGATGTTAGCGATAATTTGTTATGATCCACACAGTCAACTGTCTTTGCTAAATGAATAAAACACAAGTTGACATTCAGCCAGGATCTATCTATCTAACATTAGCAATGGTATCCCTGATGCCACAGACTCTTCTAAAGCTGCTTGAATTTCTGGTAGTTTTCTGTCACTGTACTGATCTCTTTTTTAATTATCTTCATAGTTCTGTGAAGGACCTGTATATCAGTGCTCTAAGAATCAAATACCTATTCACATACAAAAACTTCTCCAACAGAGTAAAAAGGGAAACCATAGACTGGAAAAAATATTTGATAATGATATGTCTGATAAGGGACTTATATTTAGAATTTACAGAATACTCAAGTGCCACAACAAAATTAAGGTAAACAGCCCAATTGAAAAATTGGCACAGGATATGAACAGATGCTTCACCAAAGAAGCCCATGGTATGTTCAAGACTCTTCTCCAGAACCACAGCTCGAAAGCATTGATTATTTTTCTGTCATCTTTAGTCATTCATTGTCCAGTTCTCTGATGCATATCAGCTAATTGTGAAGACCATGGCCTGGAATAGGTGCACCTTAGTTTCTAGACTGGAATTATTGCTTTTTAGCACTCTGGAGAGATCCCTGATAGCAGATTTTTCCAATGCAATTAATATTTTGATTTCTTGACTGCTGCTATTGTTGCTGAGCAAGCTGCAATTGTTAACCTCAATCTCTTCTCCATCTATCATGGTCCTACCAATTGGCCAAGTGGTGAAAATCTTTGTCTTCTTGATGTTAAGCTTCCATATAGAAGAATACATTCTTTGACCTTCTGGAGCAAGTACTTCAGGTCTTCTTCAGTTTCAGCAAGCAAAGTTGTATCATCTGAATAATGTAGATTGTTGATAAGTCTTCCTCCAATCATGATCTGTTCTGCATATAGATTGAAAAGGTATGGAGATAGAATGCATTCCTAACATACTCTTTTCTGATTTTGAACCATGCAGTGTTTCTCTGCTCTATTCTGAGAACTTTTTCCTTGACCAAGTATACGTGTCACATAAGCACAATCAAGTGTTCTGGGATTCCGATTCTCCTTTAGATTAGCCACAAATTGTTGTGATCTACACAGTCAAATGCCTTTGTATAGTCAATGAAACACAGATAGACATTCCTCTGATACTCTTTGCTTTCTGCCAAGATCCATCTAGAGTGTATTCCCCCTGAACTTGAAAACCAACTCAAGAGCAGGTTTGAGGCCTTGAACACAAATGAATGAAGACCAGATACCTGTGGGAATGTATCAAGAATATAGTTCACAAAAAATACAAAAAGTCATCACAAAGAAGGAAGAAGAAGAAAAAACCAAAATGGATGTCAGAAGAGACTCTGAATATTGCACTAGAGTGCCAAGAAGCCAAAGAAAAGGGAAGAAATCAAGAAGTTAAGGATCTGAATAGAAGATTTCAAAGGGTAGCTCAGAAAGACAAGGCAAAGCATTATAATGAAATATGTAAAGAGCTGGAGTTGGAAAATCAAAAAGGTCAAATTTGCTTGACATTTCTTAAGCTGAAGGAACTAAAGAACAAATTCAAGCTACGGGTTGCAATACTTAAGGATATTATGGGTAAAATATTGAATGATTCATGAAGCATTAGAAGAAAATGGAAGAGTGTGCCCTGGTGGGTCTAGTGACAAGAAGGTGCACTGCAATTCTGAAGGCATGAGATTCAAATCTCCCAGATGCTCCACTGGAGAAGGAGGGGCAATTCCTCCTATGCCAGTTGAATCTGATTCCACTGCACACAACAAGTAAAAACAACAACAACAACCACCAAAAACAAAATAAAACAAAAAACCCCACCAACCCACCCAAACCAAACACACACACACACACACACACACACACACACACACACTCTTAGATAAAAAACAAAACAAAGGAAAATGGAAGGAGTATACAGAGCCATTGTACCAAAAAGAAGTGGCTGGCACAGAAGAATGTCAAGAAACAAGATAGAATCAAGAGGCAATAGTGATGAAGGAGGAAATTCAGGCTGCTTTGAAGGACTTCGCAAAAAAAAAAAAAAGCCTCAGGAATTGATGGAATATCAATTGACACATTTCAACAACCATATGCTGCCATTAATGTGCTCACCGTGCTGTGCAAAGAAATTTGGAGGACAACTACTTGGCCACCTGACTGGAAAAGATCCATATTTATTCCCGTCCCAAAAAAAGTTGACTCGACGGAGTGCGGAAATTATTGAGCAATATCACTAGTGTCACAAACTACCAAAATCCTGCTGAAGATTTTCCAGAAATGACTGAAACAGTACATTGACAGAGAATTACCAGAAATACAAGCTGGGTTGAAGAGATCTTGGCACTAGAAACATTATTGCCAATGTCAGATGGATCTTGGCAGAAAGCACCAGATGATAGACTTGGAAAATACATGAAACAACAGTTAACAGAATTGAAGAAATAAACAGACAGCACTACAATACTGGTAGACTTTAACATACCACTCTCACCAGAGGACAAATCAACCCTAAAGAACCTTAACAAAAAATGCAGAAATTACAAACTATGCATTCAGCCAACTATACCTTGTGATTATATTCCAGGTACTGCACCCAACTAAAACTCAACTCACTTTCCTCTCAGGTACACATGATAAATACTCCAGAAATGATTGTATATATTAAGACACAAAGCAAGCCTCAACAAATTAAAAACATTGAGATAATCCACTCTGCAACCCTCATTGCGTACCCCTACGATAAAAATAATGCCCTAAAATATAATACTTTTAGTTGCAGATGGATTATATTTGGGGGTAGGGGGTGGGGTTTGGGGAGGTGCGGGGGGATTGTGTACCAATGAGAGAGTTTTTCTTTTGCTTTTAAAGGAGAGGAGCAAATGGGGGGAAGGGGGGAGGGGTTTGTGCGGGGAGAAGGGTGCAACAGTGAATGAATGGAATTCCAAAATCTCTGTAGATGTTCATTGAAATGAAAAATAAACAAACTAAATTAATAAAAAAACCCAAAACATTGAGATAATACAAATATCTTCTCAGACAACTACGCCATAAAACTAGAATTTAACCATAATAGGGTAAAGTTTACAAAAGTACCTGTGTGGAATTAAACAACACCCTGTTAGAACACGATTGGATTATAGAATAAATTTGTTGCTGTTGTTATGTGCCTGTTAAGCCACTTGAGAATCATATCAACCCTATGTACAATAGCGCTGAACGCTGTTCTATCTTGGGTCAATTTCGTTGTCTGTGACACACCTACCACAATTACCCTAGCCACTGATTCAATGTATTTCATCAAGGGTCTTCCTCTCTTGTGCTGTTCCTCCACCTTCCAAGCATGATATCTGTTTCCAAGGACTGGTCCCTCCTGGCAACATGTCCAAAATGTCTCAGACAGAGCTTCAAAATCCTTGCTGGATCCAAACTTCTTGCAAGACCTAAACTGCTTGCTGGACACAAGGTACTCACCAGACTCAAGCTCATGTTAGCATGATATCATGTGTGGACACTGCCTGCTTGGTACTAGGAACACCAATATCATAGGGGAGTGGAGAGAAATAGGAGATCAGAAGTGATGATAGCATGAGCCATCAAAACAGAGTTGGATGTGGGCAGGAGATGGGGGGACGCTCAAAGGCAAAGAGAAGGAATTGAGCTAGATGCTAGCAGGATGGGGTGAGGGTGGAAATACAACACATGCACTGAAGAAGTGGGTCCCTGGGACCAACATCTGATCTGTTACATGCATACTCTTACCAGCTCTTTTGGGTAAAATTCTTGTCTCTCAAATATTGTTATAAAGCTGAGCACCCAAATTAAGACTGACTAGGAAGAAGGATTATCCACTCACTTCCAAAGTAGCAGTACTTTCAAAATCCTATGTACAACAGAGTACACTTATATTAGACTAGCAGATATGACACCAGAGACTGAGCCTTTCTATTGGGAATAACAAAGGAGGAGGAAGAGTTGCAAACACACCCCTTTCATTGGAATGTAGAACATGAGAAGTATGAATGTAGGAAAATTGGAAGTTGTTAAGGAAGAAATAGGATGCATAAATATTACCATACTAGGCCTTGGTGAAATGAGATAAATTGGCATGGGACATTTAAAATCATATAATCATATGATCTACTATGCTGTAAATGAAAAGTTAAGATAAAACCGGGATCACATTCATGGTTAAAAAGGCCATTTCTAGTGCTAACGTTGGCAGCACATATACTAAAATTGGAATGTACAGATTAGATTAGCATGCCCCCTGAGCAAGGAAGACATGCAAATTCATGTAGTGTTCCATATTTTTGCACCCATACATTTAACCTGTGGTGAAAGAGCAATCATAGCCTTGTGCAGATAATGCTGTGCTCTCATGGCAACACGGTGAAGACAAGAGAGTGATAGGTAAAATGGCATTAATGTTTGTCAATAAAATCAACTAAACCAAAGCCTTGAAGGAAATTTGCATTGTAATAAAAAATTCTAATCATTTCTTCCAAATGTGAAGAAAAGAGTAAAGGTTAAAAAGAAACAAGAAACTTCCCAGTTCTACTAAGGAACTGCAGTTGTGGCAGCATGAGGAGAACTCTCCCTTTGGAATTCACAGGAGATGAGAGACTCAGAGTTGCTGTACATTTATCTTTATTTAACAGGGGACTACTGTTTAATTAACCCATTCACTCAACAAGCTCTGAACTTCTGACTTCTTAGCTATTCCATTGTGGTCTGGGTTTCCTTTGGTGAGATTCAGGCTCAAGCTCTAGCAAAATGTCAGCAAGCTATTCTGACATACCAGTCTCATTTATAAAAACGAGATATTAAAACAGTGTCAGTAAAAAAACAAAACAAAACACCAAGCAACAAACCATTTCTAGATCCATCATGAAATACAGTGTTGTTAGTGACAGGATAATATCCATACACAAACAAAGAAGACCTGTTAACACCCCTATCATTCAAATTTATGCTCCAACAATCAGAGCCAAAGAGGGGGAAAGAGATGACTTCTAACAACTGTTGCAATTGGAAATCGATTGAACATGCAACCAGGATGCACTAATAGTAATGGGTAGCTGGAATGCAAAACTTGAGAATGGAGAAGGATCAGTAACATAGACTTGGTGACAGAAAGGAGTCTGGAGACAGAATGATAGAATTCTGTACAATCAATGATTTATTAATTGTAAATAGAAGAAATAAAAAATGAAATAAAAAAATTCTTGAAGCAAATGAAAATAAAAATACAACATAGAAAAAACTCTGGATGCAGCGAAGGAAATCCTCAGGGGGAAGTTAGTAGCAATAGGTAAACATATTAAAAAAGGAGAAAATAAGCAAATTTAATGATCTAACTCAACACCTCCATCAAATAGAAAAAGAATAACAATCTAATTCCATAGCCTTTAGAAGAAAGGAAATGATAATAACAAGAGCTGAAATCAATGAGATAGAAAACACAGAAACAATTGGAACCATCAACAAGAACAGGAGCTGGTTTTGTTGAAAAGGTCAATAAAATTGACAAATCATTGGCAAACTTAAAAGAGAAAAAAAGAGAATGAAAAAATAACTAGATTAAGGAATGATAGAAGCTGATATCATAATAGAACTGGATGAAATTAAATCTATATTTGAATATTATGAAAAGCTACCCTCTGTTAAATTTGAAAACCTAGAGGAAATGGACAAATTCCTCAAACTCATGCCTACCCAGATTGACGTGAGCAAATTTAGAATACTTGAACAGATTCATCACAAAAAATGAAGTTGAGCAGGTCATAAAAAGACTTCCCCACAAATAAAGTCCTGGACCAGATAGTTTCATGGTTGAATTCTACCAAACATTCAGAGAATATTTAACACCAATTCAAGGAACACTCCCAGGTTTTTTCTATGAAGCAAGCGTAACCGAACACCAAAACCAGGCAAAGATATTACCCAAGTGGAAAACTACAGAGCAATATAGCTCATGAATATAGATGCAAAAATACTTAACAATATCCTGGCCATAGTATCCAATAGCATAAAAAATAGCAAAAAAATAACTCATAACCAAGTGGGATCCATAACAGGTTTGCAAAGATGGTTCAACATAAAAAAAAATCGATGTAATTCATCACATTAGCAAAGCAAATGATAAGAACCACATGATTTTAGGAATTGATACGGAAAAGGCTTTTAACAAAATCCAATTCCACTTACTGATTAAAATACTCAGCAAAATAGAAATAGAAGGGAATTTCATCAATAAAAAGTATATATGCAAAATGAAGAGCCAACATCATTCTCAGTAGAGAAAGATAAAAAGCATTCTCCTTGCAAACAGGGACCAGTAAATTATGTCCATTGTCACCACTCCTATTAAATACTGTATTGGAAATACTTCCTAGGGAAGTATGACAAGAGAAGGAAATAAGAGGCATCCAGATTGGCAAGGAGATGATGAAACAGTCATTATATTCAGATAATATGATAGTGTGTACAGAAAACCCCAAGGAATTAACAACAACAACAAAAATATTAGATCTAGTAGACCAGTTTAGTAGGGTGGCAAGATACAAGATCAATATATACAAGTCAGTGGGATTCCTCTACAGTAACAAAGAAAATACAGAGAAAGAAACCAAGAAAGCAATACCATTTACAATAGCCAGAGACAAATTTAGATACTTAAGAGTAAATCTAATTAGAGACACAAAAGTTCTGCACAGAAAAACCTACATAAAACTTCTGTGAGAAACAATAAATTATCTAAGTAAATGGAAAAGTATTCCTGTTCATGGATGAAAATGACAATCCTACCAAAAGCAATCTACGTGTTCAACACAATCCCAAAGGCAATCTGTCAAGTTTATTCTGAAAGAGACCCTGAATTAGCAAAGCACTTCTGGAAACCAAGAATGAAGTAGGAGATATAGCACTCTCTGATCTCAAAACCTACTTCTTGTTGTTGATTGCCATTGAATTGAGCACATCTCATAGTGACACTATGAACAAAAGACCTGAAGCCTTTCTAGAACGATCACTGTTCCTCAAAGTTCATAGAGTTTCCAGAGGCATTTTATTTAGAATGTGGATGCCACTCCCGCTTCCAAATATATCTTAAACTGGGAGTTCCACCAAACACTGTCCACCAAGGGTAACTGTTATGCCATTTGACACCCAAATGGCACAGGTTCAGCATCACAGAAACTTCAGGTTACCTCAGTGCAGCAAATCGACAGAAGAGTGCTGTAACACTTAGAAGAATGTTCCCCCAAAATATAGTAACAATGACTTTTAAAAACAAAGGCCCTCCAGAGGTCTTGTTGACTCTAAACAAGAGGCTTAAATAAAAGATAGCTAATGTAATATGTTGTTGTTGATTGCTGTTCTTACCATGCCTGCAACCCACAGTGACTCTATATACAGCAGCTCTGAACCATCCGCTGTTCTGAGCCAGTCTCACTAATTCTGACACACCAACCCCTGTTGCCTCAGTTACTGTGTTAATCCATCTCTTCCGAGGTCTTCCTTTCCTGTGCTGTCCCTCCACCATTCTGAGAATGATGTCCTTTTCCAAGGCCATGTGCCCAAAGTAAGTGAGGTGGAGCTTCAAAATATTAGCCTCCAAGGAGAGACTTGCAAAACCTTCTATAAATCAGTAATAACTAAAACAGCATGGGACTGGTACAATGACAGGCACATAAACCAGTGGAACAAAATTGAGAACACAAATATTAACTCATCTCTATCTATGCTCAGCTAATGTGCAACAAAGAAATAAAATCTATCAAATGGAATAATGGCAATGTCTTTTAACAAATGGTGCTGGCAGAACTGGACTGCTCCCTGAAGAATGTTGAAATATGATCCAGACCTCTCACCATGTACAAAAATGAACTCAAGTTTGATTAGAGACTTCGGAGTAAAAACTCAAACCATAAAGATTAAAAGAGACAAAGTAGGACCAACTTTAGAAGGCCTAGCCTATGGTATAAAGAGGCAAACACAGCCAGAAATATACAACCAAAGAAGATTAAAACTGATGAATGAGACCTTCTAAAGATTAAAACTCTATGTGAATAAAAAACTTTTTCTAACAGGGTGAAAAGAAAACACAGTGATTGAGAAAAAAACAAAAAAACATTCAGCAATACCATTTCAGACAAAGATTTCATAACACAAGTTTACAGACTACTACATGGCCTACACAAGAAAAAGACTGATAACCCAATAACAAAATGCACAAAAGACATTAAAAAACTTTTCACAGAGGAAGACATTTGGATGACCAACAGACACATGAAGAAATGCTTAAAATTCCTGGCAATAAAAGACATCCACATCAAAACCACAGTGATATACCATCTCCCCCAGGGAGTTTTAATATATGATTGGTGGGATTGTGAAATAGTATAACTACTCTGGAAGGCAATTTGGCATTTTCTCAAAAAGTTAAACATAGAAATTCCATGTGACACAGCTATTCCAATCATAGGAATATACACCAAGATAATTAGAACTGAGACACAAACTGAGCTTTGAACACCAATGTATTATTCATAATTTTGAGAAAAATGGAAACAGCACAAATGTCCAGCCATAATAAAATGGATTGATAAACTATGGTACATGCACATGATAGAACACTATGCAAAATCCAGAAGGAAAGATTTCAAAATTACTACATAATTTGGGAAGGTTTGGACAGCATTATACTGAGTGAACTAATGCTATCTCAAAAGGACAAATATTGTATAAAGCCATTATTGTAGAAATAAAATGATAACTAGAACAGCACATCAGCAGAGAACTGCCAGAAGCCCAGGCTGGGTTTAGAAGGGGTCGTGGTACTAGGGATATTGTTGCTGATGTTAGATGGATCTTGGCTGAAAGCAGAGAATACCAGAAGAATGTCTATCTGTGTTTCATTGATTATGCAAAGGCATTTGACTGTGTGGATCATAACAAACTGTGGCTGACTCTGAGATGAATGGAAATTCCCAGAACATTTAATTGTGCTAATGCGAAACCTATACTTGGACCAAGAGGCAGTAGTCAGAACAGAGCAGGGTAACACTGCATGGTTCAAAATTGGGAAGGGTGTACGCCAGGGATGCATCCTGTCTCCATACCTTTTCAACATGTATTCAGAGCAGATTATCCGAGAGGCTGGGCTCTATGAGGAGAATTGTGGCATCAGATTGGTGGAAGATCTATTAACAATCTGCGTTATGCAGATGACACAACCTTGCTTGCTGAAACTGAGGAGGACCTCATGCACTTGCTGCGAAGGGTCAAGGACTGCAGCATTCACTATGGACTGAGGCTCAATATCAAGAAGACAAAGATTCTCACCACTGGACCAATTGGCAGCGTCAGGATGGATGGGGAAGAGATTGAGAGTGTTCACAGCTTCAGTTTGCTCGGCTCCACAGTCAACACTCTTGGCATCAGCAGTCAGGAAATCAACAAGCGTATCATGATGGGAAAGTCTGCTGTTAGGGACCTCTCTAAAGTACTCAGGAGCAACGGTGTCTCTCTGGAGTCTAAGGTGCGCCTGATACAGGCCATGGTCTTTGCAATCGCTTGTTATGCATCAGAGAGTTGGACAATGACTAGGGAAGACAGAAGGAGAGTGGATGCTTTTGAGCTGTGGTGCTGGAGAAGAGTACTGAAAGTACCATGGACTGCCAGGAAAACAGATTCATCTTGGAGAGGATTAAACCAAGCTACTCCTTGGAGGCAAGGATTCTGGGGCTTCGTCTGACATACTTTGGACATGTTGCCAGAAGGGAAGGGTCCTTGGAGAGGGACATCATGCTTGGGAGGGTGGAGGGACAGCGCAGGAGGGGAAGACCCTCTGTGAGATGGATTGATTCGGTTACTGGGTTAATCGGGATGGGTGTGTCAGAGGCTGTGTGGTTGGCGCAGGATAGAGCAGGGTTTAGGGCTGTTGTGCATAGGGTCGCTATGAGTCGGAAACGACTCGACGGCACGTAACAACAACAACAACAACAACAACAGTAAAGTGTGTACGAGGATCCAAGGTAGGGAGGGTGGGAGCAGAGAATTAGGATGGGCATCAAGGAAATCATAGGGTCACAAAATTAGGAGGCTAGAGGTAGGTGGGGTAAAGGAAATGCGAATGATCCTGTGAGGATCTGGAAAAACAGGGTATTGTTGGGCATAGTGTAGTGGTGGTTAATTTTATAAAACATAATGAACGGGAATGACTGCATGAAACACAGTGTGAATCAAAGATAGTGTAAAACACAGTGTTTATGAACTTTGTAAGCAAACCTGTATAAAATAAAAAAATTTAAAAATCCAAACAACTTATTGTCATCCAACTGGAACTGAGTCACAGCCAACCTCCCTAGTATCTCTGAAGTCTTCATTAAGAGTTATTGCAGAACAGGGTGTCAGCAGCCACTTAACAAGGAAGAGTAAAAAATCTATGGAACGACTTTTTTTTGAAGACAACATATTTTGTCAAAACAATCCACTTGAAAAAAAGTTAAAAACTAAACCCACTGTCACTGAATTACTTAAATGGACAGTATCATTTATTGGGTTTCAAAGGCTGTTAATATTTTTTTAAAATTTATTTTTTTAGTGTTCATGTCCACATTTATTTTCTTTTTTTATACTGGTTTATTTACAAAGTTATTGTACATTGTTTTTCACACTGAAATTTTCCCATTTCCTTCACCACCTCCCCTCCTCCCATCAAATTGTGTGACCCTATGATTAATTCTGCTCAATCCCCGCCCATCCTCACCCCTCTGCTCCCTCTCCTGCTGGGATCCTCATACTCATTCTTTAATAATGGTTTTATACAGTATTTGTCCTTAATGGACTGAATTAGTTGACTCAGCATAATGCACTCCAGGCCCTCCCAAGTTAGGTAGTGATTTACAAAATCATTGTTCCTGCAAGCTGCATAGTATTCCAGTGTGTGAATGTATCATAGCTTCTCAATCCATTCTATTGTGAGTGGACATTTGAACTGTTTCCATGTTCTTAAGGAGGTGAATAATACTGCTGTGAACACTGGTGTACAAGCCTCAATTTGTGCCTAAGTTCTCATTCTCTCGGGGTATATTCCAAATGTTGTTGCGGTTGTTATTATGTGCCGTTGAGTCGCTTACGACTCATAGCAACCCTATGTACAACAGCCCTAAACTCTGCTCTGTCCTGTGCCAATCGCACCGTCTCCGACACTCCCATCCCAATTATCCCAGTCACTGAATCAATCCACCTCATAGAGGGCCTTCCTCTCCTGCGCTGTCCCTCCACCCTCCCAAGCAC
>NW_006400027.1:1322323-1350394 GCF_000299155.1 Elephantulus edwardii
CTTCACTCATTAGTGTTCAAAGCCTCAAACCTGTTCCTGAGATGGTTCTGAAATTCAGGTGGGATAGACTCAAAGTCATATTTTGGTTGCCTTGCCAAATATTGAGTCATGTTTCATTTTCATGTTTAGCTTTCTGAGGAAACACCAAACTGTCTTCCAGAGTAGTTGTACCATTTTAAAATACTACTAACAGTCTTTAAGAGTTCCTATCTCACCAGATGCTCTCCAACATTTATTACTTTCTGTCTGTTAAACTTTGTCACTGCAACTGGGTGAGTGGTATCTCACTGTGGTTTTGATTTGCATCTCTCTCATTACCAGTGATTTTGAGCATTTTTTTTATGTGTCTGTTGGCCATCTGAATAGCTTCATCTGTGAAAATTATTTCTGTATCTTTTTCCCATTTTATAATTGTGTTATCAGTCTTTTTCTTGTGGAAGCCCTGTAGTATTCTCTAAACAGTTGATATGAGACCCTTGTCTGAAATGGTATTGCTGAATCATTTTTCCCAGTCCTTTCATTCTGCTGGAAACAGTTTTTAATGTGCACAGGGATTTAATCTTCAGCAGGTCACATTCAATTTTAACCTCTCCAGATTGTGTACAGTGAGATGTGGATCCTGTTTCAACTTTCTGCAGGTTGTTGTTGTTGTTCGGTGCCATCAAGTCGTAAACCACTTATAGCGACCCTATGAATAAAAGACCTGAGCACTGTTCATAGAATTTCCAGAGGCAAGCCATTTTGGAAGTGGATGCCACTTCTGCTTCCAAGCTTATTTTAATTGGGAAGCTCCACCAAACACTGTCCACGATGCGTAACCATAATCGCATTTGGCACATCAGTGTCACAGTATTTATCATGACAGCAACCACAAGTTGCCTCTGTACAGCAATGCACAGACCAGTGCTATACCACTTAGAAGGATGTTTGACAAAAAAACAATTTAAACCAGGCCTGAGTGCCACAGATTAAAATCACCCACCTTGGACTTGGTAGCTTAACTTTCTGTCTACTAGGCCAATGTAACTCTCTCTATGTTGTCGAGGTAGCAGTCTAATTTTGCCAGCATAATTTGTTGAAGAGGTTGTCATTTCTCCATTTCATAGATTTTATTTGCTTGTTGAATATCAATTGGCCCTAGATAGCTGGGTCTATTTCTGGGTTTTCAATTCTGTCACATTTGGTCTATGTGCCTTGTCATTGTACCAGTATCACACTGTTTTGGTTACTACTGCTGTATAGTACGTTTTGAGGTCAGTGAGGTATGCCTCCCACTTCATTTTTGTTTTTCAGAAGTGATTAGCTTATTCGGAATCTCTTTCCTCCCCAAATAAACATGACAATTTCCTTTTCAATCTCCTTGAAAAGTGAACTTGGTATCTGTATTGAGATTGTGTTGAATATGTATATTGCTTTTGGTAAGGTTGTTATTTTTACAATATTGAGTCTTCCTATCCATCAACAGGCTCATTCTTTCCATTTATCTAAGTCTTGTATTGTGTCTCACAGAAATGTTCTGCAGTTTTCTTTGCACAGATCCTTTGTGTTCTGCAGTTTTCTTTGTACAGATCCTTTATGTCTCTAGATAGGTTCACTCTCAAGCATCTCCATATGTGGTTGACTACTGTAAATGGTATTGCTTTCTTGGTTTTCTTCTATGAGTTTTCTTTGTTACTGTAGAGAAATCCCACTGATTTTTGGATATTGATCTTATATCCTACCAATCTGCTAAATTGATTTACTAGCTTTAAATGGTTTTTTGTTGCATCATTGGAGTTTTCTGTGTACACTATCATGTCATCTGCATATAGTGACAGTTGACAGTTTAACCATCTCTTTGCCAGACCCATCACAAAAGAAGAAATTGAACAGGTCATAAAAAATGTTACCCATAAGAAAAGTACTGGGCCAGATGGCTTCATAGCTGAATTCTTTCAAACATTCAGAGAAGATCTATCATCAGTTCTACTTAAATTGTTTCAAAAAATGGAAAAAGAAAGAGTACTCCCAGTGACATTCTATGAAGCAAGCATAAAGCTAATACCAAAAGCAGGCAAAGACATTACCAAGAAAGAAAACTAAAGACTAATATCTCTCATGAATATAGATGCTAAAATCCTTAAGAAAATCCTAGCTAATAGAATCCAAAAGCACATAAAAAAATATAATTCATCATGAGCAAGTGGGATTCATAACAGGTATGCAAAGAATGTTCAACATTAGAAAAACAATCATTTCACCACATTAACAAAGTAAATAACAAGAACCATATGATCTTAGCAACTGATGCAGAAAAGACATTTGATGAAATCCAACACCCATTCCTGATAAAGACCCTCAGCAAAATTGGAACAGAAGGGAATTTACTCAAAATAATGAATAGTATATATGCAAAACCAAGAGCTAATATCATTCTCAATGGAGAAAGACTAAAAAGCAAACCAACACATGTAATTGTGATGTTGTTGCTGTGTACTATTGAGTCAGAACTGACCCAAAGTTGGCCTTTCAGAGGGTTTTCAGAAGCAGTAATTGAACAGGATTCGATAGCCCATCTTTCTCCCATGGAGCAGCTCATGGAATAGAACTGTACATCTTTGGGTTGGCAGTGCAATTCCTTACCTCTAAGCTACCAGAGCTGCTTTTCTAGGCATTGCCTTAGATGGGCATGGTCTCCAGCTGCCTCAACTGTGGACACATGCTTTGCTATTTGATTGACATTTTTTATAACATCTGTGGAGCTAACATCAGGGAGAGCTGTGGTGAAATGTAACCTCATACAACACTGGCAACTGAAGCAGAAGAACTGACTTGGGACTGCTATGAGACAAGACTTGCTGGAAGATTGAGAAAACCTGAAGTTTATTTGTATGTTGGACTGAACCTATACCTTCACTGTGTGATATCCTTAAGCTTCCCCTGCTACCCTCCTGCCTTTTTCCTTAGTAAGCCCCATAATTTTTGCAACAAATATCAGACCCTGTGATTAGTAGAAGTAGATGCAGCAGCACGGATATCTATGTCTTACCACAGGAATGGTTTTATATACTGGATGTTATTGATGGGGACAGTTGTCTTTTGTAGAATTAGTTGAAATCAGACTCAGCCTTTCCCATGTTATCATTTTTCCTTTTACAATAATGCACTTTGTTGCCACATCTTCTTACTTGAAAGAAAGTAGGAACCACCTCTAGCTACCTATTCTTCTTATCTTTCTTCTAAAAAACAATTGCTGTTATGATGATCTCAACTCATCAAAACCTGTGTTCTGACTTCCTCTCAGATTCTAATGAGGCTTTCATCAGAAGTTCAGCTTAAGACCAAGCCTGTCAGTGTCCAGATGCTGTGGTGGCAATGACAGGTTCTAGAAATTAACACTGTCTTTGATGACAAGATAGGACAATATCTTTTAGTTCTGATTCCATACAAATTGATGCACCTTTTAAGAGACATATTTTAAAGTTTTCTAAATAAAGATGCATTGTTTTATGTACAGCCTAGTGGTAAGAAGCTGAACTGTAATCTCAAAGGCACATGGTTCCAGGCCACCAGCTGCTCTGTGAAAGATGGGCAATCTCTTCCCATGCCTCTGAAACCTCACTAGAGCATCAGTTATGCATCAGTTCCAACTCTATAGTACACAACAACGTGTGGGTAATTTCCAAACACAACACCCGCCTTGTCATAAGTTAGAATGAACAATTAACTCTTAAATCACTGGAATATATTGAAAAACTAATCATATAAAAAATGGTCTAGAAGTCAGTCCTTTAGAAAAAATCTGTTTCATAGATTAGCATGAGAGTTTATTTGCATATATGCTATAGATACATTTAAGAGACTTGTATGTGTATGGCATGTATAATGTTGTAAAGGGAGTAAGCACCATGTACTTAATTCCTTTGGCAAAAGACAATTTCAGTGTTTTTGCAACATTTGAAATCATTTCATCTTTCTAATACTATCTAAATTAGCATTTTAAAAAACTCCATATATTACTTAACAGAAAAGGCATAAGTGGTATCAAAAGAGACTGGAAGCAAATTGTTTCCTTTTGTCCAACTTTGTGTCACTTCCTGCCTTCATAAATAGGGAAAGCAAAATATCTGTACTTCTTATTCATGTACATCTGCCAAACCAATTAACACCTTCTGAATGTTATCTTAATTGCATTTATTAACATAACATTAACATAGCAGGGAGATAACATTCAAGAGGTATTAATTGGTTTGGCAGCCACTCTTGAATAGGGAGCATGGAGAAGGGCCCTTCTCAGTATCTAGCTTTTTCTTTCTTTTTAAATTTGTGATGGAGAGAAAACACAATTGTTTTGAAAGAGATAAAATATAACTTAACTAACATAGTAGCCACATCAGAGTCACTTGATTCTTCTTTATAAAGGTTGAGCACAGTGGCATGTGCTATGCAGTCCCCTTCTTTGCTTGCCATCTTAGATGCTTTATCTGTATTCGTGTCTGGGAAGCTCTGATCTAAGGAGTTGTAGAAGCACAGGTATATTTCTCTGAAATGTCCTAAATCACAGCTGTTAATGTTCGTAGGACTTCGAGTGCATGAAATATAATCAAAATATGTTTCTCTAGTGAGAATTTATAGGGCTCTTACTCTTTTTTTTTTTTTTTAATTTTGTGTGCGTGTACCGTCAAATCAGATCTGACTGGTACAGGAGGATATTGCGCCTCCTTCTCCGGCAGAGCGTCTGGTGGATTCGAACCGTGTTCCTCTGGGATTGCAGTGCAGCTTCTTGCCACTAGGCCACCAGAGCTCCCCTAGGGCTCTTACTCTTATCAGAAAATATCGCTGTTGCATCAACTCCTACCATACTCTCCAAAATGCTGTCTGTTCCATGATGAGTATGGATTGGACCAGTAGTGTTTTATTGTTTGATTTAATGAAGTAGATAACTAGCCCTTTCTTCCTAGTCCATGTTAGACTAGAAGTTCCCCTGAAATCTGGTCAGCATCCTAGCAACCTGCAAACATTCACTAACAAATAGGTGTGGTTGTTCATGAAATGCATTGGCTGGGACTAGAAAGTTAGAAGTTATGCCTGAACCACCCATGTCTTTTCTACAATAATAAAAGTATAATAAGACCATACAAGTTTATTACAAATGATTCAAACCTGATTCATTGCTGAAAATTTGCATTACTATGCTAGATATACTGAATTATCTGAGTTACCTACATTTTAACAAGTTTAGGTTTTAATTTATTGCATCTGGGGTGAAAATACAAATATTCAGTAGGAATGCAAAGTAGAATGGAGAGGTTTGAAGTGAAACTGGATTCATCAATTCACCAACTCATTCAATAACAGTTACTAGTCACTATTGAGTCACTATTTAGTGCCTTCAGTGTAGGCACTAAAAATAGTGATGTAAAGAAATAACCAATACTTGGCTCAAGATGTACAGTTGGCACAGGAATGGGATATGTAAACATTAATCACAAATACTTACATTTATAGAGTCAATGAATTAATGCAATATGAGAATTTGAATTTATTCAGTTGATAGTGTGGAAGATGAGAGGTGTGAGAGTACAGGAAAATGTGCATGCAAGGGTTAAGACTAACGATAAGAGGTTAAGTGTGGAACTAGTTGAAATGATTAAAGGATTACACTAAGGCAGAAGCATTATAGATAAAGGAGGCTAATGGTGGATAAAGATGTCTGGGGGTAAAAACAATTACTGATACTTACTGCAAAATTTCTTGGTGTGTTTGTGCCAGGCAATCTCTTAACACTGTACATGAATTTAATACTTTCATAAATGCATGAGGTTGGTTCTATTTTTATACCTATTTTAAAGATAAGAAAATTGAGTAATATTGCTGTGTTGTTGTTGTTGTTGTTGTTATGTGCCGTTGAGTTGCTTGCGACTCATAGCGACCCTATGTACAACAGCCCTAAACCCAGCTTTATCCTGTGCCAATCTCACTGCCTCTGACACATCCATCCCGATTACCCCAGTCACTGAATCAATCCACCTCTTAGAGGGTTTTCCCCTCCTGCACTGTCCCTCCACTCTGCCCAGCATGATGTCCCTCTCCAAAGACCTGTCTCTCCTTACAACATGTCCAAAGTATGTCAGGCGAAGCCCCAGAATCCTTGCCTCCAAGAAACAGCCTGGTTTAACCCTCTCTAGGATGAATCTATTTGTTTTCTTGGCAGTCCATGGTACATTCAGTACTCTTCTCCAGCACCACAGCTGTAGATATTGTAAACCCTGAACCTAGCAACATATGTGTAACAGAAGGAAACACTGTCCAACCCTGCATCGTTCTCACAATCTCTGCTTGTGTGTAAACCCATTGCTGTGGCCACTGTGCCAAGACATCTCTGTATAGTCTTCGTCTTTTGCATTAACCTTTTACTTTATCAAGCATCATATCTTTTTGATGAAGGCCTCTGACTCATTCTTGAGTAATACTAAAGTGAATAACTAATTATGAGGTGCAGGTTAAGGCAGTGTTTTCTTCTGTTGTGCATAGCGTCATTATGACTTGGACTCAATGCGACAGCACTGGGAGTGCCTTTCAATATGCCGAATAATAGCCTTCCCAAAATGTCCATGTTTTAATTCCAGAATCTGTAAATACATTACCTTACATGGTGTTTCAGTTATCAAGCAGCTGCTATTACAGAAATACCACAAGCGAGTAGCTTTAAAATGCAGGGACTCATTATCTAATAGTATAGGAGGCTAGGAGTCCAAGTTCTGGGTGCAAGCTCTAGGGTAAGGCTTTTTCTGTGTGTCAGATCCTTGTTTCCTGTCAAAATCTGTGATCTGAGCATCCTTTGGAGATCCTTTTGTCTTGGTATCAATTTTCCCTTGAAGTTTCCCACATGGGCATCTGTTTGAGCCCAGCTCTTCTTTCTTGATGGTGTTGCAGTCCTTTGCCCACTTCTTTGTCTTTTTAAAGGCTGTAAAATAAAAGTAATACAGGTAGCATGCTAGAGGACCTCCTTCCTCACACTAGATTAGAGCTGTGATTTGAGTAAGGACTCTGTATCCCACTCAAATCACTTTTGGTTTTCATCCACAATCGGCATCCCTGGTACCAGCAATCAGAAGATCAGGAGCCATATAACATTGGGAAAGTCTGCAGTTAGAGACTTTGCCAAATAACTGAAGAATAATGATGTCAATTCGAGGACAAACGTGTGCCTGATTCAGGCTATGATCTTAATCACTTCTTTTGCATCTGAGAGTTAGACAAAGCATAAAGATGCCAGAAGAAGAATTGATATCTTTGAGCTGTGGTATTGGAAAAAGGTACTGAATAACCCATGAACTTCCAAAAGAACAAACAGATATGTCCTGGAGAAAGTCCAGCTACAGTGCTCCTTGGAGGCATGATGAAGAAGCTACATCTCACATACTTCGGGCATAGGGGAGGTTATTCCTTGGTAAGGGACGTTATGCTTAGAAAGCTGGAGGGTCAGTGAAAGAGAAGAAGACTCTCAATCACATTGATTGAAACAGTGATGGCAGAAATGGACTCAAGTGTGTCAGAGATGATGAGGAGGACAGAGGATAGGACGGGGTTCAGATCTGTTGTTCATAGTTACTCTGTGAGTCGTACTTGACTTGATGACATTTAACAACAACAAAAATAAAAGATCCAAAGGTGTCAGAGAGGAGAAAACATATTCTGTTGCCTTTTTTGTTGTTGTTGCCTTTCCCACTTCAAGGGGCTACTCACATCTGGCCTTAAAGCTAGAGGAAGGGATGTGGAAAGCCCCTAGAAGTGGGAAAGGCAAAGAAAGAAATATATTCTTACCTAAATTTTCTACAAGACTTCAGTCCAGTGAAATTTGTTTTGATCTTCTGATCTGTGAAACTGTAAGAGCGTAAATACGTCCTGTTTTACACCACTAAGTGTGTGGTAATTTATTACTGCAGCAACAGGAAATTAGTCTCAGGGAGTTACGATTCTAAGTTAGCAGCCTCACTAATATTTGAATCTACACCCCTTTGTTTCAGCTCCCTTTGACAATCAGTAATAGGGCGATGCTAAGGATTACCAAGGTGGAGCAGTAAGTATAGTATGTACAAATCACATATAGGAGTAGAACTCTTATATGTAAAAGGAGTCCTGGTGTATTACCTATGGGACTGCTAATAAGAGGTTGTCAGTTTAAATCTTTCAGCTACTCCCATAAATATTTACAGCTTTAGAAACAGAATGGAAGAGCATTTTGAGTTGAAACTGATTTGACAACAATGGATTGTGTTTTTTTTCATTTGTTTTCTCAACTGGCCTAATAGATCCAGTGGCTGAAACAATGGGTTTGACTATAGTAGAAATTGTGAAGGTGCCACAGGATCAGGCAGAGTTCTTTTGTTTTGTATGTAAGATATAGAACACTTGAAGCACTTATTGCAGAAGATCAAGGAATGCAACCTTCAATATGGATTGCATCTCAATGTCAAATAAACAAAGACTCTTGTCACTGGGCCAATAGTCAACATTATGATGGATGAAGAAGAGATTGAAACTGTCAACAACTTCATCTTACTTGAATCTGCAATTAACAAAAATGCTTGACACCAGTAGTCAGGAAATCAGGAGACGCATTGCACTGGGAAAATTTGCAGTTAGGGTCTCTCCAAATTATTGAGGAGTAAGTTTGAGTTTGAGAAGTAAGGTGTGTCTGATTTGGGCTGTGGTCTTTCTGATCACTTGCTATGCATCTGAAAGTTTGACAGAAGAGTCATAAGGATGACAGAAAGAGAATGAATGCTTCTGAGTTGTGGTGTTAGAAAAGAGCACATGGATGGCTAAGTATGTCTTGGAAATGGTGAGCCTTGGAGACAATAATGACAAGGCTTTGCCTCACGTACTTTAGGCATATTGCTAGGAGAGGCTATTGCTTGGAGAGGAACATGATGATTGAAAGGGTGGATGGTTGGCAAAGAGGAGGAAGACCCTCGAACAAGGTGGATTGACACAGTGACTGCTGCAATGGGCTCTAGTGCACCGGGAAGTGTGGAGTTGATACAGAATAGGACAGAGTTCAGATCTATTGTTCATAGCATTGCTATGAATTGTACTTGACTCGACTTAACATCACATAACAACAACAAAAATACACATAAGTTTTCTATGAATTGGAGCTCGAGGGCACTTCACAACAACACATAGATTTTTTAAAAGCACAACGTCTAAGGCAGACATTAAGTTCAAAGAACTAGATGATTCCCTGCTACCAGTTTTGAGTATTTTGATAAAATTTTGCTACTTATTATAAATTTTTCAATCATTCACACATTCTACATTATATAATCCAACACATAATAGATCTTGGAAAGAGAAAAAATAAATAAGAAAATAAAATGATGTTCCAAGAAGTGTACCAGATAAAGTAATGTGAGGAAGTTGTGGTGAATGAGGGAGGGTGGCTCTATAGCCATGGAGTCAGGGAAGACTCTTAGAGGGGATGGCATTAGCTAAGATGTGAATGAGAAGGAGCCAGTCAGGAGACAAGCCAAGAAAGAACCTGTCTCATAAAAGAAAGAGCATGAACAAACCCCTGAAATAGGAAAGAAATTAGTGTGTCAAGGATCAGAAAGGATGCCCTACTGGTAAGAAAGCAATGAATAAAGGAGACATTGATAGAAAAACAAGGTCAGAGAGACAGCATTAGCTTAGATTATCTATTTAGAGCTTGTAGATTCTGGATAGGATTGAATTTTATACTTATTTGAGCCCATAAGCCATTTAAAGCCTAGACTGGCAATTCATTCATCTAAAGCATGAAAAAAAAATGGGTCTTTATAATGTAGTAGTCCCTCAATGGCACAAAAGGTTTGTGCTCAACTACTAACTAAAGATTGGCAGTTCAAATCCACGATACAACCTTGTAAAGGATATGACTGGAGACTTATTTTTGTAAACATTAAAACCTTATGAAACAATACAACAGCAACACATGAAGTCAACTGGAGTCAGAATCAATTAAAAAGTAATGGGTTGCTTTTGCAGGTATTTTTTGCTTTGTTTTGTTTGTTTTTAAAATGATATAGGAGAACTAGATGTTTAATATTTCAGAGAACTAAATCCTAGATAATTTGGAAAATGATGTCTAGTATGATAGCTCTAGATCACTTTGGATTTAGGATTATTTTCCCTAAAAAAGTATGTTGTTGTTGTTAAGTATGGTCAGGTTGAGTTCAACTTACAGCGACCTTATGAACAACAGATCTGAAACATGTCCTATGTTATGAGCAGTTTAAGTGTAAGAAATTATGTTAATTTTGCTGTAACACCTAGTATCATAATGTATCATAAATACCATAAGTTGCTGTTAATTTGCTGTAAAACATATTATGAAATATGTTTGCTGTGGAAAAATACGATGAATTTGATGCTTACAGATAGAAATAAAAATATTTGTGAAAAAAATACACTAACATTTTAACATTCAATATTTTAACATGCCTATATAGGTCTCTTGGAGGCCTACAGCCTCACTGACCATGTTGTTGTTAGGTGCCATCTTAGTCATATTTGATTCATAGAGACCCTGGGAACGAAAGGCCTGAGCACTGTTCATACATGGAGTTTCTGGAGGCAAGCCATTTCGGAAGTGGATGCTGCTCCTGCTTCCACTGACCATAGGAGGTGCAAACCCTTGATAAGGGAATGCAACTGATAGTAAGTTGCCTGTAAAGCTACTGGCTTCAGCATATGTGAATCCTGATAAGGGAACGTAACTTTTTACTGCCCATGTTGCTAAGAGAATGTAACTTGTAAATTTAAGAATAAGAAATATATTGGGAATCTGCTTTATGGTAGAAATAAGAAATATGTTAAGAACTTGCTATGTTATATTTTATAAGTAAAATAAGAAATATGTTAAGAACTTTCTATATTATATATAAAAGTAAAAATAAGAAACATGTTAGGAATTTGCTGCTAGAAATTATGTTAAGGATATTTATGAAAACATACAGAATAGTTGACATGCCAAAATAAGCCTCTTAGTGGCTCTTGGCCCTTCTGACCACAGCCCCTTGATAAGGAGTTATGACTGGTTACTACCGTGTTGCCAAGGAAACACAACTAGTATTGAACATGGTTGGTCAAACATATATTGTTATTCAGCATGTTCCAGCATGCCCCACTTGCCTCACCATAAAGTAAAGGAGGGAAGCCAGAGTAAATAAAACTCTGGCTGTGCCCAGCAATTCTCTCTCTGCACTTCACATTGAGCTTAACACTAAAGACCCAAAGTCTCTTTTTAGCGCCAAAGATCTAAAGGCTATTTTCAGAGCCAAGAGCTCTGGCCTACACTGATGGACATGAGCTACTGAGATAGTGGAGGACTCTGCCCACACTGAAAGACCCTGGCTAAATCGAACTGCTGAACTAGCCAACGACCCCTTGGCTACATTGAACTACTGAACTAGCTGAGAATCCCCTGACTGCACCAATGACCATGAGAGTCAAAAGAAGGAGACGAGTTGGGATCCTGGGGTGAGTGAGAGTTCCTCACTGTTGATGAATCAATATGTTGTGATGAATTTATGAATTGTAATGTAGTTAAATTGTAGTTAAAAGCTTTGTGCTTGCTATGAATTAGTAAATGCCCTTGTGGTTAGTCTATGTACTGCGACGTAGAGAAATTGCAGTTATCACTGGGGATGGAAAAGTGAGTCCCTTTATTGGGATGAAATTATGCATTGCAATGTAGTTAAATTACAATTATTGTTATTAATTAATCAATCAATAAATTGTAACTGGATTTTATAATATGGCTATGAGTAATTAATTAAGGCTCAAGGCTCATGACAGTCCTATCCTGTGCTATCATCTCAGATAGATTTGTTCCCATTGCTGCAGCCACTCTGCTAATCCATTTCATTGAGGGTCTTCCTTTCTTTTGCTCACTCTTCACCTTTCCAAGCATGATGGCCATTACTAAGGAATAGCCTCTCCTAACAATATGTCTAAAGTATGTGAGACCATGCTTGCCTCCAAAGATCACTCTGGCTGCACTTTCTCCAAGACATATCAGTTGTTTTGGCAGTCCATGGGACAGTCAGCACTCTTGTACAACATGACAAGTCAAAAGCGTAGAATTTTCTTCTGTTATCCTTATTCATTGTTCATCTCTCAGATACATAGCAGGTGGTTGAAAAGACCTTGACTTGAATAAGGTGCACCTTAGTCTTTAAGCTGACATCATTGTTCTTTAATGCTTTGGAGAACTCCCTGACAGCAGACTTTCACAATGCAATATGTCTTTGATTTATTGACTGCCGGTATGATAATGTTGATAGTGTATCCAAACAAGATGAAATAATTGACAATTTTAATCTTTTCTCCATTTATCATGATGTTGCCTCTTGTAATGGTGAAGATTTTTTTCGCCTTGATGTTAAGATGCAATCCAACATCTGTAATATTTGATCTTCTATAATAAGTGCTTCAAGTCCTTCTCACTTTCAGCAAGCAAATTTGTATCATCTGCAAAATGAATGTTTCTGAGGAGTCTTCCTCCAATTCTGATCTTTCTCCATAAAGAACAGCTTCTTGAATGATTTGTTCAAAACATAGATTAAACAGATATGGAAAGATGATCAACCTTGATGCACACCTTTCTTGATATTAATCCCTTGCTCTGTTTGAACAACAGCTTGTTGGTTTAGGTATAAGTTTCACATAAACACTGTTAAGCGTTCTGGACTGCCAATTTTCTTCAATATTATAGCCATAGTTTGTTATCATTCACACAATCAAATATTTCTAGTCAGTAAAACACAAATAGACATTCTTCTGGTATTCTCTACTTTCAGCTAAGTTCTATCTGGCGTTTGCAATGATGTCCCTCGTGCTATGGCCTCTTTTAACTCAGCTTGAATTTCTGTCAGTTCTCTGTCAGTGTACTGTTTTAGCCATTTGTGTGTGTGTGTGTGATCTTCAGCAATATTTTACTTAGAGGTGATATTAATGATGTTGTTGTTGTTGTTTAATGCCGTCGAGTCGTAGACGACTCATAGTGAGCCTATTAACGAATAGCCTGAGCACTGTTCGTACATAGAGTTTCCAGAGGCAAGCCATTTTGGAAGTGGATGCCGCTCCTGCTTCCAGGCTTGATTTAGTCGGGAAACTTCGGGCAACACTGTCCACCATGAGTGCCCATTACCACGATTGGCACATCACTGTCACAGGCTTCAGCATCACAGCAATCACGAGTTACCTCTGTACAGCAACGCACAGACCAGTGCTATACCACCTAGAAGAATGTTTGACAGGAAGACAATTTAAACCTGACCGAGGGCCACAGATGACAATCACCCACCTTCGGCATAGAACCAACCATATATTGCTTTCCTATTTTTTTTTGCCTCAAAATGTTTTCATTAAAATCTGCTCTGGTTAAACAAAGTCTTTTGGAATTATATTATGATCAAGTGGCTGCTGCCTCTGTATATATTTTGAGGGCTATAAATCCCTGAATTTTTCTTATCTTTTTGCTACCTGTTGTTGTTATGTCCCAATTCTGTCAAACAACTTCAGAATTTTCCAAATTCAACAAGTTTTATGTTTTGTCTAATGTAAAAATAATACTTGTTATTTGTTAAGTAGTCAAAATTCCATAATTTAGTGAAAACTCAGTGTGTATCTTGTTAGTCTTTCTTCCTTGATTCTACAATATAGTTTTATTTAATTCTTGCAAAAATAGGATTTTTCTTTGGATTATAAAGACTTCTCTTAGATTCTAGAAGAATTTGCTAGATATTTTCTAAATGAATAAACAAAACTGTTTATTTGTTTTGGTAACTTTGTGTTATTTCACTACGTGGATATACTACAATTTATTTAAACAACTCCCGATGACTACCATTCAGGCTATTTTGATTTTTATGTTGGCATTCTTTTGAAAATATTTTTATATCTACCTACCTAGTTTTCCTAGGAAAAAATTTCCTGATATTAATTCTTGATAAATAATAATTTATTTCAATATTTTATAACTATAACCTTTAATTAGAGTATTTATAAGAACTATAAAATGATAATCTAAGTTTCATTTTCCCTTATCAATGTTACTTATAGTTTTATATTTCTTCATCTCTGTTATAAATTCTTCTTTATACTATGGGTCTATTTTTAGTCTTTGTTTTCTATCTTATAAATCTAGCTTTTGTCTCATGCTTTAAATTTTTATATTTACTTTGGAACTGTTTTGAGTTTTTTATTCTAATCTATAAATGTGCATACATATTCAGTAAAAAATTCCCTGCTATTTTTAACCTAATAGCTATCTAACAGATGTTTTAATTGGTAACTCAAGTCCTCTTGACATCTTTTTATTTTAAAATTATTTACTAGTTTTCCTTCACATATGTTCCACATATTTCAAATAAGTTTTAGTATCATTTTATCAAGTTTAAAAATATTTTGATGGAAGTTTTATTTTGATTGTATTAAATTTATACTTCATTTTGGAAGAAATCAACCTCTTCGGAACTGTTTTCCTAAATTAGGTTGGATCTTATCAATACCCTTCCTGGAAACTTGTTAAAATGAAAGTCATGTTACATTGCATGACATGGAATGTCTTACATATTTTGATCTCCCCATGTCTTCCTTTGTCATTGAGAAATTTAGAAAGTAAGATCTATCACCAAACTAAGTGTTGTCCTTTGCTGACTAGTTGTTCCTGACTCATGGGGATCCTATTTTTGCAGAGTAGAAATATGATTTTAAGTCTATAACGTCCTAAATCAGACTTGCAGGTCTGCCTTCTGAGACTCTCTGGGTGATTTCAAATTGTCAACCTTTTAGTTAGAAGTCACAGCTTAACCATTTGGGTCATGAGACAGTCCTTAGATTACAAGAACTCAAAGAATACAACATCCTTATTTGCATCTCAAAGTTGAGGAGGTCATAGAATGTATTGGCTGATTGGAGATATACTTGGGAGATCTCAATTTTGCAGAAGTAAGAGAGGAAGCCCCAGATGAGATGGAATGATACAATAACTAGGGTAATGGGGTTAGGTGCATCAGAGTCAGTGAGACTGGCTCAAGAGAGGGAGGGCTTCAGAGATACTTGGCTTAGGGTCTCTATGAGTCGTGGGTGACTTGATGGCATATACCAACACAACCATCACCAATCTGGAGCCAGAAGCTCCTCAATTTGGGTGTATTTTGACCTGTTCTACCCAGTGGTAGAACACTTGCTGTAACTTATAAGCATTCTGAAAATATATATAACCTAAACTTTGATTTTTATACTTTTATTTAAAAAAATATTATGCTGGTTTACTTACAATGTTTGTATACATTTTTCCCCCCACACCAGATCTTTACCCTTTCCTTTACACCCACCTCCCTCCACTCATCAAATTGTGTGACACTATGATTAAGCCCCTCTTGGATTCTCCTACTTGTTCTACAATAATAGTCTTGTACAGAATTTGTCTTTATGTGACTGAGTTAGTTCCCTCCCATGTTAGGCAGTAATTTACAAAATATCTTTTTTTTTTAAGTCTTAAGAAAATTGTGACTTTCTAAGATTTGGCCACTTCTTGAACAAGAAAGAAGAAAACGTCACCAACTGCAAAATGAACATTTCTTGTTTTTATTTTTTTTATTCCTTTTTGCACATTCCCCACCCCCTCCACTCTCCTTTCCCCAGTCCACTTTGCAATATACCTCTTGTTCTAGGTTGTCATAATGCCTAATCATATATTCCTTTTAAACAAGTCTTTCCCTCATCTGTTCCAATGCAGTGTTCATCATCTATCCAATCACTTTTTTAAAAAAGTAAGAGAAAAACAAAGATATGTTTTTTTATTTTTACCCCATATATATTATTTCTGATTCTCTTCACTCATCTTAGGAGACCTGACTTTACATCTGATTATTTTCCCTAGAACACTTGCACTCAAAGAAATGCTCAAGAAAACATTATGCTAAAATAAACAATTTGATTGCTTTTCCTTTAGGCTGTAGCATAATCTCCAAACTCTGGCCTCAGTGAAAGTTTTGTTTTCTCTCTTCTTTCCTCCTTGGCTTTCCTTTTCCCCCAATGTGTTTCCCCATTCATATGGGTCCGTGATAATGGATGGAGGATAAAGAAATTAGGGGGACAAGAATAAATGTTAAGACAGTGGATTCAGCAGTGTTAAAAGTTACCTGGAGAAGTCTTAACTGTCTTGTGAGACTTATAATTTAATGAAAATGAAGAAATTCCCTAATGAGGTGGATCGTTGTGGTTGTTGTTGTTAGGTGCCATCAAGTTGCCCATGACTCATAGAAATAACAGATCTGAACTTTACCCTAACCTACTCCATCCTCAGGATCTCCTGTACACTTGAGCCCATTGTTGTAGTCACTGTGACTCTGCTGCTGTCATACATTGTTTTAGAAATCTGTTTATTTATTTCTGAGAATGAGATGGATAGACACACCATATCTACAACCGTGGCCTCAGCAAAGCCAAGATCGTGAAGATGATGGAGGATTTGACAGACATTCAGCTGTGCTGTACATAAGTTTACCATATCATAGCCTTCTTGAGGCAATCACAAGCAACAAAAATTCAAATGTAAACAAACTTGCAACACGTAGGTTGTCTTTGACAGGATCTTCAGATCATCATAGTGTAATTGTTTATATAAACCATGTTAGGTAGAAAGTTACAGAAAAATTTAGTCACATTATTTGGGGTTGAATATAATGGCTATTTTGCTGAAGTTGCAATTTCAAAGCATATTCCTCACTGCCTTTAACAATGGCAGAAGAATGGTTTGAATGGGTCTTCAAAGTCCAGAGATTTAATTGGGTCAATTGTGGAAGTTTGCTTCTAAATGGAGTGATTTGTGAAATGCTAAAATAGGTACAATAATCTAACTTGTCCTTTTACTTCTTTTATTTGACTTCTTTTTATTAAACATATCATCACTATGTTGATATCATAGCTCATGAAAGCAAATCCATTATTGTGTTGATTTCAAGTCATTGTGGCCCTATAGGACATGGGCTTGCCTGAAGAAGATTCTTTCTCCCTGGAACGGCTGGTAGATTCAACCCACTGATCTGTTAGCAGCCAACAGCTTTAAACATTGCATTACCAGAGTTCCTTCATAGCCCATAAAGGTTAAAATTTAATTGCTGTGAGGCAAAATAATGCCAAAAAAGTTTGTTGTTCTTTATTTCCAAAGAATATTGTTTTCTGGATCTATGTATTGTTTTTGAATCTATATTTCTATAAGGAAGATTTCTCTGTTTCATGGTCCCTTTAAGCTAAAGCAGTAGCAGTGGTCCATAGGGATTTGTGATACTAACTAAATGTGGCACCTCCCTGGCAATGCTGATCCATCAGTGATTTCTCTGGAGAAAGATGAACAGTTTCCTCCCCCGCCTCCTAAAACCCCATAGTTGTTGTGTACTGTAGAGTCAAACAACTCGTAGCTGACCCTCTGGAGGGTTTTCAGAGGCAAATAATCACAAGAGGCAGGGGGAGGGGAGGGATGGAGAGTATCTGTCCTTCTCCTGTGGAGCAGTTGTTGGTGTGTGCCACATAGCAATAGATTTTAGCAGGGATGATGAGAATGGGGCAGGGTATGGCGGGTTTTAGGTCTGATATTCATAGAGTCACTAGGAGTCGTGATCAATTCAAAAGCACCTAACAACAACAACAACAACAACAAAAACCCATGGAGGACCAGTTAGGAGTCAGTTTTGACTCCAGGCCAATAAGGAAAAATAAAAACCAAAGGTGGAATTGAGAGAGATTTATTTTTGTTATGTTGGTTTTTTTTTAAGAATAGTCATTCAAAAGTACATATCAGGCCTTGGATATTTAGCAACTCCTAAGCCCTCAAAATGAGGGAGGTCATATAGAAAGCACATACTTTAGTCTTTTTTATTTTTGTGACGTTTTGTAAGTGTATCATAAACCAAGTTTTCTCGTTTTTAGCACAAAAGTTTAGTTGTGTAAGACAGGAATTAAAAAATAAACCAACAACAGCAGCCACATCATTTCTTACACTCAACATCTGACTGTGAATCTTGAGGTTCAAAGACACTAATTGCCCATTCAGCCCTGCTGGGAGCTGGACTGAGCTCACTGTGAGGCCAGCACAGGTCAGAGAGGATAGAAGGTAATGAGATGCCTGGCAGGTGAGCTCTGGCTCATCGGCTGCTCATCTGAGAAATCTTACTGAAGGCATGAGGACCAGGCTTTGAAAATAATGAGGGGGACATGACTCACTGGTTTAACTTGGAGCCAGAGAAACGGTTCAAGAAAAGAAAGAAGACCAAAGAACTCAAGATGGTGAGAGGGAGGGAGATAAAAGCAATCTTTGGAGGAGCGTTACTTAGCTAAGATTAAGAGTTAAAAATTTCTATTTGTCTCTTCTTTTTCCACTTATCTGAAATTAAGTTCTGAGTACTCAAGTAATAGAACCATTGTGTGCACAGACAAGATTAATAGATCATGTTCTTTGTGAAAGGGGGAAGCAAAGTTATCAAATATTAAAAACCAAGCCAGTGCCCCAATTTTATTTCCTGGTGATTCCTTGTATAGCAGAGTAGAGCTGTGATGCATACAGTTTTTAAGTCCAGGACCTTTCAGAAGGAAATGAATAGCCGTTCTGGGGTTATTCTGGCTATTCTGGGTGGATTCAAAACCATTAATGTTTTGATTACTAAGCAACTAGCTGTGTGGATCCTAACAAATTGTGGCTGACTCTGAGAAGAATGGGAATACCAGACCACTTAATCGTGCTAATGAGAACCCTATACTTGGACCAAGAAGCAGTCGTCAGAACAGAGCAAGGAAACACTGCATGGTTCAAAACTGGGAAGGGCGTACGCCAGGGATGTGTCCTGTCTCCATACATTTTCAACTTGTATGCAAAACAGATTATCCAGGAGGCTGGGCTCTATGAGGAGAAATGTGGGGTCAAGATTGGTGGAAGATCTATCAACAGTCTGCGATATGCAGTTGATACAACCCTGCTTGCTGAGACTGAGGAGGACCTGAAGCGCTTGCTGCAGAGGGTCAAGGACTGGAGCCTTCAATATGGATTGAGGCTCAATGTCAAGAAGACAAAGATTCTCACCACTGGACAAATTGGCAGCATCAGGATGGATGGTGAAGAGATTGAAATTGTTCACAGATTCAGTTTGCTTGGCTCCACAGTCAACACTCTCGGCACCAGCAGCCAGGAAATTAGAGGACGTATTGTCATGGGAAAGTCTGCTGTTAGGGACTTCTCCAAAGCACTGAAGAGCAATGGTGTCTCTTTGGAGACTAAAGTGTGTGTGTGATACAGGCCATGGTCTTTGCTATCACTTGTTATGCATCAGAGAGTTGGGCAATAACCAAGGAGAATAGAAGGAGAATTGATGCCTTTGAGCTGTGGTGCTGGAGAAGAGTATTGAGGGTACCATGGATTGCTAGGAAAACAGATTCATCCCGGAAAGGGTCAAACTGGCTGCTCCTTGGAAGCAAGGATTCTAAGGCTCCATCTGACATACTTTGGACATGTTATTAGGAGGGACGGGTCTTTGGAGAGGGACATCATGCTTGGTAGGGTGGAGGGACAGCATAGAAGGGGAAGGACCCCTATGAGGTGGACTGATTCAGTGACTGGGGTAATCGGGATGGGTGTGTCGGAGACGGTGCGTTTGGCTCAGGCCAGAGTAGAGTTTAGGGTTGCTATGAGTCGCAAGCTACTCGATGGCACATAACAACAACAACTGCTCCATTATTGACACAATCAAGGATTAACATTGCTGTTGATAATTTTCAGGTGCTGTTGAGACAACTGTGACTTGCAGCCACTCTCTAAAAACCAAATTGGAACTGTGCCTGTCTTTCACCATAGACTGATTGATAGAGTGGCTGAAACAATAGGCTTGAACATGGCAGAGATAATGATGATGGACTAACCTATAGAACCTGTGTTCAAAGGTAGCAAGGGAGTTGTTTTTCTCTTAATGTAAGGAAATTTTAAATCTACACAAAAACAGAGTGAAAAATATACTGACTTTATAAACCCACTGACAAGCTTCAACAGTTATTTTGCCTGTTGTGGAGTCAATAGATGTGAAGAGACATGGAGGCTTAAACTCACACTAAAGAAGGGAAGCAGAGCCTGCACCATTGTCAGGGCTCCTGAATTCTTCCAAAAACTCGTTACCCTCCATTCAGTTCATAGCCACCTTACTTCAGGTTTCTGGGACAATAAATCTTTACACTCCTAGAAATAAAGGAGACTGCTCATCTGTCCCCCAAGAAGCATGTGAAAAATTTGAACCAGCATCTTTTTGGATAACAGCCTGACATCTCACACATATAGCCATCAAGGTTTCAGTGTGATGGTATTACAGCATTACTTGCTTAACTTGCTAAATGAAAGGTGTTGTTATTGTTATGTGTTGTTGAGTCGCCTGTGACTCACAGCGACCCTATCTATGTATAACAGCTCTGAAGCCTGCTTTGTCCTGAGCCTGTCTCACTGATTCCAACATTCCTACTTCCATTGCCCCAGTTACTGTATCAATCCATCTCATCTGGGGTCTTCCTCTCCTACATTGTCCCTCCACCCTTCAGAGCATGACGTCCTTCTCCAAGGACCAGTCCTTCCTGCCTGTGTGTGCAAATTATATGAGATGAAATTTCAAACCTTACCCTCTAAGGAGAAATTTTGTTTAACTCTCTCCAAGAGAGGCTTACTTATTTTCTTGGCGGTCCATGGTATGTTCAAGACTCTTCTCCAGAACCACAACTTAAAGGCTTTGTGAATAATCAGGTAATTTGAAAATAGCTACTGTTTTGACTTTTCATTACAGGTTCTTCAGCCACTTACATTTAAATTTTTTGATATGTTATTATTTTAAACACACATCATTATTTTAATTATATCTAATTAAATATGCCTGCATCTTCTCAGCATGCATCATTATGTACTTTACTAAAAAGTACTTTGAATCAAATTGCATACTGACATTCTTTATTATAATTTATGTGCACATGTCTGCAACAGATTTATACATTCTAGAAATTAATGATAGAGAAATTTGTTTATATTTTTCAGTAAATATGAAACATAACCTGAATTTTAGTTTACTTTGGTATTTGTAAGTTTATGGCATTATTGTATTTCCCCACCCAAATGCCATTTTCTTTTCTGAGGAGAGAATGGTACATGACTGGAAGTCAGCATGGTCATGAGGAATGTTTTGGCCTAGTCTGTACATTTTCCGTCTCTTCTGGGTCCCCCAGAAACTCTCTATAATTTTGGAACCTGTCGAATAGTGGCCCAAACATTGACCCAAATTTTCAGTCTCAGTCACAGTAACATGGAAATAATATTGTGAGGTTACAGGAATGTAAAGTAAACATAGCCCATAGTGATTGCCTTTAAATCCCGTTGAAGGACTTTAGATTCGGTAATTTTTTACATCTGTGTTTGTGCAATGACTTTTAAACTAGATTTCAATATATACCACTTCCATTCTTGCCAGCTCTCTGCCATCAACTGTCATGTCCCAACATTCTCTGATCCTTCACAACTCCCTGGCCCTTCACAACAAATAGATCCACTTAATAAACTCACAAAGACCCAATCTTAGTAGCTGTTGGAGATAACCAGCTGTCCAGGATGATGCTGGTATTTTGGCTTGTTCTTATCAACTAGGTTTCTAAATTCTTAGAGTGAGTCTATGACTTGAATCCTTACTTCTTCCTTCTACCCATGCCTTCTGGTGTGGGTATATTTCCTTACTTCCTTCATACTTTCTGGGTTAGCTCATCTCTCAGGTGTTTGCATCTCTCCTTTCTTCAAAAGAAAATCCTTGCTCTGTTTTCAGCATCTTATCAGACCAGCTCTGAGTTAGCCTTTGTTTTCTCACTTGTTGCTCTTTGTACAATTAAGTCAGAACTGACCCACAAATGACCCTCCAGGGTTTTCAGAGGCAGTATAGGAAGAGATTGCTCATCTTCCTCCTGAGAAGGCCATCTAGTGAATTTGAACTGTGTTCCTTTGGTTTGGCACTGGGCCACCAGAGCTCCCTCTTATTTTCACTACCTCATGTAAATCAAAGTCTGTTGTTAGGTGCTGTTGAGTCTACTACTACTCCTAGCAACCCCATGAACACCAGATCTTGCTTTTGCTTTATCTTTTGCCATCATCACAATCTCCACCAGGCTTGATTCCATTAGTCTTCCTCCCATTCACTGACCTTCTGTGTTTCCCAACGTGGTGTATTTTTCCTGACAACATCTCAAGATATGTGAGATAATATTTCACCATCTTTGTCTTTAAGGAACACCCTGGTTGCACTTCCTCCAAGATAGATTTGTTTGTCCTTTTGGCAGCTCATGGAGTATTCAATACTCTACAACAGTGCCACAATTCAAAGGCACCAATTATCTTTCTGTTATCCTTATTCATAGTCCAACTTTCACATATGTAGGAGGTAGGTGAAATACTGTGGCTTGAATCAGGTACTCTGTATAACAAACATTGGTAAGTGCGAATGAATCTACTACAACTTACAGTGACTCTGTGAATAACAATCTGAACTTTATTATGGCCGAGTCATGCTCTATATAATTTCTCATTTGTTCGTGTGTTTGTTATAATCACTGGCTCAGTCTATCTTATTGGAGGTCTTCCTCCCATTCTCTGACTCTCCACCTTTCCCAGCAGGATGTCTTTCAAGGACTTGCTCCTCCTGACAGCATGCCTAAAGTGTATGAGACCAAGTTTCACCATCCTTGCCTCTAGGGAATACGCTGATTGCTTGTCCTCTGAGACATATTTGTTTATTCTGTTAGAAGCCCATTTGATACTCTTCTTCAACACCACAATTCAAAGGCATCAATTCTTCCTCTGTCATTTCTATTCAATGTACATCTTTCAGAAACATAGGAAGTAATTAAAAGACGTGGATTGGATCTGCTCCAACTTAGTCTTTAAATTGACATGATTACTCTTGTGTAAATCGGAAAGGTCCTTGGCAGTCGTTTTCTTGACTGCAGCTACCATGAAACTTCCCAGTATCATATCCCTCTTCAAGGAATAGCAAATCCTAGCAATATGTCCCGAGTATGTTAGGTGAAACCTCATCATTTTTGCCTCCAAAGAGCATGCTGGTTGTACCCTCTCCAAGATATATGTATTCATTTTCTTGGTGTTCCATGGACTATTCAGTGGTCTTCTCCAACCACACAGCTCAAAGGCATCAATTCTTTATCAGTCATCCTTATTCACTGTTCAGGTCTCAGATGCATAGTTAGTAATCAGAGAGATCATAGCCTGGATCAGATGCACCTTAGTTCTCAAACTGACATCACTACTCAATAATTTGGAAAGGTCTTTAACTGCAGATTTCTCCATTGCAATGTGTCTCCTTACTTCTTGACTGAGTGTACCAAGGGTGTTAATTGTGGATCCAAGCAAGATGAACCTGTTGACAGTTTCAATCTCCTCTCCATCTGCCCATTGGTCCAATGGTAAGAATCTTTGTTTTCTTGATAATGAGATGCAATCCATACTGAAAGCGGCATTCATTGATCTTGTGCAACAAACCTTCAAATCCTCCTCACTTTCAGCAAGCAAGTTTTCTCAACTGCATAACACATATTATTGATGAGTCTTCCTCCAATCCTGATGCCACACTCCTCTTCATAGAGTCCAGCTTCTTAGATAATTTGCTCAGCATATATATTGAACAGGTATGGAGACAGAATACAATCTTGATGCACTCCCTTCCCAATTCCAAACCATGCAGTGTTCCCCTGCTCTGGTCGCACAATAGCCTCCTGCTCCAGGTTCAGGTTCCTCATGAGCACAATCAAGTGCTCTGGGATTTCCATTCTTCTCTATGTCAGCCACAACTCGTCATGAGCCACACAATTAAATGCCTTTGCATTGCCAATAAAGTACAAATAGATATTCTTCTAGTATTCCTTGCTTTCAACCAGGATCCATCTGACATCAGCAATGATGTCCCTGGTACCAGGGCCTTGTCTAAATTCTGCTTGAACTTCTGACAATTTCCCATTATGTACTGTTCCAGCCATTTTTTAATTATCTTCAGCAGTATTTGCAAGCATATGACATCAATAATACCGTTTGATAATTTCCACATTCAGTTGGATCACTCTTCTTGGGAATAGGAACAAATATCTACCTCTTCCAATCCATTGACCAGACAGCTATCCTCCAAATTTCCTTGCATAGACTGCTGGGTGCATCCAAGGTTGCATCTGTTAATTGAAACAAGTCAATTGCTATCCCATCGATTCCTGGGGCCTAATTTTTTTGCCAATGCCTTCAATGCAGCTTTCACTTCTTCTTTCATTACCATTGGCTCCTGTTCAGATGGTACTTCCTGAAATTTTTCAATGTCAATTAATTCTTTCTGGTACGTGACTCTGTGTATTCCCTCCATCTTCTTTCGATACTTCCTGGGTCATTCAATACATTGCCTATAGCGTCTTTCAACATTGTGACATGAGGCTTAGATTTGTTTTTCAGTTCCTTCATCTTGAGAAATGCAGAATGAGTTTTAGCTCATTTCTCTTGAGTTTAGAACAACGAATCACATTTTCTGTGTCTTTACATATGTACCACATGCAAATTTAGGGGGATAAAAAAAGATAATATCTACATGAAAAACCTCAACCTCAAGAATTTTTTCTAAACATGTGAATAAAATAGTTTTTCTTCCACCCTTGAAACTAGTGACTGGTATAGAAAGCAAAATTTTCATAAGATACTAAAGATTATCCATTACTGAAAAATAAGAATTTTGTACCTCCAATCTTTAGCACATTAATATTCTTTAGAAGACCAATAAAAAGAATAAAGTAAGGGTATTTTTAATATGAAAGGAATAAAAAAATTATAAATCTGAAACATGCTTTGAAAGCAATTACCAAAGCATACCAGTGTAAAACAAAAAATCCCAAACATGAACAACAAGATAAATATACCAAACTAAAGATATGGATATAAAAAATATTAGTGTTATACCTGTATCTAGAGAATTACTGGACAAAAAAACACAAAAAACTGTTAATAATATGTGAATTCAATCAAATTTGTAAGTAGCTGACTTGGAATGATTAGAGAATAGATATCTGTGGTGGATACAGAATTGAAGGTGTTTTAAGGTTCTTTTGCTTAGAAGGAGTAAAGAACTAGTGATGATTTCTAGACATTAGTAAAAATATATATTTTACTCAGCACACTTTGCATTCATTTATTAGAGAATTTAGATTATTTTCAAACATCCACAAAATATTTACAAGATTTGATCATATATTAATTAATTAAAAAAAAACCATGAACTCAAAAGAGCAAACATCATTGAAAGTTTTTTTTCTTTTTCTGAGAAAAATACGGGAAAATGGAATGATAACTACAAAAGGATAATTTTTTACTATCCTATCTACTTGAGAAAAAAGAAAAAAGTCTTGCATTAAAAAGGAAATAAGAAAAATAACTATGAGATATCATTTCTACCCATTAAGAATAGAAAAATTTAACAGAACAGCAAACATCAAATGCTGGTTAGGATGTGGAGAAACTGGAACCCTTATTCACTGTTGGTGGGAGTGTAGAATGGTGGAACCACTATGGAAGGTTGTATGGCTCTTTCTCAAAAAGTTGCAAACAGAAATACCATTTGATCCAGCAATTCCACTGCTGTGAATATACTCTAGAGAAACCATAACTGGCACCCAAACAGACATATGCATACCCATGTTCATTGTGGCTTTATTCACGGTAGCCAAGATTTGGAAACAACCTAAGTGCCCATCAACAAATGACTAGGTAGAGAAGTTCTGGTATATTCACACAATGGAATACTATACTGCAGTGAAAAACAAAGAACTCATGAAATATTATTTAAAATGGATGACCCTGGAGGACATTTTGCTGAGTGAAATGTCTCAGTCATAAAAGAACAAATACTGCATAGTGCCAGTATTGTAAAATAGTACTAACATTGGGGTTGAGGGGACACTGAAAAAAAAGGTACAAATAATGTATACTGCATTGAAACAGATGAGGGACAGAACTGTTTAAAAGCAGTATATGATTAGGTATTATTAGCATGACAGGAGACCAGAAGGAAGGCTGCATAGTGGAGTGCACTTGGGGGAGGGATTGTATAACAATGAAAGAATTTTACTTTTCAAAGAGAAGAGTAAATTGGGGAGAGGGGAGGTGTGGGTAGGGAGAAAAATACAATAATGAATGAATGGAACATATATGTTGATGAATTAATAAAAAACCAATATTCTTTGTAAACATTCACTCAAATAATATTAAAAATGTCTTTTTAAAAAACTGAACTGGGGAAGGAAAAGGGAGGGAGGGGGTAAAATGTGCAACAATGAATGAATGAATGAAGATCTAACTTATCTGTAAATTTTCATCAAAATCACAATAATTATAAAATTTAATTTCAAAAAGGGAAAAAAGGAAATAAGAACAAAAGCTAGTAGCTGTATAGAACAGAAATCAAAGAATTATCCATCAACATATCATGATTACTGGTCAATCCTTTTGCATGACACTGCCTGACCATGCTCCAAACACTCAGCAAATTGGACTACAAAACTGCCTCATCAATCATATTCACTAAACCTCTTGCCAACCTTCTAATATTTCTTCATAAACACAAGTTTTTTTTAGGGTAAAAAACTCTTCAGTGACCAGGATGCTGCCAAAAATGCTTCCAGTAAGTTTGTCAGTTCCGCAAAGCTGGGACTTTAATGGTCCCAGAACAAACAAATCTGAGTCTTGTTGGCAAAAAATTATAGATTATAAATGGTTCTTTAAATTAGTAAAGTCTGAGCAGAGTGGTAGAATTTGAGGTTTCAAAACCTAATCTGCCTTTTTATGCAACAACCTAATACTTCATGTGTATTTGCTGTTGTTATGTACTGTCGAGTCAGAATGACTCTATAGCAGACCCTCCAGCAGGTTTGCAGAGGCAGTTAATCACATGCAGCTGGTGGATTCAAATCATGTCCCTTTGGAATTGCAGCACAGCTTCTTACCACTAGGTCACCAGATCAATAAAAGGCAGAGTTTTAAACTTTCTGACCATAACCAAACACCCTAAGGTCTCATGGCTCACCAAACATTTTATATCTTCTCTCAGTGAGCCATCAAAGTGAGGTCTAAAGGGCTTGCAAAGCAATCATTTAAGGTGAAACTAATAGTTTCGTCATATGTGGACCTTGGAAGAGTGAAAAAAAAATCAAAAGCACATGGAAACAATGAGTCCACAATACTTAATGAATCTCTTAAACCACAACCTCTATGATCTTGAGACCAGAAGATGGTGCATGGCTGGCAATGCTGACTGCTATGAAAATGGTCACAATGTAGGATCCTGGTTAGAGCAGGAGATAAAGGTGGAACTCAACAATAAAATGAAAGAATGGCTGGACTTGCTAGTATGATGGAGTGGTAGAACCCTCAGATGCCATCTGTTGGCTCTACCAGGGAGGAATGCAGTCCTTACAGCAATCCACCATACAGTATTTACTCCAGGATCAAGCTCTGAAGGTAGAAAGATAGAGACAACGGAATGGAAAAAAGAGCCCCAAGTAGGAAGGGAAGGAAGAGAGCTGTTACAATGTGGGGACTGTAATCAGTGTTACAAAACAAAATGTACAGCCATGGTGGAGTGGAGTACAAATCCATTCATCACTCAAATCACAACGGGAAAATGGAGGAGAAAAACTTTTAGTAAAAATTACATCAGCTTGTAAAAAATGCAGCTACTTATGAGAAAATGTCATAAAGACTTCTTATGCATAAAATAAATGATTACAAAATGTGCATGCTTATACTAATAGAAATACACAATATAAGTGATCACAAAAGATATTCGAATGGCTAGAGAAGCTGTGGTATATTCGCACAATGGAATACTATGCTGCATTGATAAACAAGGAACTCATGCAATATTATTCAAAATGGTTGACTCTGGAGAACATTATGCTGAGTGAAATATCCCAGTCACAAAAGGACAAATATTACAT